>NC_045436.1:169299078-169416497 GCF_002776525.5 Piliocolobus tephrosceles | reverse complement strand
AGGCTTTGGTATCAGGATGATGTTGGCCTCATAAAATGAGTTAGGGAAGATTCCCTCTTTTTCTATTGATTGGAATAGTTTCAGAAGGAATGGTACCAGCTCCTCCTTGTACCTCTGGTAGAATTCAGCTGTGAATCCATCTGGTCCTGGGCTTTTTTTGGTGGGTTGGCTATTAATTGTTGCCTCAATTTCAGAGCCTGCTATTGGTCTATTCAGGGATTCAACTTCTTCCTGGTTTAGTCTTGGGAGAGTGTAAGTGTCCAGGAAATTATCCATTTCTTCTAGATTTTCTAGTTGATTTGCGTAGAGGTGTTTATAGTATTCTCTGATGGTAGTTTGTATTTCTGTGGGGTCAGTGGTGATATCCCCTTTATCATTTTTTATTGCATCTATTTGATTCCTCTCTCTTTTCTTCTTTATTAGCCTTGCTAGCAGTCTGTCAATTTTGTTGATCTTTTCAAAAAACCAACTCCTGGATTCATTGATTTTTTGGAGGGTTTTTTGTGTCTCTATCTCCTTCAGTTCTGCTCTGATCTTAGTTATTTCTTGCCTTCTGCTAGCTTTTGAATGTGTTTGCTCTTGCCTCTCTAGTTCATTTAATTGTGATGTTAGAGTTTCAATTTTAGATCTTTCCAGCTTTCTCTTGTGGGCATTTAGTGCTATAAATTTCCCTCTACACACTGCTTTCAATGTGTCCCAGAGATTCTGGTATGTTGTATCTTTGTTCTCATTGGTTTCAAAGAACATCTTTATTTCTGCTTTCATTTCGTTATGTACCCAGTAGTCATTCAGGAGCAGGTTGTTCAGTTTCCATGTAGTTGAGCAGTTTTGATTGAGTTTCTTAGTCCTGAGTTCTAGTTTGATTGCACTGTGGTCTGAGAGACAGTTTGTTATAATTTCTGTTCTTTTACATTTGCTGAGGAGTGCTTTACTTCCAATTATGTGGTCAATTTTGGAATAAGTGTGATGTGGTGCTGAGAAGAATGTATATTCTGTTGACTTGGGGTGGAGAGTTCTATAGATGTCTATTAGGTCCGCTTGGTGCAGAGATGAGTTCAATTCCTGGATATCCTTGTTAACTTTCTGTCTCGTTGATCTGTCTAATGTTGACAGTGGGGTGTTGAAGTCTCCCATTATTATTGTATGGGAGTCTAAGTCTCTTTGTAAGTCTCTAAGGACTTGCTTTATGAATCTGGGTGCTCCTGTATTGGGTGCATATATATTTAGGAGAGTTAGCTCTTCCTGTTGAATTGCTCCCTTTACCATTATGTAATGGCCTTCTTTGTCTCTTTTGATCTTTGATGGTTTAAAGTCTGTTTTATCAGAGACTAGGATTGCAACCCCTGCTTTTTTTTGTTCTCCATTTGCTTGGTAGATCTTCCTCCATCCCTTTATTTTGAGCCTATGTATGTCTCTGCATGTGAGATGGGTCTCCTGAAGACAGCAGACTGATGGGTCTTGACTCTTTATCCAGTTTGCCAGTCTGTGTCTTTTAATTGGAGCATTTAGTCCATTTACATTTAAGGTTAATATTGTTATGTGTGAACTTGATCCTGCCATTATGATATTTACTGGTTATTTTGCTCATTAGTTGATGCAGTTTCTTCCTAGCCTCAATGGTCTTTACATTTCGGCATGTTTTTGCAATGGCTGGTACCGGTTGTTCCTTTCCATGTTTAGTGCTTCCTTCAGGGTCTCTTGTAAGGTAGGCCTGGTGGTGACAAAATCTCTAAGTATTTGCTTATCTGTAAAGGATTTTATTTCTCCTTCACTTATGAAACTTAGTTTGGCTGGATATGAAATTCTGGGTTGAAAATTCTTTTCTTTAAGAACGTTGAATATTGGCCCCCACTCTCTTCTGGCTTGTAGAGTTTCTGCCGAGAGATCTGCTGTCAGTCTGATGGGCTTCCCTTTGTGGGTAACCCGACCTTTCTCTCTGGCTGCCCTTAAGATTTTTTCCTTCATTTCAACTTTGGTGAATCTGGCAATTATGTGTCTTGGAGTTGCTCTTCTGGAGGAGTATCTTTGTGGCGTTCTCTGTATTTCCTGAATTTGAATGTTGGCCTGCCCTGCTAGGTTGGGGAAGTTCTCCTGGATGATATCCTGTAGAGTGTTTTCCAATTTGGTTCCATTTTCCCCCTCACTTTCAGGCACCCCAATCAGACGTAGATTTGGTCTTTTTACATAATCCCATACTTCTTGCAGGCTTTGTTCATTTCTTTTTCTTCTTTTTTCTTTTGGTTTCTCTTCTCGCTTCATTTCATTCATTTGATCCTCCATCGCTGATACTCTTTCTTCCAGTTGATCGAGTCGGTTACTGAAGCTTGTTCATTTGTCACGTATTTCTCGTGTCATGGTTTTCATCTCTGTCATTTCGTTTATGACCTTCTCTGCATTAATTAGTCTAGCTGTCAATTCTTCCACTCTTTTTTCAAGATTTTTAGTTTCTTTGTGCTGGGTACATAATTCCTCCTTTAGCTCTGAGAGGTTTGATGGACTGAAGCCTTCTTCTCTCATCTCATCAAAATCATTCTCTGACCAGCTTTGATCCGTTGCTGGCAATGGGCTGTGCTCCTTTGCAGGAGGAGATGCGCTCTTATTTTTTGAATATCCAGCTTTTCTGCCCTGCTTTTTCCCCATCTTTGTGGTTTTATCTGTCTCTGGTCTTTGATGATGGTGACGTACTGATGGGGTTTTGGTATAGGTATCCTTCCTGTTTGATAGTTTTCCTTCTGACAGTCAGGACCCTCAGCTATAGGTCTGTTGGAGATTGCTTGAAGTCCACTCCAGACCCTGTTTGCCTGGGTATCAGCAGCAGAGGTTGCAGAAGATAGAATATTGCTGAACAGCGAGTGCACCTGTCTGATTCTTGCTTTGGAAGCTTCCTCTCAGGGGTATACTCCACCCTGTGAGGTGTGGGGAGTCAGACTGCCCCTAGTGGGGGATGTCTCCCAGTTAGGCTACTCAGGGGTCAGGGACCCACTTGAGCAGGCAGACTGCCCCTTCTCAGATCTCAACCTCCATGTTGGGAGATCCACTGCTCTCTTCAAAGCTGTCAGACAGAATCGTTCGCGTCTGCACAGGCTTCTGCTCCTTTAGCTGAGCCCTGTCCCCAGAGGCGGAGTCTACAGAGACAGGCAGGTTTCCTTGAGCTGCTGTGAGCTCCACCCAGTTCGAGCTTCCCAGCGGCTTTATTTACCTACTTAAGCCTCAGCGATGGTGGGCGCCCCTCCCCCAGCCTCGCTGCTGCCTTGAGGTTAGATTGCGGCAGACTGCTGTGTTAGCAAGGAGGGAGGCTCCGTGGGCGTGGGACCCTCCCGGCCAGGTGTGGGATATAATCTCCGGTGTGCCGGTGTTACAGCGCAGTATTGGGGTGGGAGTTACCCGATTTTCCAGGTGTTGTGTGTCTCAGTTCCCCTGGCTAGGAAAAGGGACTCCCTTCCCCCTCGCACTTCCCAGGTGAGGCGATGCCTCGCCCTGCTTCGGCTCTCGCTGGTCAGGCTGCAGCAGCTGACCCGCATGGATTGTCCGGCACTCCCGAGTGAGATGACCCCAGTACCTCAGTTGAAAATGCAGAAATCACCGGTCTTCTGTGTCGCTCGCGCTGGGAGATGGAGACTGGAGTTGTTCCTATTCGGCCATCTTGCTCCGCCCCCCCATTCTTATTTTTTTGGCTGCATATTTCAATAAGAAATTGTTTCTCAACTAACATAAAGATGTTACTGTTTGTATTAGTTTCCTAGAGTTGTGGTAACCAATTACCACAAACTGGGTGGCTTAAAACAACAGAAATTTATTCTCTCACGTTTCTGGAGGCTAAAAGTCTAAAGTCAAGATGCTAGCCGGCCATACTCTCTGTGAAGGCTCTGTGTCCGGAATTGGCGGGTTCTTGGTCTCGCTGACTTAAGGAATGAAACCGTGGACCCTTGTGGTAAGTGTTACAGTTCTTAAAGATGGTGTGTCTGGAGTTTGTTCCTTTAGATGTTCACATGTGTCCAGAATTTCTTCCTTCTGTTGAGTTCGTGGTCTTGCTGACTTCAGGAGTGAAGCCGCAGACCTTTGTGGTGACTGGTACAGCTCACAAAGGCGATGTGGACCCAAAGAGTAAGCAGTAGCAAGATTTATTGCAAAGAGTGAAAGAATAAAGCTTCCACAGCATGGAAGGGGACCGGAGTTGGTTGCCACTATTGACTGGGGCAGCCTACTTTTATTCCCTTATCTGACCCCACCCACATCCTACTGATTGGTCCATTTTACAGAGAGCTGATTGGTCCGTTTTTGACAGGGTGCTGATTGGTGTGTTTACAAACCTTGAGCTAGACACAGAGTGCTGATTGGTGCATTTACAATCATTTAGCTAGACAACAAAAGTTCAAGTCCCAACTAGATTAGCTAGACACAGAGCACTGATGGGTGCATTTACAAACCTTGAGCTAGACACAAAGTGCTGATTGGTGCATTTACAAACCTTTGACTAGACATAAAATTTCTCCAAGTCCCCACGGGACTCAGGCGCCCAACTGGCTTCCCCTAGTGGATCCCACACTGGGCACCCTGGAGCTGCCCACAAGTCCTGCACCACACACTTGCACTCCTCAGCCCTTGGGTGATCGATGGGACTGGGCGCCATGGAGCAGGGGGCGGTGCCTGTTGGGGAGGCTGGGGCTGTGCAGGAGCCCACTGGGTGGGGAGTACTCAGGCATGGCCGGCTGCAGGTCCCAAGCACTGCCCTGTGGGGAGGGGACTGAGGCCCAGCAAGAATTTGAGCATGGTGCAGGCAGGCCAGCAGTGCTGCCAGACCCTCTGCACCCTCCGCGGCTGCTGGCCTGGGTGCTAAATCCCTCACTGCCTGGGGCCTTCGGTGCCAGCCTGCTGCTCTGAGTGTGGAGTCCGCCCAGCCTGTGCCCACCCGGAACTCCCTGCTGGCCCTCAAGTGCCACGCACCATCCTGGTTGCCACCCGCAACACCTCCCAGCAAGCAGAGGGAGACTGCTCTGGCCTAGGCCAACCCATAGAGGGGCTGCCACCTGCACCTCTCCCTCCGCACCTCCCCACAAGCAGAGGGAGCCTGCTCTGGCCTTGGCCAACCCAGAGAGGGGCTCCCACAGTGCAGCGGTGGGCTGAAGGGCTCCTCAAGCGCAGCCAGAGTGGACGTTGAGGCCAAGGAGGTGCCGAGAGTCAGTGAGGGCTGCTAGCACATTGTCACCTCTCAGCTCTAGGGGAGAGCTTATCCAAGCCTCTCTCCTGGCTTCTGGTGTTGCAGGCAATCCCTTGCCATGTAGATGCACTTCTTCAATCTGTGTCTCCATCCTCATATGGCCTATCCTTGTGTGACTCCGTATGTCTTCTCTTTTTCTTGTAAGAACACTAGTCATATTGGATTAGGGTGGATCTTAACTTGAACACATCTGCAAAGACCCAATTTCCAAATAAGGTACTATTCAAAGGTGCTGGGAATTAGGACTTCAACATATCTTTTTGGAGGATATAATTCAATTCATTATACCATTCGTCTGAAGTTGAAGAATTATTATAATTTTTTCTGTTATATGTACCACACCATTTAACATCTTCATTCAGTGTTTTCTACATCTAGAATTATTTACTTAGAATAGATTTCCCAGAGAGGAATTCCTGAGTAAAAGTATGAAAATGAGCATTTTAAAGTTCCGCAAATTGCTAGCCTCTTTTCCAAAATTACCAATTGCTAATTGCCATTAGCAATATGCAAGGGTGTCTCTTTCACCTCATTCTAGTGAGTATTTGGATTTTTTAGTTTAAAAAATACACACACAAAATGATTGATCAGGAAAAAATAGTATCTCCTAATGTGCATTGAGATCAAACATTTTCCCATGTTTGATTTGCTAATTTCATTTCCCTTTTTGGTGAATTTTCTGTTTCTTTCCTTTGTTGACTTACCTATAGGAGTCTTCATGCTTTTCTTACCTGTTTTTCAAATGTGTTGCATTATATTTTTCCTAGTCTGCTGGTTCTCATTTTTTTTTCTTTTTGTCCTGCAAAAATTCTAATTGGTTTGTTCTTGCCTGCAAGAGTGATTTTGAAAATGTAAACAAGTATAGTGTAAACACAAATCCATCAAAATGGGTGCTGTTTGTGCACTGTACTAGGATCTGTCTGCCCATCTTTCCTTATATGAATTATTTTATTATTCTTGAAAACAGTCTCCCTTCAAAAAAGGGAATTAAATTGAATATTGTTTTAATTTTTGTTTATATACATTATATTTTTAATTAATTAGGATATCTTTTATTATGTGGAATAAGGTAATTATTTAAATATATTGTGTTCCAAATTGTTGATTTGGAATTGATTGATCCAACCTCATTTATTAAATAACTTGAGCTTTTCTGAGAAATGACTTATAATGAATTCTTTATCGTATATTAGAATATGATAGATAATGGGATCATTTTCTGGGCTGTGGTCCCTGGTGCTATTTTTGCACATATGTCACATTATTTAAATCTTTATAGCTTTATAAAATGCAGTGTACTTCCCCTTTAAAAATTTCTTCAATATTCTGTTTCTTTTTATAGGTGAATCTTAGAATCATTTTGTTAAAGCCAGGTTGGAATTTTTGTTAAAATTGTAGCAAGCCACACATTAATTTAGGAAGAATTTATACTTTAGCAATATCCAGCCTCACCATATGGTATCTCTCTCTCCTTCTATGCAAGACTTCGTTTATATCTCTTCGTAAAGTCTTTCAGCTTTCTATGTAGGTCACACAGTTTTCATTAGAATTATCTCATGATATATTATCATTTTTGTTGTTGCTGGAAATAGGACTTTTAAAATTATTTTATACATTATTTTTGGTACTCTGTATTTGTTTATCTTGCATTCAAATTGCTAAGTTACATTAAATTTTGTTAGTTTATACCACATGCCTTTGGAGCTTTTAGACAGATAAGCACATGATCCACAAGGAATAATATTTTCTATTTTAAATATTTTTTGGTCAGAATTTCTCAAACAATGTAAAATATGATGATAAAAAATTTGCTTTTTTGGCTCTTGATTTTGATATGAAGTGACTGCCAACTATCAGTGTGAAATACATTTTCTTTTTCTGGTAAGTAGCTCTTCTTATATTCCTACTTGGATTTTAAAAATAGACTGGTCATAAATTTTGTAAAGTGCCTCTGCATCATTTTGATATAATTTTTGTTGGCTTTGACCTATTGCGGTGATATGTGATAATAATAGCTTTTTATTTGCAAACCATTATTAAAATCCTACATTATATCCTGTATGACCCTGGTCCTGGCAGACTTAAAAAATAGAAAGTTGAATTACACTTAATATTTTACTTTATTAATTATTAACAATGGGTTTTAAAATAATTAATTGCTAATAAAACAGCAACAATAATTTGTTTTTGTCACATAGACCTTACCTCATAAAAAAGAAAAGAATTTTACAACCTAGAGACTTGGTCTAGTACCAGAACCTGGGGCTGCTCCAAAATAAAGATATTGTTCATTTACTTATTCATCCATTTGGGCATTGTTTGTCTCTCCACTGTAAATTCCCAAACATTTTCTGAGTAGCCCCTGTGCTGGGCAGAGGTAGAATTTCCAAGGTCAGTCCCTGCGGTCAAGAAGACTTAAGTTTATATCCTGACTCTGTTATTTATTTACCGACTATGTGAACTTGGGCAAGTTTTCTAACTCTGAAAAGTCTCAAGATTCCTCACTGGCAAAACAGGCATAGTGAGTAGCACCTGCTTGATGGTGCATACGTAAATAGTGTCTATCAAGCTCTTAACGGCATCTGCACGCTGATACTCAATCCATATTATTATGATGTTATTACTACTTCCCGGGATATAAAGATGGATAGGTCTGTGCTGGACAGCAGGGGTTATGTAGTAACTGCATATCATCCAGTCCTTCTCAAGCCTCCACTAAAGATTTGAGGGTTTTCCCAACTTGTATATTATTCAGGGTCCCTGGGATTCGAGCCCATTTCCCTTCATCATCCTGAAATCCACACATACACTCCTTATCACCCAATCTTCATTTCTACCCCTATATAAGGGATAAGAACTGCTGGATAAGAACTAGAACAGCTTGACCATTATAGGAGAAACATAAGCCACATAACCAAGTCACCTGTGCCATGATTACTGATGAATTCTTGGTGGGGTAAGATGAGTTGAATATACTTATGGCAGGTTTCTGTTAAAGCTAGCATCAGACCATAACCTTGAGAACTCTCACTTCCAAGGGTGGTCTCTCTTTGCGTTGTCAGCATGAATCAGTAGCCTCAGCTGCAGGAAAGATTCAGAACATGCAGATGGCTTCACTTCCCCAGCGCTGTCCTGATCTCTCCTGACACAAGCTAAGTTTCAGAGGTCTTGGCCTTGATTGCCTTTTAACAAGTGGCCTCTGGATTGAACATGCTTCATCTGTATCATCAAGGTTGGCCGCCTGTTACTTTCCTGGTGATTGTGATGATTTATTTTATTTTGCAAAAATGATTTATTTTCTTGGCCTCCCCTCCTTTGAAGAAACTTAGCTAAGTTGTCTTGTCCCCTTGCCCTCTGCCCCGGACCCTTTACCGTAAGTCACATTTCAGAACACTGCCCCTCCTTCCCATGGGTAATGGGGTTTCTGCAAAGGAAGCATCTTTGGACCTTCTGGGTTGCTGAATTGTGTCAGCCTGGGAGACAAGAAGTTTGTTATGCTCATTGTGTCAGCTGCAGACATAATTCACGAAACCATCCCAGACACAGGATGTCACCAAGTGATGCTTCAATTTTACAATCTCCCAGAGCTTCTGTTAGCAAACAGTGTTGAGTGAAAGCTGGGAGGTTTTCAAAGGCCATGGACCTTCCTTTCCTTCCCCTTGGTTCCCCTTTACTTTGTCTCCTCCATCTTTGCCTTTCTGTATGGGTCATGCTGTGTGCCCCTAAGATTTTTAAGGCCAATTAGCAGGTTAGAGACTGTCAAGCCATATTGACCTGTGAGATCACAGTATTTACTGTCACCGTAATTTTTCATAATAATGAAGCTTATACTGGCCCTCTCCATGGCTTTTGTTCAAAGCCTGGTGGGGAGAAGGCTGTTTAGATACCGTAATCAGAATTCTTGAGCTGAACCATTTTTTTAAATTACAGCTTCGATAGGGAGCTGTGCAGTTTGGGAAAGGAGTCCAGCTGGGAGTTAGCATCTCTTTGATCACAAGGCTGAACGATTCACTTTGATCACAGAGACAACAGTTCATAAAAGAGCCTGGTCTCTTTCTGAAATTTGTAGGTAAACAGGGATCACTTGAACCGACTGTGGAATGAGCAATTCAGATCCAAGACAATGGTCCTCTTTGAACTGGATTTAGAGGCCTATTGATTAACATAGCAAAGGGAATTGATGGGTGGAAAAAGGTGGCTTTAGTCCCTAGACAGGTGCATCAAGAGGTCACTGGCTAGTTACTCTGTGGTTGGGCTCCCAGGTTTGGGATAAATCCCTCTTTGGGGACTGCATGTTGTTCAGGCAAATCTGTGTAAAAATAAACATTGCAGGTAACCTCAGAGGGAAAAACTTGATCTAAAGAAGGTGGTTAGAACAATAGGAAGCTTGCAGGCTTTGGAGTCAGGGGACCCCGAGATGGTATCCTTACCTCTTCATTTTTTTTTTTTTAATATGCAGGATGAGGATCTAGATGCTTAAACCCTTCTATGCCTAAATTCTGTACAAATTGGACATATTTAGGTTGCTGCTAAAGTTGTTGCACTTCAAGGGTTATTTTAATACTTCAAGGGTTATTTTAAAGGTTTAATGATGTGCATTTTGAGAAAGAAGCCCTGCTAGGTACCAGACATGTTGGAAAAGAAAAAAATACCAAGGTGTCCTAAAACTACTGAGAAATTGTCCTGCCTATGCTACTGAGAGGACACTATACTTGATTTTCCTGAGCAAATTGTTTTAAAGTGCTATTTGAATTATATTCTAATGGGATTTGTTTGAACATTTTATATATGAGAAGCTCCATTTGGCTAAATTGTAGTGCTTGAGTTTTGGGAGGTTGTGGGGGTACCGCTGCATGACACACATGGGGGAACTGTATAACTGCAGTTGCTGAGTTTTAAGAATATTGGTTGGGCAGGGATTATTTAGCATTTAGTTGTGAATGTGATGTGTGTGATTTGGTTGGTTCCTCTTGTATTACCCCATAACACACTGGTCACTTGACATCTGGTTGTGACATACAGATAAACCATCAAGATCTGATAGTCACTAGAAAAAGACATTGGCCCTGAATAAATAAGCCAGTTGCTTTGAACAGAAAACAAAAGGCCCAGGGTTGTCTATGCCTAAGACTTGGATCCTAGGAAGGAAACACACCATCTGCAGAATGGCTCCATCAGATTTTCTTTCCCATTCTTCTCCTATAGCTGCCTACAGCTCTGCTATTGGCTACTTGCATTTCTGTGTCATGGTCAACACTCTTTTATGGGGAGCAAATGGGGTTGGAGAAGGGAGGGAAAGTTAGCTTTGTGTGGAGTGTCCACCTAAAAATTCCTGCTACATTTTAATCAAGGGATGCCAGGAAAGTGAGGCATGGGACCCCCTAGTCATTAAAAACACCAGGACGGCAACACTACTTCATCTCATTTTAATGAGTCATTGTTGAACACCTACTGTGTTGTTTTGCTTCAGCTTCCATGGCAAAGTGCTACACTGGGTGGCTTAAACAACAGAAATGTATTTGCTCACAGTTCTGGAGGCTAGAAATCCAAAATTTTAGGTGTCAACAGGCTTGGTTTCTTCTTCTTCTTCTTCTTTTTTTTTTTTTTTTTTTTTTTTGAGATGGAGTCTCACTGTGTCATCCCATCCAGGCTGAGTGCAGTGGCACGATCTCGGCCCACTGAAACCTCCACCTCCTGGGTTCAAGCGATTCTCCTACCTCAGCCTCCCAACTAGATGGGATTACAGGTGTGTGCCACTACGCCTGTATAATTTTTGCTTTTTAATAGAGTTTTGCCATGTTGGCTAGGCTGGTCTCAAATTTCTGACCTCAGGTTATCTTCCTGCCTCTGACTCTCAAAGTGCTGGGATTACAGGTGTGAGCCACTACACCTGGCCAGGCTTGGTTTCTTCTAAGGCCTTTCTTCTTGGCTTGATGATGGCCCCCTTCCTGCTGTGTCTTCATCTGTTCTTCCTTTGTGTGTCCACAGGTCTGTGTACAAATTTCGCTTCTTATAAGGACACCAATGATATTGAATTTGGGTCCATCCTAATGACCTCATTGTACTGTAATTATCTTTTTGAAGATCCAAATACAGTTTCCAAATACAGTCACATTCTGAAGTACTAGGGGTTAGGACTTCCAACATATGAACTTTGGAGGAACACGATTCAGCCCAAAGCACCTGGTCTCCATCCCCATCTCCAGGAATCCTTTTCTCTGTTTCCTAGTAACCCTGTGCCTCAGTGTCTTCATCTGTGAAATATTTTAAGGAATACTTTTTTTTTTAATTCCTTAAATAATAAGTATTTTTTTGAATAGAAATATTCAAAATATTCAAAATTGTGAATAGAAATATTTTAAGGAATAAATGAGTTGAGCTCATGGAACAGTACCTGACACAGGGTAAATGTTCAGTAGGTATGAGCCGTGATGGTGGCAATCATTGCAACTTTCTTACAAGTGCTCTTGAAATTTCCTTTTCTTCTCCCTACGTCAAAATTGTTTTCTTTTTTCTTTCTTTTTTTTCGTTTGTTTTGAGACAGAATCTTACTCTGTTACCCAGGCTGGAGTGAAGTACCACTTCTGCCTCCCGGATTCAAGTGATTCCCCCACTTCAGCCTCCCAAGTAGTTGAATTACAGGCACCCACCCCTATGCCCAGCTAATTTTTGTAGTTTTACTAGAGATGGGGTTTTGTCGTGTTGGTCAGGCTGGTCTCGAACTCCTGACCTCAGGTGATGTGGCTGACTTGGCCTCCCAAAGTGCTGGGATTACAGGTGTGAGCCACTGTGCCTGGTCCCTACACCAGGATTGTTAAAGTGTGATCAGATGACCACCAGCATGAAAATTCTCAATAGCGGGATGAATCTGAGATGGCCTCAGGTCTAAGAAGCCCAGCCCTAGGGTGGGTGCGGGAATTTCTGAAGACAACAACCTCTTGAGAGCAGGGACTATGTGTGAGACATCCGTGAATCCTGGTCCTCTCTCACTTGGGGCTTGGAGCCAGTGCTCGTCCAGTGCTTACTGCACCAGCTGACAGTTGGACGTTTTGGATGGGAGAGGAGGGAGACATCATCCAGGGTACGGTATGATGGAACAAAACAAGGTACGAATGACGTTTTGGACATTTCCTAAATGAGGAAGCTGAGGAGAATCCTGTCAACTTGGCCAATTGATAGTTTTGATTTTGTGCCCAGAAGCTGTTTGCAGAGAGAATATTTTTAGAAATATGAAAATAAATACAATTAAGTTAGAAATGTCAAGTATTTTTTTTTTTCTTGTTTTAAGACTGTCCTCTGACCATTACAGCTTAGATAATGACAATTCTTTGAATAACGGTGCCATATTTTCTAATTAAACAATCAAGTCTCACCAATCATTACATTAACAAAGATAAGGGTCAAAAGGCTAGAACCTAATGGGAAAGGAATTTTAAATGGACAAAAATGGCAATAAAAATGGAAAAATTTTTTCTGACTCTTTTCTGTATTTTATTAACACTTTGTGGCCTGAATGTGTTTAAACAGCTCTTTGCCACTTAATGTAAAAGTCAGCCTTTGGAGATGAGAACACACACACAGAAATACACACACACACACACACACACACACACACAGTAGAATCAGGCAGACCTAGGGTTGCACCCTGGCTTACTAGCTGTATGGCCTCAAGAAGGTTCCTTAACCTCTCAGAATCTCGGTTTCTCAACCACAGAATGGGGAGATTTAATACCAACACCATAGTTTGGCTATGGGAATTAAATTATATTAATATATGTAAGATGAATATGCATTTGACCCATCATGGTCAAGAGGTAGGGAATGTTGCTTCAATTGTTTTTTTTTCTCAACTAAATCAAATGTGACCAAACTGGCAGATACTAGAGTTGGCTAAAACAAAATTCTAACTTCTTAGTGACTCCTTCTTAGAACCCTACAACCCTACCCTTAGAACCCTACTCTTGTAACAACCTACAAGAGTTGGAAGATATTTATAGGGGTTTCTAAGGCTGAGGACACCATTCTGAGGTTTTGCCTTGCCTAGGACCACATGGTGCACAGCCCTGCTGGTAGCATCTGCTTCTCTCTTATAGGCACACTTAGCCACACTGCTACTTGCCCTAGCTCCCAAAGATCTGGAAATAACAGCAAAATCTCAGGCAACTACCCAGGTCAAGTCAGTCTGAGATTTTGATACTATTAATGACAACATCTGGAATTTGCAGGCATACTTTGTAGATATTGCAAGTTCAGTTTGTCTCAAACTACAATAACATGAATATCATAATAAAGTAAGTCATACAAATGTTTTATTTCCCAGTGCATATAGAAGTCATATTTCCTCTATACTATAGTCTACTAAGTTTGAGATAGCAGTATGTCAACAGAAACAGTGTATATACCTTAATTTTAAAATACTTAATTGCTAAAAAAAAAAAAAGGGGGCTATCATCTGAGTCTTCAGTGAGTCATAATCTTTTTGCTGATAGAGGATCTTGCCTCAATGTTGATGACTGCTGACGGATCAGAGTGGTGGTTGTTAAAGACTGGGGTAGCTGTGACAATTTCTTAGGACAACAATGATGTTTGCTGCATCGATTGACTCTTCCTTTCACAAAAGATTTTTCTGTAGCATATGATACTGTTTGATAGCATTTTACCCATGGTATAACTTCTTCAACAATTGGAGACAATCCTTTCAAATCCTGCTGCTGCTTTCTCAAGTAAGTTCATGTCATATTCTAAATCATTTGTTGTCATTTTAACAATGTTCACAGCGCCTTCACCAGTAGTACATTCCACTGTAGGGAGCCACTGTCTTTGCTCATGCAGAAGAATCTACTCCTCATCTGTGAAAGTTTTATCATGAGATCACAGCAATTCAGCACACCTTCAGGCTTCACTTCTCATTCTAGTTCTCGTGCTATTTTCACCACATCTGTAGTGATTTTCCTCCAAGAAGCCTTGAACTCCTCAAAGTCATCCATGAGGACTGGAATAAACTTCTCCCAAATTCCTGTTAATGTTGTTATTTTGACTCTTCCCATGAATCAGAATGTTCTTAATGATGTTTAAAATGGTGAATCCTTTCCAGAAGGTTTTCAATTGACCTTGCCAGGATACAGCAAAGGAATCACAATCTATGGCAGCCACCGCCTTACAAAAAGTATTTCCTAAGTTATAAGACTTGAAAGTTAAGATTACTCATTGATCCATGAGCTGCACAAGGGATGCTGTGTTAGCAGGCATGAAAACATTAATTTCCTTGTAAATCTCCATCAGGGCTCTTGGGTAATGAGGCTCATTGTCAATGAGTAGTAGTATTTTGAAAGGAACCTGTTTTTCTAAGCAGTAGGTCTCAGTAGTGGGCTTAAAATATTCAATTAACCATGATGTAAATGGATGTGCTGTCATACAGGGTTTGTTATTCCATTTCTGGAGCATAGGCAGAGTAGATTTAGCATAATTCTTAAGGATGCTAGGATTTTCAGAATGGTAAATGAGCATTGGCTTCAACTTAAAGTCACCAGCTATATCAGACCCCTAACAAGAGCATCAACCTGTCCCTTGAAACTTTGAAGTCAGACATTGACTTCTCTCTTATTGTGAAAGACCTATATGGCATCTTCTTCCAATAGAAGACTGTTTCATCTAGATTGAAAATATGTTGCTTAGTGTAGCTGACTTTATCAATGATCTTCGCTAGGATAACTTGCTACAACTTTGCCATCAGCACTTGCCGCTTCACCTTGCACTTTTACGTTATGAAGACGGCTTATTTTCTTAAACTTCGTGATCCTCCTTCTGCTAGCTTCCAACTTTTCTTCGGCTTCCTCACCTCTCTCAGTCTTCATGGAATTGAAGAGAATTAGGGGCCTTGTTCTGGATTACACTTTGGCTTCAGGAAATGTTGTAGCTGGTTTGATCTTCTATCCAGACCCCTAAAACTTTTTCCATATTAATATTAAGACTCTTTTGCTTTATTAGTCACGGGTTCACTGGAGTAACACTTTTAATTTCCTTCAAGAACTTTTGCTTTGCATTCACAACTTGGCTAAATGTTTGGCACAGGAGGTCTCGCTTTTGGTCTTTCTTAGCTTTTGACATGCCTTCCTCACTGAGCCCAATCATTTCCAGGTTTTGCTTTAAAGGAAGACATGCATGATTCTTCCTTTTACTTGAACACTTAAGAACCATTGAGGTATTATTAATTGGCCTAACATCAGTATTGTTGTGTCTTAGAGAATAGGGAAGGCCCCAGGAGAGGGAGAGAGACAAGGGAATGGCCAGTCTATGAATTAGTCAAAAAACACGAAATATTTATCAATTAAGTTTGCTGTCTTACATGAGCACAGTTTCTGGTGACTGCAAACAATCACAATAGTAATATTAAAGGTCACTGATTACAGATCACCATACCAGAGATAATAATAAAGTTTGAAATATTGTGAAAATTAGCAAAATGTGATACAGAGACACTAACTGAGCATGTGCTGTTGGAAAAATGATGTCAACAGATTTGTTCAATGCAGGGTTGTCCCAAAACTTCAATTAGTAAAAAAAAAAAAAAAAATACACTAAGGCTGCAAAGCACAATAAAGTGAGGTATACCTGTACTTAAACAGAATTCAGTACACAAAGAGCGACGGTGTGTTTGTGTGTGTGTAGTTAAGCTATCATCCACATGCTACACACATTCTAATCAGCACAATTCCAATGTGCTTCATTAACACCAAACAGGAAGCCCACATTCTGAAGGACACAGGACAGAGGTGAAACAGACATGCATATTTGCTCTCCATATTGGATCAATAACTCAGGCTTTCTTGAATAACCTAGTGAATGTCTGAAATAGTTTTTCAGTGATGAAATTGGCCTGTTAACTAGGATGATGCCAATTAGAAATGGACCCTCTGTGGATGGTGACATTAAAGGTATATGGATGTCTAGAATATTTTGGAGACACCTTCCACAATAGCATGATTCCTGCAAGGCCTCAGGTCTGTGCTCCCAGCCAAGATGTCCTAGGCTACGATTTGCTCACTCTCTGACCTTGTTTGTGTCATCTTCTGTGCACCTCTCTTCCTTCCCTCCCTCCTTCTTTCCCCTCCTCTCCTCTCCCCTCCCCTCTCCTCCCCTCCCCTCTTCTCCCCTCCCCTCTCCTCCCCTCCCCTTCCCTTCCCTTCTTTGTCTTACTCTGTAATCGAGGCTGGAGTGCAGTGGCACCATCTCGGCTCACTGCGGCCTCTGCCTCCCAGGTTCAAGTGATTCTCCTGCCTAGTCTCTTGAGTATCTGGGACTACAGTGTGTGCCACCACACCTGCCTAACTTTTGTATTTTTTTAGCGGAGATGGGGTTTCATCATGTCAGCCAAGCTGGTCTCAAGCTCCTGACCTCATGTGATTCCCCCACCTCGGCTTCCAAAACTGTTGGGATTATAGGTATGAGCCACTGCACCCAGCCAACATCTCTCTTTCTTAAGAGCTAGCTCAAATCTTCCTCCTCAGAGAACAATAATTCTTCTGACTATTTCATTGTTCTGCCTTTGCATGCCCAACTCATGGGTATGGAATGTGTTAGACATGACCATGTCAAGCAAACAACTATTGTTCCTGAAACAGGAGAGTTCCCTGAACCCCTCTCAGTACTTGTGACAGGAGTGTGACTCGTTTACTCAGCCACTGTGCACTCAAATCCATTACGGGAAGGGGAGCATGCAGACAGGCAGGTGCAGGAGCCAAGGCGAGCGCTTTTGGGCTCTGGCCCGATGGTAGCATCTAGGAGTATGTTACAATTAATGTCCTTTTAGCAGTTGCCATCTGTGGAGGGCTGTGTTAAACCAGCTCAATGGAAGGTCAGGGTGACAGCTTTTTATACCCTGCCCTCTTGGTACCTGGGTCCTTGTCCAACATCCAGGAAGAACCAGGTCACATTGAATGATGGTGAATTTGGGGATTTTATTGAGTGATGGAGGTGGCTCTCAGTGGGACGGGGAGCTGGAGAGGGGATGGAGTGGGACGACGATCTTCCCCTGGAGTTCAGCCATCCTGTGGCTGATCTCTCCAATTGCCCCCATCTAAACTCTTCTCCATGTACAGATTCTTCTGTTCTCTCCTTCTCTGCCATGTTGCTCTGCCACTCTGCCACTCTGCTGCTCTTCTACTCTTCTACTCTTCTGTTTCTCTGCTTGTCTGCTCTTGAGCCTAGAATTTATATGGGTACAGGATAGTGGGGTGTGGCAGCCCAAAAGGAAACATTTGGGCACAAAAACAGGAATGCCTGTTCCATTTAGGGCTGCAGGTGTCTAGGCTTGAGGGTGGGGCCTTTGCCAGGGAACTGCCCTCTTCCGTCCAGTATTTCCCTGCCTCCTGTCTCTATCACTCTCACCTCCTTTGGCTCCTGTTGCTGGACTAACAGGTGGAGCAACTACTGGATCTCTCTGTGATCTTTCCCCATGGGTCTCCTTAGCTGCTAAGTAGTGTGGAGAGTGTGCTGTTCATCCCAACCCTAAGTTATGGCAGGACTGCCTCCTATTGGCCCAGACCATGGGGTGTGGGCTCTGGTTCAACCTTTGATGTGCCCCTGTACTCTGTGAGTGCAGGGCTCATCTTTGACTCAGAATCTAGCTGGTCCACGACACTCCCTTCCTCAGGATGAGATCTTTTTTTTTTTTCCTCATCCTACTCATTCTCTCACCTCCTCACACAGCCTGCAGGCAGGCGTTAAGAAGGATTTTTCATATGAGTTGAGTTCCTGGAAAAATACCTTTGGAGGCTCTACTTGTTTCTCTTCTCTTTCTATTATCATCTGTCCATCTACCATCTACCAGTCCATGGTCATGGCAAACATTTACTGGACATCAGTTGGATAACCCATTTTTGCTAGTGAAAGGAAAGAATAATACTTCTTTAATTCAACACTCATAGTTTCTCAGTTTGAATGGAGCCCTGCAACAAAAGACAGATTAACAAGAGAAAAACAGGCACAAATTAACATGGATATTTCATGTGTACATGAGAGACACCCAGAGAATGAGTAATTCTCCAAGAGGGAGCTTTGAATTCCAACTTGTATAGCATCTTCAATTAAAAAAACAGTAAATTTTTAGAGAACTGACAAGACAAAGGAAAGGACTATGAGTCTCTCAGGGCAGCAACTTGTAGGAAGGCAAATACATAGCAGAGAAAGGTGAGTTAGTAGAGCTTGTTCATATAGATTTATTTGGTGCCATCTCCAGATGACAGGGTCTAAATTTATCTTCAGTGGCACTCTCTGATAGAAGGAGGGAAAGATACATTTTGGCTTTGTAAATCTGGGTCCTGCCTTTAAGTAAATAGAGGGAAGGTGGACAATTTTCCTGCATCCACTTCTTCTTAATTGCATTTACCTAAATAATGCTTCCTCTTTTGGGATGGCATATTCTGATCCCCTGTACTAGTAAGACAGGATTTCTGCCCTCGATGAGCACTTTTAGTGACTTGGGTTGGAGGGAGATATCTGTGGTTGAATAAATAGTCAAAATATTTTGTTTAAGAAATAAAAACAAAACACAAAAGTTTTAAATACTCATATACACGTATAAATGTGGTAAGTGTAATTGGTGGAAGAAATATACACAAGGTATTATGGGCTCTCAGAGGAGAGTCCTTAACCTATCTGTAAGTGACCTGACTTTACTGTCTTGGATACTGCATTGAAATTCCTGGACCCCAGTATAGTCAAAATCCTGCCTGAACTTGCTGTTCCTTTTAGGCACCCTTCTGAGGAGACTCACTGCCTACGCCAGCCTGCATGTGGAGCTCAGGGACAGCAGGGGTCAGCAGTGGGGCTTCCAGAGGCAGATGGTCTGACTTTGATACCCAGCTCCACTAGCTTCCTGGCTGTAGCATGTCCAAAAACCATGTAACCTACTTTATTCCTTTTTCAGTTCTTTATCTGTGGAAAGGTGGTAATAATGCCCCTATTTTACAGATACTGCCTTTAAGGCACCTTTCACTGGGTTTATCACCTTAGAAACTTTTTATCACATTTAGTTTTTGTTGATTATTTGTATCACATCAATGCGCCACCTCCCAACCCAGCCTCCCAACCCCTCAGGCCATATTCCAGTTCCTGGGATTCCATCGAATTCTAGACCTCTTGCCCACATACTTGCTTCATGTTCCAGTCACTAAATTTCTCTTGGCAAATCAGAAAGGGGAGGATTTTTTACACGTTTGAAACTGCTTTACAAAAAAAAGTAAGTTTATTCCCAAAGTGCTCAATTAGTACACTTAAGATAAATTTTAATTTATAAATATTTAACTCACAAGCAATTATTTGTCTTATTCTTTGAACAAACATTTTTTTAAATGAACACTTACTATGTAGTAGGTGCTAGGAAGATAGTGGTGACCCAGATACATGGTTCCAGACCTCAGAAAGCTGAGGATATTGCAGGGTATGCAGGTAAGTAAACCAACAGCAACACTTAATGTCTTAAGTGCCCCAAAGGGAAGTGGAGGGCATGTGGGAGTATGAGGAGAGGCTCCAGATTCAAATGGGGCACCTATAAATTGTACCATTAAAAAACTCCTTCATACTTATTTACTCAAACAGGACTGAGTCCTCCATAGGTTCTGTAAACTTAAGTTAGGTTTCAAATCTTCTGTTTCATTATCTTCAGGACAAGGTGTAGTTCTAGGTGATGTACACTGTAGGTGTTAAACAATTCATGTTCTCAAAATGTGGCCATGTAAGTTTCATCCTATGGATAGGTATAACACAGTATTATTTTTAATCCTAAAGTTGAAATTAGCAGGAAAGAGTTTGAAATGGGACTGCATAAAAATAATAAAGAACCATTATTAAGACATCCTGACAACTGCAATTAAAGGTTCAAGGAAGAGTCTCCTTTCTACTGCCCTGGTTTGGCTAATCTGCAGAAACCGCTAAGGGCTTCAGAGGGGGGATGACTCAGAGGGACAAGTGCCCATAGGCACATGCCTGCTGCATTGGAACAGAAGGAGGAAATCCAAGTGTTCTAGCCATGGTAATGGTTTTCCTGGATTTGAAAGCAGGTATCAAGATATTTCGGGAGAGTGAGTGTGTTTTCTTTAAAGATAGATTAATCAATTTATCCAGTCCCTTGATTTCTTGAGGAAGGCTATTTATGCTCCAAAGCACCTTTCTCTGTGTTGGTGACTCAAATCTATGAGAGATTTACACTGATTTTTTTCTCCATGTACAAAAGAGTTTGATTTCCTCGAGTGCCTCTGGGATCTTCCATGTTTCAATTTGGAAAGTGCAATGAGCAGAGCTTCAGAAGAGAGTGCTTGCTTTCTGTGAAGCTCTCTCTCGTTCACTTGGCTTAGACACTGCAGGGAGGGCTCCATGATCACAGACAAATCATATGTGGCTGGAAATTCCAGTCTTTCTAATTAATGAGTATCACCAATTTCACCCCCTAGTTGGAGTGGGTCTGCAAATGACAGACACTGGACTGGTGGGAAGTATGTGAACTGCAGAGACCTGTGCACAATGCTGCCCCTGCCTACAGCCATCTGTGTGGTTCTTGTCAAGTTCCTTAACCTTTCCTTCTGTTTCTTTATCTGTGAAATACAGATCATGTTTGCTTTCTATGGTTTATAGTAGGAATTAAATGTTAAGAAATGTAAGGCAAGCTGGGCGCAGTGGCTCATGCCTATAATCCTAGCACTTTGGGAGGCCGAGGCAGCCAGATTACCTGAGGTCAGGAGTTTGAGACCAGCCTGATCAATATGAAGAAACCCCGTCTTTACGAAAAATATAAAATTAGCCAGGCGTGGTGCTGGGCACCTTAATCCCAGCTACTTGGGAGGCTGAGGCAGGAGAATCTCTTGGACCTGGGAGGTGGAGGTTGTGGTGAGCCAAGATTGCACCATTGCACTCCAGCCTGGGCAACAAGAGCAAAACTCTGTCTCAAAAAAAAAAAAAAAAAAAAAAAAGAAAAAAAAGAATTGGAACGCAAATGGTACATATCAAGTACTGGAAAACTGCTAATTTCTTTCCCTCCCTCCCTTCCCCACTGAAATTATCAGCGAAAGCAGACAAGAGCTATATCTGCATGTGTATAATTAATTTCACTAAATTGGAGAAAAATATGTAGACTGAAGTTAGTGAAATGGTTGAAATAATTTTGTGAATTAACATGATACCAATATAGAAACTGGGCAGAATTTTCCACTTTACAGACACTGGTTAGCCTACTTGGTGAACATAAATGAAGGATTAGGTCAATAAACACTTCAGCAGACAATGCTATTGCTCTCAGCCCTGCCTCTCACCCTAAAGACTGGAGAACAATATCTTATTTTTGTCAGATCTGTACACATTTCCACACATTATTTCATGCAACCAGCAAAGAGGGATTCTGAATTAGATCGAGGAGGAATTATTGTCTCCATTTTGTAGATGGTGAAACTGAGACACTGACATTTGGGTACAAGAAGAGTTGCAGCAGACAGTAGAATTCAGGTCTTGGTTTGCTGGCTCCTTGACTGTGCTGTGTTATCAGGCACTGTTGCTTGACTATCTAATGTCCACACTCTCTACTTTGTCCCTCATAACAGTCTACAAATTTTGTTCACTTACTCATCTTCCTATACTTATCCATGAATCTGGTAAGGTGGGTCCCGCTGCCCCACGTCTGAAGCCAGTTTTGGGAAATTTTGGAGGAAAGGGGATGCTAAGTAAATCTAAGTAGTGGCTCTTGGAAGCATTCAGGTGTAGTGCTCCAGGCTTCCTGTGGCTGTGTCAGCAGTGGCCCTGACCAAGGACCTAGGGGGCACATAGAAGACTTGTGTCTTGGTCTAGGGCAAGGGTTCTTAAATTTGAACAGGCATCGGAATCACCTGGAGCGTTTACTAAAACATAGATTTCTGGGCCCCACGCCCGGAATTCCTGACTTCATAGGCCTGGTGTGGGCCTGAGAATTTGCATTTCTAGCAAGTTTCTAGGTGATGCTGATGCTGGTGGTCTAGAAAACACACATTGAGAACCATTGGTCTGAAGGAGTGGGTCTTAACTTTGGCTACACATGAGGATTAACTGAGGAGCTTTAAAAATTCCAAAGCATAGTCAAGTGTGGTGCACCTCTGTAGACCCAGCTCCTCAGGAGGCTCAGGCAGGAGGATTGCTTGATTGAGCCCAGGAGGATGAGGCTGCAGTAAGCCATGCCAGTGCCACTGAACCCCAGCCTGGACAACAGAGTAAGACCCTGTTCCCCCCTCAAAAAAAAAAAAAAAAATTCCAAAGCCAAGGCTACACTCCAGATCAATTTCATCTGAATCTCAGAAGGGAATCCAGGCCTAGTAGTTTCTAAAGCTTCCTAGGTGATCGTGGTGTGTACAGAACTAACTCTAGGGAGTTTAGAAGGCCTGAGTTCAAGGCCCACCTGTGACTGAGGGGTGGTGGTCAGTGGATTAGATCAGTGATTCTCAAATATGTAGGGGAAATGTCACATTGTACAACTCTTTGTGAGCAGACATCAAACTTGCTCTCAGTAGAGTCCTACTATTTTATCCATTGTGAAATTTCAAAAACTAAGTAAACCTGTGGGATATTTACATTTGTTCCAAGAAAGCATGAATGATGGCGTGCAGGAAAGAGTGTACATAGCAGGCTTGATGTGGTTGGTTCGATGGGCTTGCTTTGGGGTAGATGATTGGCTGGCCTCTGGGAACTTGGCTTTGGAGTATTCCCTATGTTATTAACTGATAAGACTGTTTTGTGTGCCTAGGGCACTGTACCAGCTTGCTAGACTTTGTATTCTGCTTCCTTTAGTGATCAGATGCCTGGGTGACCAGCCCCCAGTGAAAACCCTGGACACTGGGTCTGAAGTGTGCTTTGTTAGGCAGAAACACTTCACATACATTGCTGCATTTCATTGCTGGAGGAAGGAGCACATTCTATATGATTGTCCCCTCGAGAGAGAACACATAAAGCACACTAAAGCAAAGATGCAGGTACAACTGCCTCCAAGTCCCATGAGTCCTTGCAGCCAAGTCACCAAATGGGTGGGTGTTTGTGAAACATCCAAAATAGATGGGTGAAGTTTTTGTGTAAAATTAGAGGTAACTTTTTGTATGGAATGTAGACAAAAATAAGATTTCAGGGACCTCAAAATTTATTATGTTAAGGAAGAATTAAGCCCTGGAGATTGAGTCACAGAGCAGTTTTGCAATTCTGTGTCTTAGATTATAGATCAACTCACTTCTTCATTGTTCTTGTTCTGTAACTTACTAGGGGAGACAAGAGACCAGGCCTTCCCCCTTCTAGTCAGTATCTTTGTTATAGATTAACTGCCTCCTTTATTGTCCCATTCCTAACTCTGACTAGAGGCTGCAAAAGACCCCATGACTGCTACACCTTCAGTGTGAAATGTTACATATACGTTTCCTGAAAGAAAAAGACTACTTAAACTAATTAGATCATTGTAGCTATACATTAAGCCTTATATAGGAAGATGTTAAACTTTGTCTACATAAACAATCTCAAACTTCTACACTTTGAAACACCAACTTCCATTTTTTGGAATCTGCTTTTCCTGGGTGGTTATCCTTAAACACTGCACTTGAATAAACTCTCTTTAAACTAGATTCTGACCATTTTGATAATTTTAAGTTGACATAAACATATACTAATGAGACTTTATATGTAGCCATGTATGTTTAAAGACCTTCTGTATGTGAAATAGAATCTAGTTAACAGAATTAGAAAGAGGATATTAAGCAAAGTTGACATTCCTAAAATCACAAGAAGGATGAAGATGGAACCTGAAAATGTTTGCGCAGACAGTGGAGAATAACATCATCTGCGGGGAGACTCAGTAATGGATAGGTGGCTTTACTGAGCCTGGGAACTCGTATCTCCTGCTGGCCTGGCCATGAACACAGTGGATCAACTAAAAGCTCCCGAATTCTTACTGCTGTCCTGTGCTGTTTCTCATCATTCCTGCATCTATATGTGATCACAGAGCCCACTTTATAACTCATCAGCTACCATGGCAGCTGACTTTTTCTGCCACACTCTCAGAGTCAACAAAGAGGGGCCAACCATTCTCCCCCACTCCCCACTGAGAGAGTAGGATTGAAGGAGAGATTGTGAACAAAGGGTCTCAGAAGGTTGAGAGCCACTGAACTAGACATTCTCTAAGGATCATGATGGCCCTGCGATTCTATGATTCTGAGTCCAAGCATTCTGAGTCTTGGTCTCCGCATCTGTAAGATGGGCACACGCCTGTTGACTCACAGCATTGTGGGGAAGATTGGCAGAAAGTTCTAAAGAATAATGGCAGCTGGGCGCCGTGGCTCAAGCCTGTAATCCCAGCACTTTGGGAGGCCGAGGTGGGTGGATCAGGAGGTCAGGAGATCCAGACCATCCTGGCTAACACGGTGAAACCCCGACTCTACTAAAGATACAAAAAGTTAGCCGGATGTGGTGGCGGGCGCAGCTAGTCCCAGCTACTCGGGAGGCTGAGGCAGGAGAATGACGTGAACCCAGGAGGCGGAGCTTGTAGTAAGCCGACATTGCGCCTCTGCACTCCAGCCTAGGTGACGGAGCAAGACACCGTCTCAAAAAAAAAAAAAAAAAAAAAAAAAAAAAAGAATAATGGCTCGTCAGAATGAGGAAGGAGGAAGCATGGGCTCCAAATCATCCATTTTACAGAGGAGGAAAAGGAAACACAAGCCATAACTTGGCTCCTTTGTTCAGTTAAAGTCAGAGTCGGGACTAGAATGCAAGTCTCTGGACCCCTCTGCTTAGCGGTTTGCATGCATGTTAAAGTTCTTTATTAACTTTCTACTGCTGGGCAAATACAGTCAAGTGTGCTATGTTATATTGAGTGCCTATTGTGTGCTAGATGCTTTATGTATATCGGCTCTTTTACTCCTTACAGATATTAAAGATGGGAACACTCAGAGACATACAGGACTACTAAGGTCTTTATCAGTCCTGAGTTTAAAACTCAGATAAGTTCTCAATCACTTTCTGTCATGTAATCTTTGTTGCAGTAATAATAAAATAAATAGCATTTCCTGAGTGTTGATTGTATTCTAGGCACTGTAGCAAGCTCTTCATGAATTATCTTATTTAATCCCTGCAAGAATGTTAGCATGAATTGTGATCCCATCAGCTGATTTCATCCATTCCTAAGGCAGCAGAGTCTCTGGTAAATTAGTACTGAGTGTGTGGTAAATTATTAAATCTCAATGCCAGTCCCAGAATTCTGAGACCAAGCCAAATGCTGGTGATTAAGATTACAACTCTGACTTACGACAGTGTTAAGGCCAAAGCCATTTCTAACTGGACAGTCAAGTCTACACTGACCAAAATCAGCCTCTGCCCCAAGTACTCCTGGAAATGATGGTTTTCATTTCATTCCCAAACTGCCAAGGTGTAAGAGTTTGGTAGTAACATTGATTTGAGTTTGAATCCTAGCATCGATTCTACCAGGATTCATGCAAGTTATTTAATCTTTCTGAGCCAGCTTCCTCATTTACATAATGGGGATATATACAACAGAACCTGCCTTCTTAAATATTCAGAGAATTTAACAACTAGCCCAGCAAAGACACCAAGCTATTAGTGTGGAAACTGCATGGAAGTTCCCTGCTGAGCTGAATAACCAGAGCAGGGCAGTTCAGGGGGTCTCTTGGGAAGGCTCAGGGTAGTGCTGCTGGTCTAGCCTTTCCTCTCCGTTTGTCATATTCTCCACAGACAGATGTGGCAGTGAACTTGGAGTGGGTGGGGAGGATTTTGGAGACCGAGACAAAAAAGAAAGCTAAGAAGTTGGTAAGAGGCTCTGATATGGTTTGGCTCAGTCCCAACCCAAATCTCATCTTGAATTGTAGCTCCTGTAATTCCCATGTGTTGTGGGGGGGACCTGGTGGGAGGTAATTGAATCCTGGGGTTGGGTCTTTCCCATGCCATTCTTGTAATAGTAAACAAATTTAATGAAATCTGATGGTTTTATAAAGAGGAGTTTTCCTGCAGAAGCTCTCCTCCCCGATGCCATGTAAGATATGACTTTGCTCCTCCTCTGTCTTCCAGCATGATTGTGAGGTCTCCCCAGCCATGTGGAACTGTGAGTCAATTAAACTTCTTTCCGTTATAAATTACCCAGTCTCAGGTATGTCTTTATTAGCAATGTGAGAACAGACTAATACAGGAGCCCAGGAGGCCCACAAATGTGGAAGTTCTCCTTCAAATCACCAAAAGGAGATTGTAGCTGAAACTAAGAAACTAGAGGAAGTGGAGGCCAGTTACCCTGTTGAGTTACCACTACGTACTAAGCATGTTTTAGAGGGTAATGCTAAAAGAGGAGTGGTCTCTAGAGGTAGATGGCCTAAGTGTAATGTTTGTTCCATCACTTACTCGCTGTGTGGTATAGAAAATTTTCCTAGCCTTTTTGTGACTCACTTTCTCCAACTGTAAAATGGGAATAATAATAGTACACATCAAATTTAGAAATGGGAATTAATGAGTTAATCTGAATAAAATGCTAAGAACAGTATCTGGCAAAAACAGGGCACTCATATGTGATGACTATTAATATTATAGTTAATATTATATTTTAACATTTCTTTGATTTTATCACAGATTTTATATTATGGTCTCCATTTCATAGATGAAAAACTAGAGGTTCAGAAAGATAGGCAAGATAAGGCCTGATTCAGGGTTAAAATCCAAATCTTTTTGATTCCAAATTCAAACTCGCTCCCCAAGTCTTAGGAAAAAGTGGTAACTCATGCTACATAAAATGAGATATTAATGAAAGGGCTCTGATGATATATATGACAACCAGTTCATAGTATCTAACCAAGTGTTATTAAGTGAAAACACAGAAGAAAAACAAAGGCTTAGTGCAGCTTACTAATTTTTGTGTAAAGGGGACATGGGGCGGACAGGTGGACGTATTCTGGAGGAAGTTTGTACCAGTTTGTAAGGGCTGATTGTTAAATTTTCAGGATTTGTTCCAGCTAGTTAGCATACCGATGGTATTTTGAAATCTACATGGTAAGGGATATTTACACTATGGAAACAGGTGAACAGTATGTTGGAAAGATAAAAACTACTACAGAATGGTAAACTCTGAAAGAGGGCAGATGGGGCAGAATAAAAGGTAGAAACAAGATTTTTCTGGGTAGAACTTTCTATATAGTGCAAATGTATTACTATTAATAAAATCTAAAAAAAAAAAAACCTTTTTAAATCAAACACAAACAAAATAACCCAACCATACATCAAGTCAACATAGCCACACAAAGAACAAATTTATTTTGTGGGGCTTTAGGACACTGTAATTGTCAATGAAAAATATACAAAGGATGAAAAGAAGTGAAAATAAGATTTAAACCTTTATAAATGTTTTCATTATTTAGTAATTTCAGTACTAATATTTTGAAATGATTTCTTAATACTGTAAATTGGAGCAAATGAATACTTATATTACTGCTCTTAGAAATCAGCATTTTTAATGTAAGGTAAAATACCTTGAAGTGAAAGAAATTAAGTGAAACCACTATAATTGAATAGAAATATCATTGAGTACATGATTCTTTGTTGTGGGGGAGGGGCCAAGATGGCTGATCAGAAGCAACTGTAGTCTGTGGCACTCACTGACAGGAATGAAAGAGGCGAGTGAACACAGCACCTTCAAGTGAAATACCCAGGTACTCGCAATGGTACTGATCAGGGAAACAACTCGACCCACAGAGAATGAAAAGCAGGATGGAGCTTCCGCCCACCGGACGCCACATGTTGCCACGGGAACCCCCTACCCCCAGCCAGGGGAAATGGTGAGTGAATGTGTGACCCCAGGAAAACCGCACTTCTCTCCTGGATCTTTGCACCCTGCGGACCAGGAGATCCCTTCCTGAGCCTAGGCCACCAGGGCCTTGGGTCTGACACGCAGAGCTGTGTGGAGTCTTGACCGAATGGCTGCTCAGGCACACACCCAGACCCAAGAGCTTACATACTCCAACCTTGCTATCTCTAACAAAGGTGTCTACAACTCAGACAAGGTGGGAGGCTCCTATATACCCCTAGTAAGGGGGCTGAATCCAGTGGCGGTCTGTGGGCGCCACTTCTACGCACCTTACAAGACCCACCGGCTTGAAATTGCAGCTAGCCACCAGCAACAGGGTGGAGCCTGCCTGAGACAGGAAGGAGCCCCTGGGGAAATGGATGGGCTGCCAGCTCTGCTGTTTGGTCAACTCAGCCATTCCAGCTTGCAGGCTTTGGAGAGACCAACGATCCTGACAAGGAAAGGTTTGCCAAGTGTTGCACAGCTTTTTTGCCAGAATGTGGCCAGATTGCTTCTTTTTTTTTTGGGTGGAGTCTGTCTCTGTCACCAGGCTGGAGTGCAGTGGTACAATCTCGGCTCAATGCTAGCTCTTCCTCCCGGATTCATGCCATTCTCCTGCCTCAGCCTCCCGAGTACCTGGAACTACAGGCGCCCGCCAGCACGCCTGGCTGATTTTTTTTTTTTTTTTTTTTGTATTTTTAGTAGGGACAGGGTTTCACTGTGTTAGCCAGGATGGTCTCGATCTGACCTCGTGATCCACCCGCCTCGGCCTCCCACTGGGCTGGAATTACAGGCGTGAGCGGCTGTGCCCGGCCCAGACTGCTTCTTTAAGTGGGACACCAATTCATTTCTCCTCACTGGGCCTCATTTCTTCTCCTAGCCAGGGCCTCCAGCTACCCCCACCTACATGTTTTCTGCAGACAGAGCTCTGATCTCTCCTTGGGATGAAGTGCCTGTGGGGAGAGGAGAGTCACCAACTTGGTTGTTTGGATGGTTCAGCTGTTCCAGCCTGCAGGCTTTAGAGAGTCCAAGCCAACAGGGCCAGAGATGGTTCCCCAGCACAACACAGATCCTTTGTGTAGGCATGGCCAGACTGCTGCTTTAAGTGGAACTCCAATCCACTCCTCTTCAAGGGGCAGGTCCTCCCAGCTGGAGCCTCTGGCCACCCCCGACCATGTTCTACAGCCAGCAGAATTCTAATTTCTCCCTCAGACAAAATATCCATGGGGTGGGGCAGGCCACCACCTTGGCTGTTTGGGCATCTCAGCTGGTCCAGCCTGTGGTCCTTGGAGAGCTCAGAGCAATCAGGGGCTGAAGGGATCTTCAACACAGCACAGCTGCTCTACCAAAAAGCAGCCAGACTGCTTCTTTAAGCAGGTCTCTGATCCCGTTCCTCTTGACTGGGTGAGACCTACCAAGTGGGGCCTCCAGCCACTGCCTACAGTGCGTTCAGGCCAGCAACAGATCAGTACCCCCCTGGGATAAAGCTTCCAGAGAAAGGAGCAGGCTGCCATCTTTGCTATTTTGCAGGCTTCACTGGTGATACCTCCAGGTACAGGAAAAACCAAAGTGACTAGGGTCTGGAGCAGACCCCAGCAAACCACAACAGCTCCACAAAAGAGTGGCCAGACCATTAAAAGAAAATCAAACAAACAAAAACCACTATTAACAACGAAAACAACAAACCACAAAAACCCCATCCAAAGGTCAGCAACCTCAAAGACTGAAGGTAGATAAGTCCACAAAGATGAGAAAGAATCAGCACAAAACCATTGAAAACTCAAAAAGCCAGAATGCCTTCTTTCCTCCAAACAACAACAACACTTCTAGAGCAAGGGCTCAGAACTGGGATGAGGCTGAAGTGGCTGAAATTACAGAAATAGCCTTCAGAATGTGGATGAAAGTGAATTTCACTGAGCTAAAGGGGCATGTTGTAACCCAATGCAAAGAAGCTAAGAATCATGATAGAGCAATGCAGGAGCTGACAGCCAAAATAGCCAGTATAGAGAGTAACATAATTGACCTGATAGAGCTGAAAAACACACTGCAAGAGCTTCACAATCCAGTCACCAATATTAATAGCAGAATAGATCAAGTGGAGGAAAGAATCTCAGAGCTTGAAGACCATGTTTCTGCAGTAAAACAGGCTGACAAGAATAGAGAAAAAGAAGAAAAGGAATGCAAAAACCTCTGAGAAATATGGAATTATGTAAAGAGGCCAAATCTGTGACTGATTGGGGTGCCTAAAAGAGATAATAATAGAACCAATTTGAAAAACATACTTTAGGATATCATCCAGGAGAACTTTCCCAGCCTACCAAGATAGGCCAACATTCCAATTTAGGAAATACAGAGAACCTCAGTAAGATACTTCTTGAGAAGATCATCCACTTAGACACATAATCATCTGATTCTCCAAGGTCAAAATAAAATAACAAATGTTAAAGGTAGCCAGAGAGAGAAAGGCCAGGTCACCTACAAAGGGAAGCCCATCAGACTAACAGCAGATCTCTCAGAGGAAACCAAACAAGCCAGAAGAGATAGAGAACCAATATTCAACATTCTTAAAGAAAAGAATTTCCAACCCAGAATTTCATGACTGGCCAAACTAAGCATAAGTGAAGGAGAAATAAGATTCTTTTCAGGCCAGGCACGGTGACTCATGCCTGTAATCCCAGCACTTTGGGAGGCTGAGGCGGGTGAATCACAAGGTCAGGAGATTGAGACCATCCTGGCTAACATGGTGAAACCCCGTCTCTACTAAAAATACAAAAAATTAGCTGGGTGTCGTGGTGGGTGCCTGTAGTCCCAGCTACTTGGGAGGGTGAGGCAGGAGAATGGTGTGAACCTGGTAGGCGGAGCTTGCAGTGAGCCAAGATCGCATCACCGCACTCCAGCCTGGGTGACAGTGTGACACTCTGACACTCTGTCTCAAAAAAAAAAAAAAAAGATTCTTTTCAGACAAGCAAATGCTGAGGGAATTCCTTACCACTAGGAATTCCTCTGCCTTACAAGAGCTTCTGAAGGAAGCACTGAAAGAAAAAAAATTATCCGAAAAAACTGTTAAAAGAAAAAACCAATTAAAAGAAAAACCACTAAAAGAAAATCATTAAAAGAAAAAACCATTATCAGCCACTATAAAAACACACTGAAGTACACAGACCAGTGACACTATGAAAGCAACCACATGAACAAGTCTGTAAAATAACCAGCTAGCATCATGTTAACAGGATCAAATTCACAAATAACAATACTAACTTTAATGTAAATGGGCTAAATGCCCCAATTAAAAGACATGGAATGGCAATCTGGATAAAGAACCAAAAGCCATAGGTATGCTATCTTCAAAAGGCCCATCTCACATGCAAAGACACACATAAGCTCAAAATAAAGGAATGAAGGAAAATCGACCAACAAAATGGAAAACAAAGGCATGGGGGCATTTCTAGTTTCTGACAAAACATACTTTAAACCAACAAAGATCAAAAAGACAAAGAAGGGCATTACATAGTGATAAAGGGTTCAATTCAACAAGAAAAGCTAACCATCCTAGATATATATGCACCCAATATTGGAGCACTCAGATTCATAAAGCAAGTTCTTAGAGACCTTCAAAGAGACAGACTCACACACAATAATAATGGGAGACGTTAACACCCCACTGACAATATTAAATAGGTCATCCAGACAGGAAATTAACAAAGATATTCGGGAACTAAACTTTGGATCAGGTGGATCTGATAGATATCTACAGAAATCTCCACACAAAAGCAACAGAATATACATTCTTCTCATCACCACACAGCACTTACTCTAGAATTGATCACATAATCAGAAGTAAGACATTTCTCAGCAAATGCAAAAGAACTGAAATAACAGTCTCTCAGACCACAGCACAATTAAATTAGAGCTCAAGATTAAGAAATTCACTCAAAACCATACAACTACATGGAAATTGAACAAATTGTTCCCGAATGACTTTGTGTAAATAACGAAATTAAGGTAGAAATCAAGAAGTTCTTTGAAACTAATGATGCAGCATACCAGAATCTCTGGGACACAGGTAAAGCAATGTGGGATGGCAATTTATAGCACTAAATGCCCACATCAAAAAGCTAGAAAGATCTCAAGTTAACAACCTAACCCGACAACTAGAAGGACTAGAGAACCAAGAGCAAACAAACTACAAAGTTAGCAGAAGACAAGAAATAATCAAATCAGAGCAGAACTGAAGAAGGCAGGGACACAAAAACCCTTCGAAAAAAATAAATCCAGGACCTGGATTTTTGGGGAAAAAAAAAAAAAAAAAAGAATAAAATACATAGATCTCTAGCTAGACTAATAAGAAAGGAGAGAAGATTCAAATAAACAGAATCAGAAATAATACGGGAGATATCACCACTGACACCACAGAAATACAAATAACCCTCAGAAAATACTATAAACACCTTTATGCGCAAAAACTAGAAAATCTCGGAAAAAATGAACAAATTCCTGGATACATATACCCTCCCATGACTGAACCAGGAAGAAATTGAATTCCTGAATAGAGCAATGATGAGTTCTGAAATTGAGGTGGTAATAAATAGTCTACCAACCCAAAAAAGCCCAGGACCAGACAAATTTACAGCTGAATTCTACCAGTGGTACAAAGAAGAGCTGATATGATTTCTATTGAAACTATTCCAAAAAATTGAGAGGAGGGAGTCCTCTCCTAACTCATTTTATGAGGCCAACATCATCCTGATACCAAAACCTGGCAGAGATACAACAGCAACAAAAAAGCTTCAGGTCAATATTTCTGATGAACACTGATGCAAAAATTCTCAACAAAATACTGGAAAACCGAATCCAGAAGCATATCAAAAAGCTTATCCACCATGATCAAGTTGGCTTTATCTCTGGGATGCAAGGTTAGTTTAACATATGCAGATCAATAAATGTAATTCATCACATAAACAGAACTAAAGACAAAAACCACATGATTATCTCAATAGACACAGGAAAGGCCTTCGATAAAATTATTGAACATCTTTTCATGTTAAAACTCTCAACTAGATATTGAAGGAACGTATACTAGATATTGAAGGAACATACTTCAAAATAATGAGAGCTATATATGATAGACACACAGCCAATATCATACTGAATGGGCAAAAGCTGAAAGCATTCCCCATAAAAACTGGCACAAGACAGGGATGCCCTCTCTCTCCACTCCTATGCAATATGGTATGGGAAGTTCTGGCCAGGGCAATCAGGCAAGACAAAGAAATAAAGCAAATTCAAATTTGAAGAGAGGCAGTCAAATTATCTTTATTTGCAGATGACATGATCTTCTATCTAGAAAATCCCATTATCAGCCCAAAAGTTTCTTAAGCTGATAAACAGCTTCAGCAAAGTCTTGGTGTACAAATCAATGTGCAGAAATCACTGGCATTACTACACACCAACAACAGGCAAGCAGAGAGCCAAATCACAAATGAACTCCCATTCACAACTGCTACAAAAACAGCAAAATACCTAGAAATACAGCTAAGAAGGTAAGTGAAGGACCTCTTCAAGGAGAACTACAAACCACTGCTCAAGGAATCAGGACACAAACAAATGGAGCAATATTCCATGCTCATAAACAGGAAGAATCAATACTGTGAAAATGGCCATAATGTTCAAAATCATTTATAGATTCAATGCTATTCCCATTTACATTCTTCACAGTATTAGAAAAAGACTATTTTAAAATTCATATGAAACCAAAAAAGAACTCATATAGCCAAGACAATCCTAAGCAAAAAGAACAAAGCTGGAGACATCATGCTACTCAACTTCAAACTATACTATAGGGCTATAGTAACCAAAACAGCATGGTACTGATACAAGAACAGATCCATAGACCAATGGAACAGAATTGAGAGCTACTGAATAAGACCACACACCTACAACCATCTGATCTTCTACAAACCTGACAAAAAACAAGCAATGAGGAAAGAATTCTCTGTTTAATAAATGGTACTGGGAGACCTGGCTAGCCATATGCAGAAAATTGAAACTGGGCCCATTCCATACACCATATATGAAAATTAACTGATGATGGATTAAAGACTTAAATGTAAAACTCAAAACTCAATAAAAAGCCTAGAAGAAAATCCAGAAAATATGATTCAGGACATAGGCACAGGCAAAGATTTCATGACAAAAATGCCAAAAGCAACAAAAGCAAAAATTGACAAATGAGATCTAATTCAACTAAAAAGCTTCTGTACAGCAAAAGAAACTGTCATCAGAGTGAACAGAGAATCTACAGAATGGGAGAAAATTTTTGCAATCTATCCACCTGACAAAGGTCTAATATTCAGAGTCTACAAGGAACTTAAATTTACAAGAAAAAAAAAACATTATTAAGAAATGGGCAAAGGCCATGAACAGACACTTCTCAAAAGAAGACATTTATTCAGTCAACAAACATATGAAAAAAAGCTCAACGTCACTGATCATTAGAGAAATACAAATCAAAACAATGATGAGATTACATCTCATGTCAGTAAGATTATTAATGACATGATTATTAAAAAGTCCAGAAATAACAGATGCTGATGAGGTTGCTGAGAAAAAGGAACACTTTTACACTGTTGGTGGGAGTGTAAACTAGTTCAATCTTATGAAAGACCATGTGTGATTCCTGAAAGACCTAAAGGCAGAAATACCATTTGATTCAGCAATCCTGTTACTGGATATATGCCGAGAGGAATATAAATCATCCTATTGCAAAGATACATGCACACATATGTTCACTGCAGCACTATTCACAATAGCAAAGAGAGGGAATCAACTCAAATGCCCATCAAGGATAGACTGGATAGAGATAATGTGGTACATATACACCATGGAATACTATGCAGCCATAAAAAGGAATGAGATCATGCCCTTTGCAGGGACATGGATGGAGCTGGAAGGCATTATTAGCAAACTAATGCAGGAACAGAAAACTAAATATCACATGTTCTTACTCATAAGTGGGAGCTGAATGATGAAAACACATGAACTTATTGTGGGTGGGGAGGAAAACACACACTGGAGCCTGTCAGAGGGTTGGGGATGGGAGGAGGGAGAGCATCAGGAAGAATAGACAATGAATGTTAGGCTTGATACCTGGGTGATTGGATGGTCTGTGCAGCAAACCACCATTGCACACATTTACCTATGTAATAAACTGGCATATTCTGCACATATACCCCTGAACTTAAAAGTTGGACATTTTAAAAAAGAATACATGGTTACAAAGAGAGATACAGAGAGAGAGTTCATACAAACATTCACACATGCATCCACACATGTACATGCATTGTTTATTGTAGCTCTTACCATGGAAATGGTAGCAATGAGCACCTCTAGAATCCATATTATGATCACTAATACAATTCCACAGTAAAAGGAACTAGAGATTCTTAGAAAAATGGCAAATTTCAGGTCTGAGGCAATCACCACCCCCCAAAAAATGATACAAGATGAACTAAAGGCCTTTCATTGTGCTAAAAAGCAAAGAAACTTTCAAAATTTACTACTACAACATAAAAAACTACTGTAATGTAAAAAAGACTCAGGAGACAACTTACAAAGTGTCATAAAATGTTATGAGAATTTGAACATAAAAACAGTAATAATTGTAATGGATTTAAACATTCAGTCAATAAAAATCCACAAGTCTATAGTAATATTTAGAAAGTGAAAAGAAAACCCCCATTTCTTATCATTTTAGGCAGTTTAAAACAAGTGATTACAGTCTGCCCTTTATATTCATGGGTTCTGCATCTGTGAGTTCAACCAACTGCAGATTGAAACTATTTGGAAAAAAAAATTCGACAAAGTTTTAAAAAGCAACACATTGTTTGCTGCATGATGAGTACTACACTGAATTCATGTAAATTAAGTGATGTGGCAGCATTATATCAAGTATTACAATATTCTAGAGATGATTTGAAGTATATGGGAGGATGTGTGTAGGTTACATGCAAATACTATGTCGTTTTAAGTGACTTGAACATCCAGCGATTTTGTTTTATCAGGGGTCTTGGAATTGGTCCCCCGTAGAGAATGAGAGAAAACTGTACTTTGAAAATTGGTAATTATATGGATAGAATTAAGCAAGTGTCTTTCTTTTCCAGTAGAATCTATGCTTTGGTGTTACTAAATAGCCCTAGTTAAGATATAAATCTCCAATGTATAAAAGAACATCAGGTTAAGATATAAATATTCAATGTATAGGTAATAAATAGGAAAGAAGTGATTGAATTTTTAAAAACCCTAATTTATAAACCCTTTTGACAATATCGTTTGGAGTGAGAAGTTCCCATAGATATTAAAGTCATTAGATGAACATTTCATGAACAACTGGATGTTTGAATAATGTTAAAAAAACACCACATAGGTTGCTTTCTGGATGCAGGTGGAAAATGACAACTAAAATTGAGCTCAGTAGTATTCAATCTTAACTTCCATAGTGGTGTTTATTAGTTTGCTTGGGCTGCCTAACAACTACAAACTACCACAAAATGGTTGACTTAAACAACAGAAATTTATTTTCTCACAGTTCTGGAGGTCAGACATCTGAGATCAAGGTGTCAGCAGTTGTTTCCTCCTGGGACCTCTTTCCTTGGCTTCCAGATGTCCACCTTCTCCTCATGTCCTCACATGATCTTTATGTGTCCAGATAACTGTGTTTAATTTTCCTCTTCTTTTAAAGACATCAGCTACATGGAATTAGGGCCTAATGACCTTATTTTAACTAAATTATTTCTGTGAAGACCTTATCTCCAAATATTCCTAGTATGCTGAAGTACTAAGGGTTAGGACTTTAACACATGAATTGTAGGGGTTCACACTTCAGCCCATAATGTTGGGTTAAACAGAGAATACGTATTTGTGAATATGATGTGATGCAACATGTAGTATACTACAATACCCATTATGTGTTCTAGTCAAAATTACCTAAATTAATTACATCAAGTTTACAGGAAATACAAAGAATAAAGGAACAAGCTAAATAATACCCCTAGGAGACAACCAAACAGATTCACCAGCTGGAACAATCTGCAGGACAACGTGTCCAGTCTTTTTAACAAGTAAGATTTTTTTAAGTAATAGGAAATGCTTACAAATAAAAGAGATGTAAAGGAATAAACAGCATGAACTCTGTTGTATTGGGTTCGATATTGTTCTAAATGACTTAAATGTAAAGATTGGGGGTTAACTGAGGATATTTGAATATTACCTGGATAGTGGAGAAAAAGGAACTTTACCAAATGGGAATGTAATAATTATGGACCCAAAACATTAAGTACTATATAATTTTACATTGATTTTAAAAAGGGCTCTTTACTTCTGACCAAGACAGGAAAAAAGAGATCAAATGTACCCTGTAGCCTGAAACAACCAAAAAACAAAACAAAAAAAAAAACAAAAACAAAAAACGAACATGAAACAATGGTTTTTGGAACACTGGACATTAGAATAAGAATGACAGTGATCTTCAAGAGACAGAAAACACAATAAAGTGAGCCCAGCTTCTCCAGCTGATTGAATTGAGGGGGTTTCCAGACCATAACATAGGGAGAGAGAACCCAGGTACAGCCTGGCAAAGTTCATGAGTTTAGAAGATGAATAAATGAGGTAATGAAGCTGAAAGTCTAAGAAGATCAAAGCAGCTAGAGTTCACAAGATAGCATACCAGAGAGGAAAGAGCTGCACACAGAGAGAAAACCAGAGGACTGCAGAAGGACCCCCACTTAAGTATTCAACAGAATTCTGATCAATGTATACTTATGAGGAAAGTACCTGAGGCTTGGGGAGGAACAAACAAACAAAACACACTGGAAAGGTTTAAGCCAGGGATGTCCAATCTTTTGGTTTCCCTAGGCCATATTGGAAGAAAAATTGTCTTAGGCCACACGTAAAATACACCAACACAAATGAAAGCTGATGGGCCAAAAAAAAGTTGCAAAAAAAAAAAAAAATCTCACAATGTTTTAAGAAAGTTTATAAATTTGTATTGAGCTGCATTAAAAGCCATCCTGGGCTGCATGTGCCCATGGGCTGTGGGTTGAACAAGCTTAATTTAGGGAAATCAGTGCCTGGAACTCAGAGAGGATCAGAATACTGTATGTTCCCATAAGTCAAACTGGAAAAACCTTGTGATTCATAGGCCACTGAGTAGAGTACATTGAAGGATTTTGCCTTAGTAGTGGCTAACAAATAAGCCTAGCCTGAGCATTGTTTTCATCATATATTAGTAAACATTAAAAGCAATACTGGAAAAACAAAGCAAGACTGGAAAGGATCAAACTGTTTTAAGTAAATCAACTGTGTTCTGCAACAAAGTTCACATATATTTATATAAGTACAAATACATCCACCACCACACAGGGTAAAATTAACGATGCATGGCATCTAATCAAAACTTATGAGACAGGCAAAGAAACAGAAAAATTTGACCTATGATAAGGAGAAAAGACAATCAATATAACCAATAGAACTGACAGAGATGTCAAATTAGTAGAAAAGAACATCAAAACAGTTATAATAGCATTCCACGGGTTCAAAAAAAATAACTACAGACATAAAATATATAAAAGAGACACAATATTCTAGAAATAAAAACTACAATGTCTGAGATAAAAAAATGCACTTGATAGAATTAATGGCAAATTTGATGTTGCAGAATTAAACAGTAATGAACTTGAAGACACAGCAATAGAGACTATTTAAAAATAAAACATGGAGTAAAGGGTGAATGAAAATAATATAAAAAGATGAACAGAGCATCATTAAACTATGCTACAACTTCCCATGGCCTAATATATGTGTAATTAGTCCTGAAGGAAAGAAAAGAAAGATAAATACATCAGATAGTTAAAGAAATAATGGCTGGAAAATGTACAAATTTGAGTGAAAACTGTAAATCCACAGATCCAAGAACCTCAATGAACCCAAAGCCCAAAAATTCTGAAGAAAACAGCACCAAGATGTACCATTGTCAAATTGCTCACAACCATAGATAAAGGGAAAATCTTAAAAATATCCATACAAAAAAAGATACTTTATGTTTAGAGGAACAAAGTAAAGAATGACAGAATTCTGAAGAAAGACTGCGAGTATGAAGAAAGTGAAGCAACAGTTTTTCAATACTAACTCCTCAAAAAATGTGTTAACCTAGAATTTTACATTCAGAAAAAATTGTGGAAAACAAAGGCAAAGTAAAGACTTTTTCAGATATTCAAATGCTAAAAGAAGTTATCACCAGGATGCCAACACTATGGGAAATACTTAAGGGAAGCCCCTTAGACAGTGGGAAAGTGATAACAATTTACAAATGGGAAACTTGTTTTCAGAAAAGATGAGACAATGTTGATAATCAAGTCCACAGGAGACAAGACAATGTTGAAAATGAAGTCTACAGTGGCAGATCACCCACATCAATTTGCAAGAAAAGTCATCTTTTTTGTGTTCTCACTGAAGAGGACCAGAAATCAACAGCAGAAACAAGGGCCAACATCATAGACATCTCAATTGGTTCAGTTTACACTAATCTGACTGAAAAATTAAAGTTGAGCAATCTTTCCACTCAATGGGTACCAAAACCACTGTGTCCAAGTAAGCTATAGATAAGAGCAGAGCTTTCAATGGAAACTTTGGAAATTGTAAACAAGTAGGATTAAGATTCTGAAACCTTTCTTTGAAGAATTGTGACAAGAGATGAAACAAAATTGTAACACGATATGAAACATGGCTTTACTAGTACAATCCTGAAGACAAAGCACAATCAAAGCAATGGCTACCAAGAAGTAGAAGTAGCCCAGTCAATGCAAATGCTAACTGGGCAAGAGCAAAGGTCATGGCAATAGTTTTTTTGGGATGTTCAAGGTCCTTTGCTTGTTGGCTTTCTGAAAGGCCAACAAATGATAATATTTGCTTATTATGAGAGAGTTTTGAAAGTTAGTCATAGCTTTAGCAGAAGCAGGGAACCTTCACCAAAGAGTTCTTCTCCACCATGACAATGTTCCTGTTCATTCCTCTCATCAAACTAGGGCAATTTTGTGAGAGTTTCAGTGGAAAATCATTAGACATTCACCTTACAGGTGAATGATCTGGGTTATTCTTTTACTTTTTCTTTTCTTAATCTTAAAAAATTTATAAAGGGCACCGATTTTTCAGCTAATAATTTAAACAAAGATGGCATTGACATGGTTAAATTCCCAGGACCCCCAGTTCTTTAGGGCTGTACTAAATGGCTGATATCATTTCTTACAAAAGTGTATTGGAACTTGATGGATCTTATATTGAGAAATAAAGTTTATGTTTTTTATTTTATCTTTTCAATTTTCCATGAAATTTTTGAAATCCCCTGTATAAATGTCTATATTACAGTGGTGATATTGTACTACAGTTTTGCAAAATATTACCACTAGGGGGAACTGGGTAAAAGTACATGGAATCTCTGTATTATTTCTTACAATCTACAATTATCTAAAAATAAAAACTTTACAAAAACAAAATTTATTTTTCAAACAAAAATAGTGACAAGGCAGTGTATAATTTCTGACACCAAGGAAAAGTAAAATGTAAAAATTCCACAGCATAAAGGTTATCAGAAAGATAGAGGTATACTAGTGTAAGTTTCTCATATTATAAATGAACTTTTATAGTATTATTTAAACTAGAGAGTGGTAATTTAAAGATGCATACTATCAACCCTAAAGCAACCACTATACTAACATAACAAAAGAGCTAAAGCTAATAAGTCAAGAAGGAGATACAATGGAATCATAAAAATGTTTAATCTAAAAGTGGGGTTGTTGTTTTTCTCGTAAATTTGAGTTCTTTCTACGTTCTGGATATTAGCCCTTTGTCAGATGAGTAGATTGCAAAAATTTTCTCCCATTCTGTAGGTTGCCTGTTCACTCTGATGGTGGTTTCTTTTGCTGTGCAGAAGCTCTTTAGTTTAATTAGATCCCATTTGTCAATTTTGGCTTTTGTTGCCATTGCTTTTGGTGTTTTAGACATGAAGTCCTTGCCCATGCCTATGTCCTGAATGGTATTACCTAGGTTTTCTTCTAGGGTTTTTATGGTTTTAGGTCTAACATTTAAGTCTCGAATGCATCTTGAATTAATTTTCATATAAGGAGTAAGGAAAGGATCCAGTTTCAGCTTTCTACATATGGCTAGGCAGTTTTCCCAGCACCATTTATTAAATAGGGAATCCTTTCCCCATTTCTTGTTTTTCTCAGGTTTGTCAAAGATCAGATGGCTGTAGATGTGTGGTATTATTTCTGAGGTCTCTGTTCTGTTCCATTGGTCTATATCTCTGTTTTGGTACCAGTACCATGCTGTTTTGGTTACTGTAGCCTTGTAGTATAGTTTGAAGTCAGGGAGCGTGATGCCTCCAGCTTTGTTCTTTTGGCTTAGGATTATCTTGGCAATGTGGGATATTTTTTGGTTCCATATGAACTTTAAAGCAGTTTTTTTTCCAATTCTGTGAAGAAAGTCATTGGTAGCTCACTGGGGATGGCATTGAATCTACAAATTACCTTGGGCAGTATGGCCATTTTCACAATATTGGTTCTTTCTATCCATGAGCATGGTATGTTCTTCCATTTGTTTGTGTCCTCTTTGATTTCACTGAGCAGTGGTTTGTAGTTCTCCTTGAAGAGGTCCATTACATCCCTTGTAAGTTGGATTCCTAGGAATTTTATTCTCTTTGAAGCTATTGTGAATGGGAGTTCATTCATGATTTCACTCTCTGTTTGTCTGTTACTGCTGTATAAGAATGTTTGTGATTTTTGCACATTGATTTTATATCCTGAGACTTTGCTGAAGTTGCTTATCAGCTTAAGAAGATTTTGGGCTGAGACAATGGAGTTTTCTAAATATACAATCATGTCATCTGCAAACAGGGACAATTTGACTTCTTCTTTTCCTAAGTGAATACTCTTTATTTCTTTCTCTTGCCTGATTGCCCTAGCCAGAACTTCCAGCACTATGTTGAATAGGAGTAGTGAGAGAGAACATCCCTGTGTTGTGCCAGTTTTCAAAGGGAATGCTTCCAGTTTTTGCCCATTCAGTATGATATTGGCTGTGGGTTTGTCATAAATAGTTCTTATTATTTTGAGGTACGTTCCATCAATACTGAATTTATTGAGAGTTTTCAGCATGAAGGGCTGTTGAATTTTTTCAAGGCCTTTTCTGCATCTATTGAGATAATCATGTGGTTTTTGTCTTTGGTTCTGTTTATATGCTGGATTACATTTATTGATTTGCGAATGTTGAACCAGCCTTGCATCCCAGGGATGAAGCCCACTTGATCATGGTGGATAAGCTTTTTGATGTGCTGCTGTATTCGGTTTGCCAGTATTTTATTGAGGATTTTTGCATCGATGTTCATCAGGGAGATTGGTCTAAAATTCTCTTTTTTTGTTGTATCTCTGTCAGGCTTTGGTATCAGGATGATGTTGGCCTCGTAAAATGAGTTAGGGAGGATTCCCTCTTTTTCTATTGATTGGAATAGTTTCAGAAGGAATGATACCATCTCCTCCTTGTACCTCTGGTAGAATTCGGCTGTGAATCCATCTGGTCCTGGACTTTTTTTGGTTGGTATAGCCTTCCCTGATTTTCAAAGATCCTTTTTATCTTTATTAGGTAGAAGGCTTGAAGGAGATGCCATTTATGCCAGAGCTTGAAGAAATCCTGCAACAGGCACAGAAGTTGATTTGGTTTCAGATTTTGTCATCTCTGAATGAATTATTTTCTTGAATGAAACACGCTAAGCTCAAAAGAGCACCTCACAGTAGTTCACAAAGCATGTAGAGCTGGTCTTACATGCAGCCTAAGTAGGAAGTTGCCTATGCCCTACCTGTAGGCCAAAATGCTCAGAGGAGACCCCTTTGCTTCTGATCCCGCCTTTTGCTTTATCTCTTTTTGCTTACAAGAATTTTCATCCTTCAGTTTCAAAGTGTAGATGTCTTTCAGTTGCACTGATATGTCTGATATGTCTGGGCTCAGAACCATGTGGTCTAATACAATGAACACTGCACTAGAAGTTCAGATCTCAAATCTGCTGTTCACTAGCCCTAGTCATTTAATGACTACGATCCTCAGCTTCATCCCCTTTCAATTGGGTCCATAATGGTCATTGTGAAAATTGAGATTATGTTTCCTACTCAATACCACTCGCTGTGGACTCTCACTTGGCCCTTAGCTTTGCTAGCTTTCTTCCTTCCTAATGAACAAAAAATAGCAAGGAGCAGACTCAAAACCAGGGCACACAGAAGAGAAGAAGGGGCTGGTAGTCCATGGGAAAGATTCAGTTTTCTTCATGTAAATGCCTTTTGGGGAGAAACAGCCTTGCACAGAAGTCTATCAATACAAATTATCCAGATTGTAAACTTCTTTGTATCTCACTTTCCATTTTCTGCTGATATCTACCCTGCATCAATAAAATGAGCTGAAATAATTTTTAAAGATGCAGCTGAAAAATTTCTCTAAATTATAATCTGCCAGCATATTTCAGAATTCACTCCACCTGTATTCTGGGTATTTGATCTTGGAACAGAAGATTAGCAAAGTGGAATTGATAATACTTCTTATCTTTGAAAGGTGCTGAAGAGTTAATTCACTAAGCAACAATTTAAAAATAACACCTGAGTTATCTCAGAGCCATTTTCCTAAAGAAGCTGGTGGAACTACCGAAATACTGTTCTTCAAAGCTTTTTTAGTTCTTCAATCCCCCAGAGATCATTCGAGGAGAATATAATTTTATTTGATGAGATGAGAACTGGAGGAGAATATAATAAGTGTTAAGTGATTGAATCAAATTGAGTGTTTGCTAAATGTTTCCTAAATGGGTTGAGAAAAAAAAAATGCCATAAGATTCCATGTAGCTCTTCAAGAATGGAGGTCTTGACTAGGTTAGAGACCCGAGAAGTTGTGGTGACCACATTTTTCATTCAAGCAGTACTAAAGAAACAATGTCTCTTAGAAGAACTATTGATCAGCATTTCATGATTTGATCATTATTAATTCTTAACTTTTCTATGCCTCAGTGTCTTGCTCTGTACAATGAGAACAAAAATAGCATCTACCTGAAAGGGTTGTGGTGAAGATTAGATAAAAAATTAATATATCTTTTAGAATGGCATCTGGTGTACAGTAAGTGCTTGAATAAGTTAGTGATTTTCAATCATATTAATTACTTTCTTCCAGCAAACCTATAGCACCTACTCTGTCCTGGGCATTGTGGTAAGACCTACCGTATCAGTCAGGCTCATAGTTGCAGACAGCAGAATCTATTGTAGCTAATTTAGGCAGACATCCATCTTGTTGGAAATGGATTCAGCATTGTTCCCTGCTTTGGGACACAATATCTGACGAAAAGGCTCCCACGAGTTCATCTGATTGGGGGAGACCAGGTCACATGCCTAGCTATTCTAGCTGCAAGGGAACCTGGTAAAGTGAGTTTTAGGATTTTTAACTTGGGGTAAGATTCTTTGAAAGTCATGACAAATGTCCACTAGACCTACTCTTTGCCATGGAAGAGCAGTCTAGTGATGAGACAGGGGTATGAATAGTTATAACATTGGGAGTAGTGATGTTTGTATTATTATCCAGCACATATCTACTCTCCCTCCCCCACAAAGAGGGAGCCTGCTTGACTTTAGAGTTGGTGATGTGACCTGCTTTAGTCTATGCAATTGTGGGTAAAAAAGATGGTTTGGTAGCTCCAAGCAGAGGTTTTAAGAGGTATTTCAAATTTTCTCTAAATTTTCTCTCAGATTTCTGCCCTCTACCATGAGAACTTCACATTTATGATTGCAGGTGGAAAGTAAAGACTCTCCTTCAGCCTTGACACTTAAATTGAGAAAAGTTGTGGATCAGACCCCAAACTCAACCACAGTCTGGCAGGGGTATAGCATCAAATCCACAGGTACAATATGAGTGAGAAATAGTTATTTGTATTTGTACACCTTTAAGCTCTGGAGATTGTTTGTGATAAAGCATTATTATAGACAATGCTGACTTATACAAGGAGATAAAGGCAGATACAGGTATATATGCCCAGTGCTGGAGGAAACTTAGAGGAGGTGATAATTAACTGGAGACCTTTAGGAATGCATCACAAAGGAAGTGACCTTTAGGAAGAGTTTTGTAGGCATTTAGGATTTGTCCAGGAAGAAAAGCTCAGGGAAGGTAATTTCAGGATGACATATGCGTATGCAAAGGCACAGAGAATTAAAGTGGTCAAACATGTTTTTGGAAATACAATGGGTTAATCCCAGCATATCCCAAATTGTAGTGATTTAAGCATCTTGTGTTACCTTTTCAAACCAGCAGTACAATTTTACTTATCTTATTTAAATCAATTTACCTTCTTGCTCTGCTCCCAACCTTAATATCATTCCAGACAAAAATATTTGTAAAATCTCAAGCCTGATATCTTAATCATTTTTTGAATACATATTAGGATACATGTTTAACTATTATAGGTGTAAAAAATAGTTTTCTATGAGCCACCAATTTTATGTTCCCTGTGTTGTCTCTGACACTGCTAGTAGACTATGACATATTTCTTCTTCCCTGCTTTATACTAATAGCAATACATTTTGTTTGAGGAAGCACTGTGCCCAATTTAAAAATGCTCACCTCTCCAAACTCCTCTGCAGGCATCTATTGAGTTGCTTGTGTGACCGAATTCTGGCCAATAAAATCTAAGTTTACCGGATGGTACTTTAGGGAAGGATGTTATTTTTCTTATGAAATAAGATTTAGTTGGCAGGTGTCTTTTGCATTTTCATCATCCTATCCCTTTCTCCCTTTTCTTCTTTTCTGGAGCAAGGATTCAGTCCCTGGAAGTGTGGCAGCCACCTCTAGCCTATGAGGATGAAGGGAATATGCTGAGTGGCAGAGCAGAAAGCTAGACGAAGCCTGGTCCCTGTTGCCTTCATTTTGCAAGTACTGTAGCCCTGACTGCAGTTAAGCCATTATAGATGAGTGTTCGTTACATGCAGCATAATACAATCTTACCTGATACATATGTTCTGGCAAACCCTGGACAAGAGTATAGCATTCAAGTATGGGAGGCCAGGAGGTAATTCTGGGAAGGATGGCAAGGGCCACATCCCAAAGATGCTTGCAGAGCAGACAAACAAGTTTAATCTTTGTTTGTTTGTCTTTTGGCAGACAATGGAGTGAAACAATTTGGAAACCAGGGCGTCTTAGATTTAGGGCCCTGTCCAATCACCTGGACTATTTTTAGTTCTTCTTCCATTATCATGAAACTCATATGGGAGCCAGAAGATCTTATTATTTCTGGACCTAATTACATTAACTACAAGCTGGGAAAATCACAGAAGGTCTAGACTTCAGTTTGTTCAACTAAAAAACACCATGTATCCCTATATTAGTTTCCTAGGGCTTTCATAAAAAAGTACCACCACCTGGGTGGCTTAAATAGAAGAAGCGTATTGTCCCACAGTTCCAGAGGCCAGAAGTCCAAAATCAAGATATTGGTTCCAAAGCAGGATTGGATCCTTCTGAGAGCTCTGAGGTGGGATCTGCTCCAGGCCTCTCTGAGCCTCTGGTAGCTGCAGGCATTCCTTGGCTCTGTTTTCACATCTTTCCTCTGTATGTGCCTGGCTCTGTGCCCAAACTCCTTTTCATAAGGATGCAGTCTTATTGAATTAGGACCCACCCTAATGACCTCATTGTAATACAACCATCCACAAAGGACCTGTGATATAACAAGAAATATAGATTTGATCCCTGCCCTTGTGTTTTGACACAGAGCTCCTAAAATTCTTGTAATTTCCTGAGTGATAGCAGTGATAAGAGCATCTTTGTTATATTTGGTCTTGGAGCTGTAAACTGAAAATCAAATCCTAAGCCCCTCCACCAACTGAACAGAGCCCCTCTTGGCCAATGGGACCCCAGAGAAACCTTAAAAACTGAGTTCCTGGCCATGACGGGATTAGGAGGTCAGACACGCCTTGTTACAGTTCCTTCTTTTTGCAGCTTAGGCACAACTGACCAGCGTTAATGTTAAAATAGAGATCATAAGACCAGTAGAACAAACTCTGTGACACTAAGTTACCAAATTATAAATAGGACGTATGATCATGCCAGGCAAGGGTTAAGTCATGACCCAGAGCAGTGGCTCATGCCTGTAATCCCAGCACTTTGGGATGCCAAGTGGGTGAATCACCTAAGCCCAGGAGTTCTAGACCAGCCTGGGCAATATGACAAAACCTCACCTCTACAAAAAATACAAAAAAAAAAAAAAAATGAGCCAGATGTGGTGGTGTGTGCTTGGGGTCCCACCCAACCTCAGGAGGCTGAGGCAGGAGGATCACTTGAGCCCAGGAGGTTAAGGCTGCAGTAAGTCATGATCGTGCCACCACACTGTAGGGTGGGTTTCAGAGTAAGACTTTGTCTCAAAGTAAAAAAAGTCATGCACCTCTATACTTAAAGAATAAACTATATTCTAATTGGCACAAGGTTTTCTTTTTCTCTAGCAGTGAAACAAACACTGGCTTCAAGATAAACAATATTAAAACAATTTGTAGCTCACCACAAGATGCTGACTGACTCCCCTGTTCCACAAGCCATAACTACAACTTTGATTAGACAAGAGACTGATTTCAATCCCTTTCTCCTGGTAAGAAGACCACTGGCCAAGACCTGGTTGTGACTGATTTACAGAGGCTGAGAACTGAAGTGCCGTCACTTCCTGAAAACACCTCAACGTATAGGGCCTAATTGCAGTACTTTTAAATGTGAAGTCTTCACCTCAAAGTGAACACGGGTTGTATGTAACATGCATGTTTCTTCAATGCTCATGCCTCAGGACCACCTTCATGAATATTCACAGCTCCTCCTATAACCCATTGAGTATATGTGTTTAGCACCTTTTCAGCTAAAGCTCCAGCCTCAACCTTCTTCAATGCCTGTCTCTGAGTTTTGCCTGAAGCACACTTCCCAGCCTGCGGGATGGCCACCTTACAGGCTATAACTATTTAAAATAAATAAAGTTTCTTTTTCCAAATGTATAAATTTTGTGATTTTTAAAGCTAACAGCCCTAGAGGATGGGGTTCAAAGAGCTCCTGAGTTGGTTAACACATCTCTGTGCCAGCAGGTGGTTCACCCAAAACTCCACAGGGACAGAAGCCCCCCGTGCTTGGAACCCTTCAGAACCCTGCCCTATGTATGTTTTCATCTGACTGTTAATTTGTATTCTTTATGATTTCCTTCATAATAAACCAGTAATAGTAATCAAAGTATTTCTCTGAATTTTGTGAGTTGTTATGGCAAATTATTATACCTGAGGTGGAGGGATCCTGGGAGCCCCTGATTTGCAGCCAGGTCATAAAGAAATGTGGGTAAACTGGGAGCCCACTATTTACAATTAGTGTCTAAATTGAGGAGCAGTCTTGTGGGACAGAGTCCTAGTAGACTGACTCTGGGTAGTTGGTGTCAGTGTGGAATTAAATTAGAAGGCACCCAGTTGGTGTCTGCATAGAATTAGAGAATGTCTTGGCGTGAAAACCACACAGATTTTGTGTCAGAAGTGTTGTGAGTGCTGTATTTCAAAATCAGGTCACACTCACCGGTACTGCGGATTAGAAATGGAACAGCTTTTTGGAGGACACCGTTGAACCCATAGCAATGCTCATCTCTCAGAGTTGTGAATATCACATGGCGCGCATTGGCATGGGTTGGAGAACAAGGCACTGTGGGAGGGTGGAGAATTGCACATCACGTGTGCTGGTGCATTGATGGAACAGAACACAACAACCTGAAGAAGTAGCCTGTGAAAGAGGGGCACTGGATCCTGATTCTGTCATGGACATTGTCACCAGCTGATGACTGGGCAGCCACTTTCTTGCTTTCGTCTCAATCACCATGAAACTATAATAACCTCAACTGGCCTCTCTCCGCCTAGTTTCTGATACTGTTAAATGTTCTGGGCCAGCCATTTGAACTTTTCATGGAAATTTTCCTTCCCCAAGGTTTTCTGACTTGAGGCCTGACCTTAGCCGGGTGGGCTGTTGCTGAGGTCTGAGTATCAAAATGTACAATGGTGGTAATGAAAGTAACAAGCTTATAACAATAAAGCCAATTGGACCACTTTTAGAAAGGTCTAAGATATTATTTATCTAGCTGATGAGAGGATTAGCTTGAGCAGAGAAGGTTTCTGTGGAGCAAAGCAGTTGATTAACTTGGATGCTAGAGAATTCTCTGTAGTGTGAACTCTGTTTGTTGTGGGAAAAACCTTGAGTAAACAAGTAGTGAAAATGTAGGACAAGCAATTTTATCTTTTAATCCAAGAAAAGGGGTCCTAGTTCTTGTTCATTTTCTTTAATTGCTTTATGAAGAAGATTGTTTCTTGAGAGTGAAGTGTTTTAAATATTGCCTGGATTTAAAATTGGTTAAGGAGGTCAGCACTGCCTGACCCAGCTTAAATTTCCAAAGGGCCAATCACAAGTATATTGCACATAGACTCATCTGGCTGCAAGGTGGAGATTTTATTTTCAGAATGACAGTTTCATTTCAGTTCATTTCACCCACACTTGGAAGGGGAGAGAGCTTCCTATGAAATTAACTGAGCACCATTTCTTATTTCATATTTGCTTTTCTAATTAAGGATTCAGGTTTGTGGCTGCCTTTCCAGCCAGGTTCATGTTGAACTGGCAGACTCAGCTGTTTAGAAATAGAACTTGAGCTTTGAAGTTCAATATTTCTTGGTTCATGTCCAGGTTCTGCTGCTTACAAGTGCTGTGGCTTTGGGTACTTAATCTCTGGATTCAACTGTAAGATAGGAAAAATAATTACATAAAATAGCAAGTTCTAATTGACCTGTGGAGTAAGGTGCCCAATAAATTTGTAGTTTCTGTTTTTCCCATTACGGAACCTTCCTCCCAGAATTCTGTTCTTCCAGATGAAACTTGAACTTGCTAGGTTTAGCCATTTAGCTATGTATCTATCTATATATTTACGTATCTCTCTCTCTCTCTCTATTTATGTGTATGTGTATCTATCTCTATCCTTCCATGCATCCATTTATATTTTCCTCATTCCTTCTTCCTTTTTCCTATCACCCAAACTTATTCTTCCTGTGTTCTGTCCCATTAGAGCCTCTTTGTATATCTGAAACTTACCTAATAAATTAATTAATGGGAATGTTTAAAGTCTTAGAAAATAAAACATTTTAAAGCTAGAAAGAGCTTTAGAATTTTAGTCCAAATATCTTAATTTACTTATAAAGATGGTGGAGTGATTTGGGCAATGGTTCATGGTTTAGTGGGAATATCATACTAATTTATGTAGGCTCCGCAGACCTCAAATGCAGTGAAACTAAACAGATGAAACATTCTCCTATACTTGTATTTTACCATGAGGGAAGATGATGGTAATTATGATGATGGCGGTGATTATGTTGACAACAACAACAGGCATTCTTTTAGCTTTTATCCTGTGCCCAATACTACACTCATGTAGTACCTCATTTTTTCCTCCAAAAATCCTCTTTGAGGCATATATTGTGATTTTATAGATGAGGAAACTGAGATTTAGAGAGGTTAAGTAATTTGCCTAAGATAATACAGCTGGGAAGTGGAGGAGCCAAGATTTGAACATTACTTTGAATTTAAAAATTCAAATTTACACTCTTCATCTCTATCCTCTTCTGCTGGCATAATCAGGCAAGAAAGTGGTGGTGATGATGGTGATGATGATGACAATGGTATTACTGAATGTTTATTGAGAATTTACTGTATACTAAGCACACAGTAAATTAACACATATGACCATGCATTAACACACTTAATCATCACACCAACCCAATAAGGTCAATGCTTTTGTGGTCTCATTTTATGAATATGGATATGGAGGCAGAGAGAGGAAGTTAAGTATCTTGCCCCACAGCTAGAGATGGTAGATTTGAATTACACTCCAGGTATTGTGTTTTCAGAGTCCTTACTCCAAATCACTGCTCAGGGCAGTTTGTTTTGCAAAGGCAGGAAGTATGGCAGACTGGGGGTATGAACTGGGCAGCAAGGTTGTCTACATTTCAGGTTGCACACAGGAATGCATCATGCATATATCCAGCTAATGAAATTATGTACACAAAGGTATTTTGTAAAGTCTAAATCATAATCATGGTTACCATTATCTATTCTCAGCCTTGCCTAGGACATGGCCAACAACAACTCTGTTTTACAGTGAGGTCTGAGTCAGGAGGACTTGGTGGCTGTCCCTGGGATGACAATCCCATCCTCTGAGAGCTCATAACCAACAGTTTGGAACCAGGGCAATCTCTGTGACCCAAGTATCCACAGACAGTCAGGGAAACAATGTGATTGAGTGAAGATTAAACTATAGGAATAGTCTTGACTTCTTGCAAAAACAATATGGCTACTTACATTATTTTTGATACATAATCAGTTCTTTTTAAACCTTTTCAATGTTTCAAAGCAAGGATATTGGGATAATCACTTTCTTCATAATTCTCCCAGAAACAGAGTGGCAAATAACAACCCATTTGCTCTCTAGCGTCAGAACTGGGGAGTCGTGGGATCTGGTGTTAAAGGGTGAGCTCTGGATACATCAGAGGAGCCAATTACTATTCAGCAATTATTAGTACAGACTGTATTGATCAGGTCTATTGGGAAAACTGAAACACATCAATCATTTCAAAGTGGAGAATTATTACCAGGACTAATTAAACAGATTGACAGACTGAAAGGCTTAAGGAACACACTAAGGTAACACTCAGCTGGTAACTGCAGGATGCTGCTACACTGCTAGTGGCTGGAGCAACAAGAAAGAGAGAATGTGGTTCTCGGCGCCTAGTGCTGCCAATTCCAAAGCAGAGGCCACCAGCCCCATGTGGCCATTGAGAACCTGAAAAGCAGTCAGCCTGAATAGTGAAGTACTGCTATAAGTGTGAAATATACATTCAAAGTCCTAGTGTGTAAAAAAGCAATGTAAACAATTTCATTCAAAGTTTTAAATATTAATTACATGTTGGAATAATAATATTTTGGATAAGTCGAATTAGGTAAAATTCATGGTTAAAATTAATTTCCTCTGTTTCTTTGTGCCTTTTGAAAAATGGCTCCTAGAAAATTTAAAATTACATAGGTGACTTTCATTTGTAGCTCTTGTTATACTTCTGTTGGACAGCACTAACTTGAAAGCTTGGAGCAGAGGCCCCATGTTGCAGAAACCCAGACCTCCAAGGAGGTGAGTGGGATGGCTGGTGCTTGAATCTCAGTGAGGGGGAGTAACTAAGCTGATCTGGGGGCATGTGGAAAAACCACAAATGGGAATCACTACTCTATCAGGGTAAAGAACTTTTGCTTGGGTGACAATGATGAAGAGGAGAGACACAGGAAGCTATGTGTCCTTTCTTTCTCCTCTACATTTCAGACTGTCTCTGCAATGCTTCTTATTAGCAGAATCCAACAGAGAATCAGATGGCAAAAGAGAAATGTTTGCAGAGTTCCAGCATCTGCCTCACAGACCAGTGTAAGAAAGGGTGGGCTTGACATTAAGAGTCAGTAGTTTAATGATCAGCATGACTGGCATTGCAAAAACTATTTATTTCTCAAGAAAGCAGGAATTCTAGATTGCTTTTTAATGTGAAATTTTCCTAGTTCTAACTGATAACTAAATATCTTCTTAAAAAGTATGCAGTCTAAAGAGAGTACATCTGTAGGTTCCATTGCTTGTGGGTAATGATCTGGGGACCATGGTCTATATGTCTAAAGATCCCTTCCAGCTCTGACTTCTATGTTTCTATGAGCATTTGATATGTGGGTAATAAAAAAATTGAAGTTCCCTGGGGAGAGACCACTGTGGGCTGTAGTCCAGAAAGGCTTTCTGGAGGAGGAGAGGCCTGGAGTGAGTTCTTAGATATGCTTTCCAGTAAGCATGCCCTTATACAATACCCCCAGTTCATCACTGGCAGGTTTTTCCTTTGCTTGCCCCCATGCATCTGCAAATACTGGTCAGAGAGTGCCAGCATTGTTTATAATCAAGGGTGGGGTTTGCCTGGGCCAAAAGCTGAGTTTGTTTAGACCCAAATAAGGCATCCCATTGACAGCCTCTCCAGAGTACCTCAGAGGCAAGTCATGACTTTCAGATGCGGTTGCTGTTGAGGGCATCTTGAAACTGCTCAGGAAAAATGGCTCTTTGTTGAGTTTTTTGTTGTTGATATGAAAAGGGGGTGAATCTCAAAAATATACTGTTTTCATGTCTAACTGTTGATGTTTGTTTAGTGATAAGGATGATGTAATATATCTTTCAGAAATTAAAATGCTAATGCCAGTCTTTAAAGTTTGATAAGGAAGAACCTTTAAGTATGCTTGTGAAAATCTAATATGGAATTATTACTAGGATTTTAAAATTCTTTAAAAAATTCCAACCTGGATTGCAATGTATTCCAGACCAAGCTCTTCTCTAGGGAAAATCAGTGGGTATGCAACTGTTTACAGGAGTAAGTTGGTGCAGATACACTGATGAATTCCCATCTGACTTTAGTTCCTGAGTCTTGGAGGAGCCCTTCTCTTGGCTGTTCACTCAATCCAGCCATCTCCACTGGCGCCCACTTAAGGAACTTTTCCAACTTCAGAACTTACAATTTACAAAATCACTGCAGCCCCTAATGTCCTGGGACTTTTTTTTTTTTTTTTTTTTTTTGAGACTGAGTCTTGCTCTGCCGCCCAAGCTGGAGTGCAGTGGCCGGATCTCAGCTCACTGCAAGCTCCGCCTCCCGGGTTCACGCCATTCTCCTGTCTCAGCCTCCCGAGTAGCTGGGACTACAGGCGCCCGCCTCGTCGCCTGGCTAGTTTTTGTATTTTTTAGTAGAGACGGGGTTTCACAGTGTTAGCCAGGATGGTCTCGATCTCCTGACCTCGTGATCCGCCCGTCTCGGCCTCCCAAAGTGCTGGGATTACAGGCTTGAGCCACCGCGCCCGGCCTTGTCCTGGGACTTTCAAACTCCTGTTTGTGTTTTAGTTTGTGCCCTGTGGCTACACAGCTGATGGGAGGCTACTTCTAGGAAGAGCGCACAATGGAGTCTGTGCAGGCTTGACATTCGCTAGACCTTGCACTGTTAGACACTTTGCTTTGGAATTGGGTGCTAATACTAGTGATATGGAAAGGCAATCAGGCCTATTGCCTGAGCTCCAGCTGTGGACAATGCATCAGCATAGAAAGCAAAGGTGATTGACCATGAAGAGTGGCTGTGGGATGGCCAGCCACCTGCTGGGTAGCCTGGAGTGAACTCTAGCTAACAGAGGTGCTCCATGCTGAGTGGTGGCAATGTCAACCATCCAATTCCTATCTTAGTAGAAATATAAATTTATGATGAATAAAGATAAGGCATCTCATTCCAGATTTCTTTCTGTAGCAATGATGAGTTACTTATTTGATTTTTCTGTTGACCTACTGTGTACTCCAATGTTGAAAGAGCTGAAACTCAGTGGTATAGTTCATTTGTTTTTTCATTCATGTGTTTATTAAGATGCCTAATATGGGGCATTTTACTGGACTCTAGGAATACAGCTGTCCACAAAATAGTCTTTGCTATCATGGAACATACTACCATTGGGAAAGGAAGATAGTACAAACACAACTACAGGGTTGTATGTAAGTTCTGTGATGGAGATAAGTACAGGGTAATATGGAAGCACAGAGAAGGGGTCACTAGCCTGGTGTGGGGGTGTTAGGGAAGCTTCCAGAGGAAGTGTGGTACAAACAAAAAATTGAGCAATGTATAGAAGTTAGCCACAGAAAGGGGGGGCTTTCTATGCGACCCAGACATCTTTGCAAGAAGTCTCCAATTCCAAAGGTCATGAGTGCATGACTTTGGATCCCTGAGCAATTTTACTCTAATTGACCAGCTCAAAGTTTGTAGCTTACTGGCCTTAGGAGATAAGTCTTTGGTCTAAGGAAATTCTGATCCAGGCTTCTCACCATATCTCCAGCCCACACGTTAGACATGACTGAAACATGTAATGAAGCATCCAGGGGCAGTCACCATACAGAAGTCAGAAAAAAACAGTGGATAGCTTGGGCCCCTCACTGACCCCTATGAATGGAAGTTCTGAGCAGAATTACATAGCCCAGTGTAGAAAACAATGTGGCATGCTTTCTGAAATGTAACAACTCTATTTCTATACTAAGCCTCCCCTTACCGAGCCAACAGTCTTGCTCTAAGGGACGAGATAAACCACAACCTTAATTCTATTCAATTCCTCACCTTATTATCAAGAGTTAGTGTAAAACTCATCTCTTCTCCAGCCAGAAGAACTATCTCTTTCTCTCTGTGTTTCCATAGCACACATTCTGTGCTCTTTAATATCATAGCCTTTAATCTGTGTTCTGCTTGGGAAGTGGGGAGGTGACTTATGGATGGCTTTGAAACTCTCAGTAGATTGAGTGCTTCTGGAAGGCAAGACCCATTTTTTTTTTCTTAAGGTCTTGCACATAGTAGGAGTTCTAAAAATTTTTGAAATGATTTGCTGGGTTGAATTTGACTTGAAGTATAGTCACTGTCTTCTGGACAGATAACTTGGCTTAGGAGTGCTTTTCATGCTTACTTGTTTTTGGTTGAGAATGTAGCTGCAGATGAAGAGAATACTGGAAAGAATGGAAACTTTTAAAGGATTCAATACATGTTTTTTTCTCAAAACTTTTCTGGAAACCTGCATGACATCTATTGCATAAAATTTAGGGTTCGAGAGAGGTTAAACTCTATGCTGTTACCTGTGTCTCGTGCTGTGATGCTACTTTCCTGGGTCAGCATCTTAGGTGACTCTTGTAAGAAGAGGACAAGAGCTATTACAGTGGAGACTGGAAAAGAGCATGCACTCAATACTCAATGTTAGTTAAGTCCTTATTCTCATATCCAAAGTCTGGAGAACTAGACTTTTATAGGTGAACTCCCTTTACAAAATACATGCTCTTTCCAGGCTCTCTCACTGCTCCTATTTTCCATTCCTCCCCAATACCACAGGCTCTGAAACTTCACCATTAATTACTCATTCCTTTGTAATTAACAGAGCCCTGAATTAAGAGACAGTTTCCCTCTTCTGCAGGGAGTAACAATTCAGCTCCTATGAATGAATCTCAGCAATCATTTTTGTTGTTGTTATCAATATGAGGGCTTTGGCCTTAGAGGACACAGAAGGAGTATGTTGCCTTGAAATACATCATGGTATTGGAAATTCAAGTCTCAATATGAAGAAAACTGGTTTTCCTGGGAAGCTGATTTGTTTTTATTTTTGGGCCCTACTGTTGGTGGGGAGTGGGTGATAGAATCCACTAAGATAGTGCTCCTGACTTCACTCTACCCTCCTGGATTAGTCTGTTTTCATGCTGCTAGTAAAGACATACCCAAGACTGGGTAATTTACAAAGGAAAGAGGTTTAATGCATTCACAGTTCCACATGGCTGGGGAGGCCTCACAATCATGGTGGAAGGCAAAGGAGAAGCAAAGTCATGTCTTACATAGCAGCAGGCAAGAGAGAGCTAGCGCAGGGGCACTCCTATTTATAAAAGCATCAGATTTCCTGAGACGTATTCAATATCATGAGAACAGCATGGGAAAAACCTTTATGATTCAATCACCTCCCACCGGGTCCCTCCTTTGACAAGGGGGAGTTATGGGAGCTACAATTCAAAATTTGGGTGGGGACACAGCCAAACCATATCACTTCCTGTCTGGGCAATGGAGTGACTTACTGGATCAATGAACTTGAGAAAGGAAAGTGAGTGCAGCCTCTTCCCAACTCACTGCTCTTATGAAGGCAGCATGGGTTCTGTTTGGTTTGCTGTCACATGGCAAAGTAGGCCTCTCTGACAAGTCTTCAAGGCTGCATCGTCGTCACCTCTGACTGGCTGGCTAAGTCTCTCCAATTCTGTTTAGGAAGGCTGTGTGCCTGCATGTATCAGCCGTATTTTCCATATCAGCATTGTCAGTAGCACTATGATATTTTAATATCTACATAACTCTACTCATATTCAACTTAAATTGATACAAAATTTTGTCAGGAAAGTGGCTCCTTTTATTGATTAGAATCCCTCTCACTCTAACATGTAAAAACTATTCATGATTCACTCTTTGCCTTGATCATCAGGAAATTTTCAACCCAAAACATAAGGTGGTTAACAAATGTAATGCTACACAGCAAAATATAAACAAAATACAAAGGGAGTTTGGTATAATTTTTCTTTTTCTTTCTTTTCTTTTTTTTTTTTAAGACAGAGCCAGTGAAATCCTTTGGCCAGGCATGAATAAAAAAACTGTCTTTATTTGTTCCTGTCTCAATTTCTCTTCATTTGTCGCTCAGGTTCTGCTGAGTCTCACACGTCTGTCTCTCAATACTTTTGTCCCAGGTTAGCCACCAGCATATGTGCTTTTCTTTGATGATTGACATAATGTGAAACTGCAGACCAAAATCTTGATTTCTGCATACTATTGTTTAAAAATCAAATTTTAAATATAGACACTCAATAAAAAACATTTCTGAAAAGGCATCGCTCCAGGCAAGGGTTCCCTCTGTTTTGTGATAGTCCTGTTCGTCTCTGTCTCTGTGCAGGTTCTACCTCTGCCGTTCTTCCTTTTGAATCTGATTGGCACTGTGTTTATTTTCCACTCCTCCACAATAAGAACTGAGGAGTGGAAAAGCAACCCTTTGATTGGGGTGTGATCTGAAAATGGATTCCTCCTTTGAACAGAAACTCAGAAGTGATTACAACAGCTATAAAAAGGATTATACATACTTTTCCCCTCTCCCAAACACAGCAGCTAGAGTTTTATTGTTTAACTAATTCATGCCCACTGTTAGAGAGTTTACAGTTTCACCTCCCCAAGCCTCAGGTTTTTCCTCCATGAGGAACCAAATATAGATTATCTGGCCTCTGAGTCCTTTATTTTCATTGCTTCCTTTCTAAGTGAGTCAGGTATCCATGGAAACAACTGAAGATTAATACTCAAAATAGACAATCATTCATTTCTCTCTGAACCATACAGCAAAAATAAAGATTGTTTTAGTAACAATTTGAATTCTTGCAACAAATTATGAAGTTCAGTAGCACAATATAGGTAGAAAGGAAGAGGCTACCCCTCTAAACTTTAAAAAAAAAAATCTCAATGTAAAAATCATAGAAGGCCAGAAACAATATGTTGATCATACATAGAAGCATCAGCTTTCATGAACACTGGATATGGTGACTTAATGAATACCTTTTAAAATTAGGTCCTGTTGGACTTCAATGGAACTGAGGTGCCAACCGTATTTTGTGCTAGTGGTGACCCAGCTTGCACAAAGCTGCCTTACTGTGACCTGGGCCCTGTACCTACAGTAGTTGTAGGTAGATTCTAGACTGCTATCTTGTTTGCATTCTTTGTGAACCACCTCATCATCTGATATCTTCTCACTTATTTATCTTCTTTTTCCCCCAACTACATTCCCTGGGAGAAATATTCTGAATGGTCTATCTGAATCACAAGCTATATTTTTGGCTATAGGAGAGCAGAACAGCTTGATCTCCCCAAAGGAAATAGACTGTTGTCAGTAGAGGAATAGGGAATGGATACTGCAAGGTTGGAAGACAATCCATGTCAGTGACCAGGTTCACATGAGATAGCATGTGCAGATGTGGAAAGACAGCACAGAGCCATGAGACAGGGAGGTATATGGTTGGCAGAAGTAGTGCGGACAGCATTAGAATTCCTCAGGCTGTAAAACTGGGAGTTTGAGCCTAGGTAGATGACTGCACCTGACATTTAAGAATTGGTAGATGGCTGTTATTAGACATTGCATTGTTTTGACTACCAGTGGGGCTGAACATTTGTCATATATTTATTAATGATTTACATTTCTATAATTTTTTAATGTTCTCTGTCTACTTTCTCTTATAGTTATAATTTTTTGCAATAAAGCAATGTTTGTTATTTTAATAACAATGATAACTATTTGCTTGGTAGATTTGTGATAATTCTTCCAGTTAATAATTTTCTTTTAGTTTTGATGTTACAAACAAGTTTTATACTTTTACAAAATAAAATTGTATTAGTCCATTCTCACACTGCTAATAAAGACATACCCAAGACTGGGTAATTTATAAAGGAAAGAGGTTTAATTGGCTCACAGTTTAGCATGGCTAGGGAGGCCTCAGGAAAGTTACAATCATGGCAGAAGGGGAAGCAAACACGTCCTTCTTCACATGGCAGCAGGAGACAGAAGTGCCAATTGAAGTGAGGGAAAGAACAGCATGAGGATAACCACCCTCATGATTCAATTACCTCCCACCAGGTCCTTCCCATGACATGTAGGGATTATGGGAACTAAAATTCAAAATCAGATTTGGGTGGGGATGCAGCCAAACCATATCAAAAATTAAATAATCTTTTTCATGAAATTTTAATCTGTTGCTTTTATACTTGACAAGTCAGTCTACAATCTCAGACAAGAAAGATAATGCAACTATGTTTTCTTTTTTTATACTTCTATTTTACACATTTATCTCCATGTTCCAGGTGAAATTTATATATTTTCTCTTCTGTGTGCTGAGAATTTGCATTTATGTCCTCCTCCCATAGTTAGCTAATTGTGTAGATATCGTTAATCAAATAATTCTTTCTCTCTTTTAGATTTGTGATAACATTATATCATAAACAAAATCTTTACACATACTAGAGTTTGTTTTTAAGCTATCTATTCTGATTCAACAATCTGTCAGTTGTCATAAGCACAATATTTTTTGAATTACTGATGCTTTATAATGCATTTAAATAGAGACAAACTGCTCTTCACCAATTGCTCTTATTTTTTAAAATACTCCTTAGCAATTCTGCTTGATTGTATTTCTTAAAGAAATGTCAAATGATATTTGGGATAAAATAATTTTGGGATTTTGATTGAATATTTACGTTAATTCAAGATAAATACACATCTTTGTAGAAACACAATCATAAGAGTACTTGGTGTTTATTGAATACTTTTGATGTCTCAAAAGTGCAACATAAATAATATCTCATTTAATTTCCAAAATAGCCTTATGGAATAGGTTCTTTTATGATATTCACTTAAAAAATGAGGCCAAGAGGAATAATTTTCAAAATCCACATCACTGATTAGAGGCATAAACTCAGGTTTGACTCTACAGCTTATGTATGAGAGATCCTTCTAATTGTGTTCTTTTTCTCTATCATATTGGATTTTTATTGTTTTGCTTATATAGATTTTACACTTTTAAAATTAAAGTTATTCCTGCATATTTTATATACACTCTCGCTTTCATTCATTTTACTTCTCTACAGTTATTTTTGAGAAGCATGAAAGGTGCTAATTTGTATATCGATAGTGTACCAGAACAGATTGGGGACCTGTTGAAAATGCTCTCAGTTGACTGTCTTGGATGTTCACAAGCAAAAAAAATGATGTATTAATATTACTAAAGTGGCCAGGCACGGTGGCTCAAGCCTGTAATCCCAGCACTTTGGGAGGCTGAGACGGGTGGATCACAAGGTCAGGAGATCGAGACCATCCTGGCTAACACGGTGAAACCCCGTCTCTACTAAAAAATACAAAAAACGAGCCAGGCAAGGTGGTGGGTGCCTGTAGTCCCAGCTACTTGGGAGGCTGAGGCAGGAGAATGACGTAAACCCGGGAGGCGAAGCTTGCAGTGAGGTGAGATCCGGCCACTGCACTCCAGCCTGGGCAACAGAGCAAGATTCTGTCTCAAAAAAAAAAAAAAAAAAAAAAAATTTCTAAGGTGGAAATTTTCCCCCAATTGATCTATAGATTCAGTATAATCCTCATCAAAATTCTACTCTGAACACAGATGCATGAAGAAAGTGAAATCATAGAAAATAAAATGTAACAGTATATTATGGAAATAATTTACCACGATCAAGTAGAGTTTAACCTAGTAAAGTTAGGAAATAAATCAACAAAATAATTACTGTGAATAGTACAAAAGGGAAAAGTATACTTGATCATCTCCTTAGTTGGAAAATGGCATTTGCTAAAATTTAACTTCTGTCAGTGATTAAATAAAAAACGTTAATTAGAACACTTAATTAATTTTTTATTTACTTATTTAATTAGAGCTGGTGGTTGTTCTTCCTTATGTTGCCCAGGCTGGTCTCAAACTCTTGCACTCAAGTGATCTCCCAGGCTGGACACAGCCCTAGCCTCCCAAAGTGTCGGGATTACAGGCATGAGCCACCATGCCCAGCCAGAACTTTTTAGAAGATAGTTTTCTTTACATATGATAAGATTGACAACATCATATCAAATGAGTAAACACACTAGAATCAGTTTTATTAAAACCAGGAATAATACAAAGATGCCTGTTATCACTCTCACTATTTAGCATAGTTTAACTTTCAGCCAGGGGATTAAAGAAAGAAATAAAAACAAAAGATAAATCTATTGAAAAGGCAGATAGAAAATCCTCAATATTTACAAATGAATTAATTATATTTTAAAAAAATTCTATAGAATGGAATGAGAATTACGGAGAAAATTAATTATTAGAATTAATATGAAAATTCAGTAAAATTGTTCAGTTAAGACATCAGTGTACAGAAATGTAGCCGTCACTAGAGCATAGAATGGAAAAAAATTATATTAGTTTTAGAAGCAGTGATTCCATTTTCCTTTATTTTACAAATAGTATGTATATATTAATTATGTTTTTCTGTAGGAGAACTTTCAAAATTTTAAGGATTTAGGAAAACTTTCAAAATTTAGGAGAACTTTCAAAATTTTAAGTGGTTAAGAATATTTTGTTCAAATTTCTGTTAATATTTTTTTGTATTCAATTGTTATCAAACTATGCAATCTATACAATTACTGCAATGGTGAAATGTTTTAGGCCTTTCTTTGGCTCTGTTATTTGTATTATTTTTGTACACGTTACATTAAAATGTGGTGTAATTCCGCATGTTCTCACTTATAGGTGGGAACTGAACAATGAGATCACTTGGACTCTGGAAGGGGAACATCACACACCGGGGCCTATTATGGGGAGGGGGGAGGGGGGAGGGATTGCATTGGGAGTTATACCTGATGTAAATGACGAGTTGATGGGTGCTGACGAGTTGATGGGTGCAGCACACCAACATGGCACAAGTATACATATGTAACAAACCTGCACATTGTGCACATGTACCCTAGAACTTATAGTAAAACAAAACAAAAAAAACAACAAAAAACAAGAATGTTAATAGGCATAAGGCAATCTATGTAAACAGTTCAATGCCTAGCACATAAAAACTTTGTCTTCCATTTTTAACTGGCAGAATAACAATAAATATTAAGTACATTAATTAATCATATTAATTCAGAAGTTGAGGGAAAGCAAATGCTCTGTCTGTACCACATTCTAACAACTACTCAATTCCATGAAGAAATCAGTCTAAGAGATTGGTAGAAATAAAGGAACTGAGAGTGCTAAAAAAAAAAAAAATTGTGTAATTAATGTATCTGAAGAAATGTACGTTTATTATTTCCATTTAATTAGTTACCTATTTAATTTTCCATGTCTTCATTTTTTTTTCTTGTTTAACATGTGAAAGATGGAAAGAATGAGTTACCGTTAACAATTGTGCTTTAGTCAAATTCTTGAGTTCTAATAGTCTTTTGCTTTGTGTTTTGATACTATGTTGCTTGGAACAAGCGAATGTTGAACCAACCTTGCATCCTAGGGATGAAGCCCACTTGATCATGGTGGATAAGCTTTTTGATGTGCTGCTGGATCCGGTTTGCCAGTATTCTATTGAGGATTTTTGCATTGATGTTCATCAGGGATATTGGTCTAAAATTATCTTTTTTTTGTTGTGTCTCTGCCAGGCTTTGGTATCAGGATGACGTTGGCCTCATAAAATGAGTTAGGGAGGATTCCCTCTTTTTCTATTGATTGGAATAGTTTCAGAAGGAATGGTACCAGCTCCTCCTTGTACCTCTGGTAGAATTCAGCTGTGAATCCATCTGGTCCTGGACTTTTTTTGGTAGGGTATTAATTATTGCCTCAATTTCAGAGCCTGCTATTGGTCTATTCAGGGATTCAACTTCTTCCTGGTTTAGTCTTGGAAGAGTGTAAGTGTCCAGGAAATTATCCATTTCTTCTAGATTTTCTAGTTGATTTGCGTAGAGGTGTTTATAGTATTCTCTGATGGTAGTTTGTATTTCTGTGGGGTCGGTGGTGATACCCCGTTTATCATTTTTTATTGCATCTATTTGATTCTTCTCTCTTTTCTTCTTTATTAGTCTTGCTAGCAGTCTGTCAATTTTGTTGATCTTTTCAAAAAAGCAACTCCTGGATTCACTGATTTTTTTGGAGGGTTTTTTGTGTCTCCATCTCCTTCAGTTCTGCTCTGATCTTAGTTATTTCTTGCCTTCTGCTAGCTTTTGAATGTATTTGCTCTTGCTTCTCTAGTTCTTTTAATTGTGATGTTAGAGTGTCCATTTTAGATCTTTCCAGCTTTCTCTTGTGGGCATTTAGTGCTATAAATTTCCCTCTACACACTGCTTTCAATGTGTCCCAGAGATTCTGGTATGTTGTATCTTTGTTCTCATTGGTTTCAAAGAACATCTTTATTTTTGCCTTCATTTCGTTATGTACCCGGTAGTCATTCAGGAGCAGGTTGTTCAGTTTCCATGTAGTTGAGCGGTTTTGATTGAGTTTCTTAGTCCTGAGTTCTAGTTTGATTGCACTGTGGTCTGAGAGACAGTTTGTTATAATTTCTGTTCTTGTACATTTGCTGAGGAGTGCTTTACTTCCAATTATGTGGTCAATTTTGGAATAAGTGTGATGTGGTGCTGAGAAGAAAGTATATTCTGTTGATTTGGGGTGGAGAGTTCTATAGATGTCTATTAGGTCTGCTTGCTGCAGAGATGAGTTCAATTCCTGGATATCCTTGTTAACTTTCTGTCTCGTTGATCTGTCTAATGTTGACAGTGGGGTGTTGAAGTCTCCCATTATTATTGTATGGGAGTCTAAGTCTCTTTGTAAGTCTCTAAAGACTTGCTTTATGAATCTGGGTGCTCCTGTATTGGGTGCATATATATTTAGGATAGTTAGCTCTTCCTGTTGAATTGATCCCTTTACCATTATGTAATGGCCTTCTTTGTCTCTTTTGATCTTTGATGGTTTAAAGTCTATTTTATCAGAGACTAGGATTGCAACCCCTGCTTTTTTTTGTTCTCCATTTGCTTGGTAGATCTTCCTCCATCCCTTTATTTTGAGCCTATGTATGTCTCTGCATGTGAGATGGGTCTCCTGAAGACAGCAGACTGATGGGTCTTGACTCTTTATCCAGTTTGCCAGTCTGTGTCTTTTAATTGGAGCATTTAGTCCATTTACATTTAAGGTTAATATTGTTATGTGTGAACTTGATCCTGCCATTATGATATTTACTGGTTATTTTGCTCATTAGTTGATGCAGTTTCTTCCTAGCCTCAATGGTCTTTACATTTCGGCATGTTTTTGCAATGGCTGGTACCGGTTGTTCCTTTCCATGTTTAGTGCTTCCTTCAGGGTCTCTTGTAAGGTAGGCCTGGTGGTGACAAAATCTCTAAGCATTTGCTTATCTGTAAAGGATTTTATTTCTCCTTCACTTATGAAACTTAGTTTGGCTGGATATGAAATTCTGGGTTGAAAATTCTTTTCTTTAAGAACGTTGAATATTGGCCCCCACTCTCTTCTGGCTTGTAGAGTTTCTGCTGAGAGATCTGCTGTCAGTCTGATGGGCTTCCCTTTGTGTGTAACCCGACCTTTCTCTCTGGCTGCCCTTAAGATTTTTTCCTTCATTTCAACTTTGGTGAATCTGACAATTATGTGTCTTGAAGTTGCTCTTCTGGAGGAGTATCTTTGTGGCGTTCTCTGTATTTCCTGAATTTGAATGTTGGCCTGCCCTACTAGGTTGGGGAAGTTCCCCTGGATGATATCCTGTAGAGTGTTTTCCAACTTGGTTCCATTTTCCCCCTCACTTTCAGGCACCCTAATCAGACGTAGATTTGGTCTTTTTACATAATCCCATACTTCTTGCAGGCTTTGTTCATTTCTTTTTCTTCTTTTTTCTTTTGGTTTCTCTTCTCGCTTCATTTCATTCCTCTGACCTCCATCGCTGATACTCTTTCTTCCAGTTGATCGAGTCGGTTACTGAAGCTTGTGCATTTGTCACGTATTTCTCGTGTCATGGTTTTCATCTCTGTCATTTCCTTTATGACCTTGTCTGCATTAATTATTCTAGCTATCAATTCTTCCACTCGTTTTTCAAGATTTTTAGTTTCTTTGCACTGGGTACGTAATTCCTCCTTTAGCTCTGAGAAGTTTGATGGACTGAAGCCTTCTTCTCTCATCTCATCAAAGTCCTTCTCCATCCAGCTTTGATCCATTGCTGGTGATGAGCTGTGCTCCTTTGCAGGGGGAGATGCGCTCTTATTTTTTGAATTTCCAGCTTTTCTGCCCTGCTTTTTCCCCATCTTTGTGGTTTTATCTGCCTCTGGTCTTTGATGATGGTGACGTACTGATGGGGTTTTGGTGTAGGTGTCCTTCCTGTTTGATAGTTTTCCTTCTAACAGTCAGGACCCTCAGCTGTAGGTCTGTTGGAGATTGCTTGAGGTCCACTCCAGACCCTGTTTGCCTGGGTATCAGCAGCAGAGGCTGCAGAAGATAGAATATTGCTGAATAGCGAGTGTACCTGTCTGATTTTTACTTTGGAAGCTTCCTCTCAGGGTGTACTCCACTGTGTGAGGTGTGGGGTGTCAGTCTGCCCCTAGTGGGGGATGTCTCCCAGTTAGGCTACTCAGGGGTCAGGGACCCACTTGAGCAGGCAGTCTGTCCCTTCTCAGATCTCAACCTCCATGTTGGGAGATCCACTGCTCTCTTCAAAGCTGTCAGACAGTCATTTGTGTCTGCAGAGGTTTCTGCTGCTTTTGTTGTTGTTGTTTAGCTGTGCCCTGTCCCCAGAGGTGGAGTCTACAGAGACAGGCAGGCTTCCTTGAGCTGCTGTGAGCTCCACCCAGTTCGAGCTTCCCAGCGGCTTTGTTTACCTACTTAATCCTCAGCAATGGCAGGCGCCCCTCCCCTAGCCTCGCTGCTGCCTTGCGGTTAGATCTCAGACTGCTGTGCTAGCAATGAGGGAGGCTCCGTGGGCGTGGGACCCTCCTGGCCAGGTGTGGGATATAATCTCCTGGTGTGCCCGTTTGCTTAAAGCGCAGTATTCGGGTGGGAGTTACCCGATTTTCCAGGTGTTGTATGTCTTAGTTCCCCTGGCTAGGAAAAGGGATTCCCTTCCCCCTTGCGCTTCCCAGGTGAGGCGATGCCTCGCCCTGCTTCAGCTCTCGCTGGTCGGGCTGCAGCGGCTGACCAGCACTGATTGTCCGGCACTCCCTAGTGAGATGAACCCAGTACCTCAGTTGAAAATGCAGAAATCACTGGTCTTCTGTGTCACTCACGCTGGGAGTTGGAGACTGGAGCTGTTCCTATTCGGCCATCTTGCTCCGCCCCAAGAAATAGTCTTTCTTAAGACTTAAAAATTAGCCTTTCTGTTTAGAGGAAATAGGTTTTATTTTAGTTCCTAATTTTAATAATATTTTTGTTTTCTTCTAGTGCTTTCATTTTTTAAGTCTCTAATTCATTTAAAAATTTACATGAGGGCTAAATTAAGGATGTAAGATAACTGTTCTGAAATCAATTATTTAAATATTATTTAATTCCATCCCTTCCTCATATATGTAAAACACCCCAAATTGAGATCTATAGGTAATTATATTTTTGAAATATTCCTTGAATTGTCTACTTTTGTGCCAAAGCCACACAATTTTATGGGCTGCTTTGGTATCTCTTGGGGTCAGGTCCTCTGCATTATTTTTATTTTCAAAATGTTCTGGAGTGTGCCTTCCAGTATTTGTTTTATTTATTTGTTTTTTAAATTTATTGGGAGGGCTGTTTTAAGGACAGTAGCTAGAAGTCATTTTAAGAAGTCATTTTAAACCCGAAGATGTCCATGAACCTCTTTCTTAGGAATGTTAAACAATAATCCATCTGGCTCTTTAAAATGTGCAGTCAACTTTATGCATGTATTTGAAAGGGGGAATTAAGAATGTTCACAGTCTCTGTGACTAGATAGATTAAATATGCTAGTGGAGACAATTTGCCCTCTTTGAAGAAATACTGTGTTCTTCCTTTAAGAAATGAAGCCCAGGGATTATGTTACCTTGTTATCTGAGTTCTGCAGTGAGAGATAAGCAATGTTCTGACAATCTTGGGTGGTGGTAAAAGCGAGGACCTACTGCTGAGTTATAGAAACACCCACCCTGAAGTTGCTTCCCCTGGCTGACTCAGAGACAACAGTCCTCTTTGATTATTTGTAAAGAATCTCACAAAGTCCACTTGGCAAATGCAATCTCCCAAAATCCAGTTGCAGAGGTAAATGGAGTGAAGTGAAAATAGCCACAGATGTTTTCAGTTGTTCTCTTGCCTTGTGCAAAACTGCAGGTGAGTCATTAAGACAGGCTGAAGTAGCCTCTATTACAAAGGGAAGGGAGGTTTCCAATTCAGCCAAATGGGATAATCCTTAGCTGTGCTAAGCAAGTTGAGTCACACTAATGGAAAAAGCGATGGTGTCAGAGGCAGGTGTGAACCTCATTTGCATCGCCAGGACTCTGGTTCCTCAAGAGATGTTTTGGGTCTCACGGTTTCTGATGCTTGATTATTCCTCATTTGCCAACTTGTTAGCCTATTCCACTCACCTGGGTCTTATTTAGAATACACGCTCATAGCCATCATTGTAGCAGAGAAAGCACAGGCTACCCAGCCAGTCCCGTCGAGGTTCTGATGTCAGCTCTGTTACTTATGGGGCATCTTCCTGAATGTCTCTTCACCTCGGTTTTCTTACCTGTCCTATGATTATATTAATGTCTCCATCAGGCGCGAGTGTGAGGATTAAAATCAATGTGTGCAAATTGCTTGGGATGCAAGAGCTGCTGCCTAACGAGCTGTTAGGACTATGCAAAACCTGTTTTGCTACGTGGATGGGCAGGTTTGCCTGGGACAAAGGAGTTTCCAGGGACCTGGGACTTTGGTGCTAAAACTGGGAGTCACAGGAAAACCCGATGGTTGGTCACCTTATTATGAGGAAACAACTGTGATGAATCTCATAGGCCCCTGCTTTTGGAATCCTTGTGATTTAGTGTGGAGATGGCAAATGCAAGAAACTCCCGCTCACAAACTCTGCTGCTTTGCCATGGCAGGTACTGCTAAGAGTTCACACCTTTCTTCCCCCTGAGTGAGCTGCTACCGCAGAAGCTTTCGCAGTGCAAGTTCCCGAGAGACTACTCACCATCTTAGATGGCGAGGAAAACAAAACTTGCTTGATCCTTTATAGGGCCTAGGTTTTCCCAAATTTCTTGTTCTGCAAAATGAAAGTTTTCATTTTTCAAGAAAATGAGCTCCTTGTGGAGGTTCCTTGAGTTCTCTGAGAACTAAATTAATTCTACCCTTTAAAGGTTGATTCTTCTCAGGAATGGAGAACCAAGTCTTCTTACTCATAATCACCAGATTCTGTTTACCTTCTACTGAAGAGGTTGTGGTCATTCTCTGGAAATATCTGAGTTTTCTTGCCAGAAGTCTGGATGATGCCTTAAAACTTACTGAACAACCAGAATTAGCAAATCAAGTAAACATGATTTGGATAGTTGGTGGCAGTTCTGTTTATAAGGAAGCCATGAATCACCCAGGCCATCTTAAACTATTTGTGACAAGGATCATGCAAGACTTTGAAAGTGACACCTTTCTTCCAGAAATTGATTTGGAGAAATACAAACTTCTACCAAAATACCCAGGTGTTCTCTCTGATGTCCAAGAGGAGAAAGGCATTAAGTACAAATTTGAAGTATATGAGAAGAATGATTAATATGAAGGTGTTTTCTGGTTTAAGTAGTTCCCTCTCCCTCTAAAAAAAAGTATGTATTTTTACATTAGAAAAAAAGTATTTCATTGACTTTAGATCTATAGATAATTATTTCTAAGCCACTTGTTTTTATTCCCCACTACTCTTGACTCTATCAGATAACGTTTATGAAACATTCTTGCTATAAATAAGTGCTTCTCCAAGACCCCGACTGAGTCCCCAGCACCTGCTATAGTGAGCTGCTTTTCCACACCCATCACATGTGACAGTCTTGCCAGTCCTTGACATTGTGACACTGCACTCCAGCATAGGTGACATCTATGGGGCTTTTGATGTTGCTTCACCAATTTCCTTAATATGTAGTTGGTTTTTGTTTGTTTGTTTGTTTGTTTTTCCCTGACATGGAGTCTCACTCTGTCGCCCAGGCTGGAGTGCAGTGGCGCGATCTGGGCTCACTGCAACCTTTGCCTCCTGGGTTCAAGCAATTCTTCTACCTCATCCTCCCAAGTAGCTGGGACTATAGGCATGCGACACCACACCTGGCTAATTTTTGTGCTTTTAGGAGAGATGGGGTTTTGCCATATTGGCCAGGCTGGTCTCGAACTCCTGACCTCATGATCTGCCTGCCTTGGCCCCCCAAAGTGCTGGAATTACAGGCATGAGCCACTGTACCCGGCCAATGTATAGCTTTAATAATCTTTCAAGGTCTTTCAGCTCAGTGACTTCAAGCTGAAAAATATCTTTATATAAATACCAACAGTGCAAATGCATTAGGTTTTGTTTAAAACCCAAACTTCTCAATACTGCCAATGATCAGAGACACCATCTTAACTCTTCTGATGAATAAAAGGAGGTGGTCAAAGAGGAACTTTATGGAAACAACTGGACACCCAGATATGTTTATGTGTATCAATGTGTTACCATCCACCCTCTCTCTTAGTAAGTCTTTCCTGACAATACACAATCACAGCATTTGCCTTTTCCCCTCAAATCTCCTGAGGCTTAACAAAGACAAAACAGATTTTGGAGTCCTGCACTGTTTGAAACTTGACCTTGCTATTTTCTATCTGTGCTACCTTGGCAAATTATTCGCTCTCTCTTAGTTTCATATACAAAACACTTGCATCCCCAGGTTGCAGTGAAGGATAAATTAAATGCAAAGCACTACATGGTAAGTGCACAATACATTTGAGTTCCATACCTCTAAACTCCTAGAGCTTTTATCCTCTGTGCTTTGTTGACATGTTGAGTTTGTTCAGCCTTATGTACATGGTTAGCATTTTATGCACTGTCCCTTATCCCAAGTCAGTTGAGAGCACCTTGAAGGTGGAGACCAGGTACGGGAATCTCTACTAGTGCTTCACATGGTGTAAGGCATATGTCAAATACCTAATAAATGAAGTTTGATTTAACAAACTCTTAGGAACTTTCAACAAGCCTATTAATGATAAATAAATTCTAACAGGATGTAAAAAAGGGAATGAACCAGTCATAAATAAGTGGGCTAATACATTACAGGATCTTCCATTAGTGGACCATTATATAGAAACTAAGATTATGGTTTTAAAGAACACTTAATGAGGTAGCTCGTGATATATATTTTTTTTTTTAATGAAAGGGGTAGAATTTGTAATCGTCTACTCTGAATATGATCGATGTTGTAATGTATGGGAGACAAGAAGAGAAGACATGCAGGATATGTATAAAAATATTAGTATTGATCACATTAGAGCAGTGAGATTACTTTATTATTGTTCCTCTTTGTTCAAATGATGTACAATGAGCATGTATTACTGTACAATCAGGGGGAAAAGCCTAGCATTTTTTTCTTATGGAGGATGGAGGGGATATTCCATTATAAAATGAATTTCCTAAGGATACTGCAAATCCTGCGTTAGGGAAATTGGTCTTGATAGCCTTGCTCTCACAGCACCCCATCCCACATAGCACCAGTGTGAGTTGTGTTATCCTATTGCATTAAATGTTCACCTCAAGGTTAAAGAGAAATAGAGAAAGAAAGGATTTCCTGCAGGACTGGGCCACTTATTTATAAGTCCCTTGTCAGATGCCCTTGAGATTTCAAGGTCCTAAAAAGGGGCCTTCCTGCTTGTGCCATTACCAGGTAAGCAGAGAGTCTTGACCTCTGGTGTACTCTTTGACAATCCCTCAAAATACATAGTGAATGGCAGCAAGGTGGATGTCAGGACCCCTCTCCCAGGCCACAGGATGCTGACGTGCAGACTCTGTACCTGACAAGACAGCAAGTCTAATAAAGTGGCTCAGAGTCAAGATGGCATGTTGTCATTTGTGAGTTCTGCAACTTTGAGAAAACTGTTTAATTGTTCTGTCTTATTTGCAAAATGGGGGATAACAACTTCACCTCACTGTTAAAGACTGAATGTTTATATCCTCCCCAAATTCATATGGTAAAATCCTGATCCCCCAAGTGATGATATTAAAAAGTGGGGTCTTTGGGAGGTGACTAGGTCATGAGGGTGGAGCCCTTGTGGGGATTACGACCCTTATAAAAGGGACCCCTGCTGCTCTCTCCTTTTGGCCGTGTGAAGATACACTGAGAAGTTGACAGTTTGCATGGAAAAGACCCTCATCAGAACATGACTATATTGGCACCCTGATCTCAGACCTCAACCTCCAGAACTGTGAGAATAGATTTATGTTGTTTATAAGCCACCCAGTCTATGGTGCTTTGTTGTAGTAACCCAAATTGACCAAGATGCCCACCAGGACATTGCAGATTCAGTGTCATCATGATTGTCAAGCTCCTAACTTAACCCATGGAGGATAACATTACTGTGACTCCTATTATACCAGCATGGTTTCATGAAAGGAGCACAGGCTTTGACCTTGAGGACCCATGTTCAAAGCTCACTTCACCACTTATTAGCTGTGTGACAAAGGGTATCACTTAACCTGCCTAAGCATCAGTCTTCATATCTGCAAATGGGGCTTCTGATACCTACTTCCAAATGTGGCTCTATAAGGAGTAATGACCATGCATAGAGTGAATGCAGTAGCCAATAGCAGTCAGGCAGGTAGTAAGAGTGAGTGAAACAGGCTGCATGTTACAAGCTGGAGAGAAGCCAAGCAGGGCAAATGTGATTCAACACCAGGAAACTGTTACCATCCAGCAGTTCAGAAGTGTGAGCCTCTTGTTGTCTGATCTGATTTTTTAAGAAAAATGATACTTCAGTTTTTATAGGAAATTCATCAGTCTTCAAGTGCTGGCAAATAAGAAACTTTTGAGTTAATGATGAAATGAGTTAACACTTTGGGAAGTGTTGAGAAGGCATGATTGGTTTTCAACTGTGAAAAGACATGCAATTTGTGTGGGGGTGGGAGGGGCAGAGTGATATGTTTTGGCTCTGTGTCCCCACTCAAATCTCATCTCGAACTGTAGCTCCCATAATTCCCATGTGTTGATGGCAGGACCTGGTGGGAAGTGATTGGATCATGGCAGTGGCTTCCTCCATGCTGTTCTTGTGATAGTGAGTGAGCTCTCACAAGATATGATGGTTTTGTAAAGAGCTCTTCCCCCTTTGCTCACTCACTCTCTCTTGTCTGCCACCATATAAGACATGCCTTTGTTTCTCTCTCACCTTCTGCCATGATTGTAAATTTCCTGAGACCTACACAGCCATGAGGAACTGTGAATCAATTAGACCTATGTCCTTCATAAATTCCCCCGTCTCAAGTATGTCTTTCTGGCAGTCTGAGAATGGACTAATACAATGGTAAAAAGTGGTTTCATGATTTCTTGCTTGGGATTTTTTCATTAATTCTATCCCACCAACATGTATGATAGAGGTTAGATATTAAGAATACAGATTACAATGATTAAACTTCTCAGAGTCAAAGAAGTCTAATGGGACAGTGAGGGGGTATTTGACAACAACAGAAATTTGAAAGGAAATGCTGGAATGAAGCAAGAATCAGGTGTTTTTGGAACCCAGAGGGGGCAATCAAACCTAACCAGAGGTGGGAAAAATGTCTCAGAGGACATGAGAATCAAGCAGAGTTTTTAAAGATGGGTAGCTTTGGTTACATAAGAAGGTGGAGAATGGCATTCTAAGAGGATAAATATTTAAACACGCATGAGGCATAAACATTTGGTGTACTCAGAAAATAGGAAACTAGGGTAGAGAGTTAATCAGGTCTAAGTGGGAAGGGAGTAAAAATAAAACTGTAAGTTAAGCTGAGGCCAGGTTGTAAATTGCCTTGGCTGTTGTAGATGTTTTTTTCCCAAAAGTGACGGCTATCAGTTTCTTCCCTCCTGATATGCACATGCCATTTACCTATCACAAGTGTAGTCTGTCCATCAGTGCCTTGAATCTGGGCTGACTTGTGGCTGCTTTGGTGGATAGCATGCAGAAGAGGTGCTTTAGTGCCAGTTCTAGGCACTGGCAATTTCTATTCCCTATGTTTTGGGATGCTGTCTCTTGCAACACCCCCTCTTAGAACTCAAACATTATACTATGATAACCTCATAGAGAGGCTATCAAAATGCACTTCAACAGTCAACAGCACTGGTTAAGCTCTTACCCAATAGCTAGCATAGTGAGGGCACCATCTACAATGTCCAGCCTAGTCAAGGCTCTGATGACCTCTCCCCCAGCTGGCATCTGATACTGTAAGGTGTAAATCACCTGACAAAGAGCAGTGAACTCTCAGAAGGGTAACTGATGATAATCAAGTGTTCTCTTGAGTTAATAAGTTTTGGATTGTTATACTATGCAACAACAAATAACTGGAATAGGTGTTAGATAAATTGTTCTATGTATCATCTGTAATGATTGTGCAACAGTTTGAATGTGTCCCCCAAATTTCATGTATTGAAAACTGAACTCCCAAGTTTATGTGTTGATGGTATCTTGAGGTGGGGACATTGGGAGGTAATTAGTGTTAAATAAGGTAATTAGGGTGGAGTCCCTATGTTGAAACTGGTGGCTTTATAAGAAAAGAAAAAGTGATCTGAGCTGGCAAGCTTTTGCCCTCTTGCCATGTGATGCCCTCCGCCATGTCACAATGTAGCAAGAAGCCCCTCACCAAATGCTGGTACCATGCAATTGGACTTCCCAGCCTCCAGAACTGTGAGCTAAATAAACTTACTTTATTTACAAATAACTCATTCTGTGGTATTCTGATATAACAGAAAATGGACTAAGATTGTATATATAAATGACTTTAAAGAATTGATAAAAGAAAACCTAAAATGGTGAGGTGAGGGTGAAGGATGCACTGGAAGTTACCTTAAAAGTACACAAGTGGGAAAGTAATAAAGTATCTGTTTCCCTATGTTTTCATTAGTTCTGTTGCTATTACAGCACACATTTTTTAAAAAGTGAGAATGTTCTAGGAAGGCAATGTAATATTCTAGGAAAAAAAAAACAAAACAAAACCAGGCTTTATAGTCAAGAAAGATCCAGATTAAAATCCCAACTGTGGCATTCCTGATGTAGGAGACCAGGGACAACTTACTTAATGGAGTAAGCAAATTTGTGCCTACATAGATGTCCTTTATGAAGCCAGAACACCCATCCCAAGATACTGCCACTGTTGCATTCTAGTTGGCTTCTTCTCTGTAGAATGCCCCTTGGTTAATGAAGCCATCTTGCTCTGAAGGTCACAAATCCCTCATACACCTGGGGATGGTTCCCAATCAATGAAGGGTTGATATTGATACAGGTGCGGAAAGGCTGGACTGTAGCACAAGCAGGGATAACTCTTCAGTGAGGTCTACAAAGCCCTCACCTTGTGGATCAGGTCCAGGAAGCTGACTGTGGAGGCCCATAGCTTTCCTTAGTTATTTCTCCTTCCCTATCCTGCTTCTCCCACTCTCATATATATATATATATATTTTTAATTTTTTTTCTGTAGAGCATTCCCTTAATAAACCTCATGTCCCTGAATCCCAGCTTTAGGCTCTGCTTCTAGAGATCTCAACCTAAGACACTTAACCTTTCTTTAGCTTCCCCCTTTCAAATCCCCTTCCCAGAATTCACAGAGATGATAAATTGAAATTGCCTGGCACTTAATAAACACTCAATAAATAATACCAGATTTCCTCTCTCATCTTTATCATTAGCACAAAGTGAAAAATATGAATAATGTTCTTTAAATATAAAAGATACTCCAGTGAATTTTCCTTACTCTGTATAGAAAAATAGGCAAGTGAGACATTAATTTTCAAAATAATCATGCTTATGCTGTGGAGTTATCACGAGGATTAATTGAAATAATGAGCCTTAAGTAGAGTTCTTTTGTGCAGAGCAAGCACTCAGTGACTGGAAGCTACTGCCTTTCTACTTGACTACAACCTCCAAGAACACCATTCAGTCTATCTTTTCGTGTTGTATCCTTGGCTAGCACAGGGCTCAGCACAGAGAAGGCATTTCTGTGTTTGCTCAAGAAGCTGCAGTAAGCAAGGAAAGAAACAATGCTTTATAAAAGATGGCACAGGTTGTAGGACAGTTGTTCTGTGGCCTTGAACTGACCCAATTCTCTCCTTTTACTTGCTCTTTGTTCTCAAGAATAACTGTAGCATGAGCTGGAAATGAAACATCCTGAGAGAAGGAGTGACTGGCTGAAATAGCCTGAGCTCTGGTCCCAACCCATCCCCTCACAGAAACAGGATGCCCTTCAGTGCTTTAGTCCAGCGTGTCACATGACCTCAGGGTATAAAACCCAGGTCCGGCTCCTTTCCAGGGTCCCTCAGCTGTGTTGCAAATCGGGCTTTGCACCACAGCTGAGATTCCGTCTGCCCTGGACAGCTTTTCTGAGCCTCGGGGACTATGTCCCATGATTCCTAGGCTTCTGTTGTTTCTTGCTGCCTGTCTGTAAGTAATAAACCTGCTCTGTGTAATTTGTTGCACATGAGTGTCTTCTGGCTCACTAGACTCAGACGAATTGGTAGCCAGCGCACAGTGAACTTACTTCACACAGGTTTTACAGTTCCACTTCGTTTGGAGTCTGGACCATGAATCTAAGCTCAATACTTCTCATAATTGTGAGCAGATTGCTACACACGTACTCACACAAATAGCCAGATTCACTTGCTTTGGTCATTAACACAGTTTATTATTGGCACACTTATCAGTAAAGCATACATAAAATACAGCTGTTTTTAACACACGGAGCCACTGTGTCTTTACATGTGTGGGGGAACATATTAATATGCAAATGGAAAAATTAGTTCTCTTATAAAGTTTCACATAAATACACTGGAGTTGCCCAAAAACGAAAAGTCCCCATAAAAGAACCAGGTGAGAGCTTTACAAAATATCATACAAGAAATATACTATAAAAAGAAAGGATGGTCAACTCAGGTACAATTTAAAAACACACAAAAGTTTCAGGTTTATTAAACTTCCCACAAAACCAATGGATTACATGGCTTGAAAATATTTGGATCAACAGCAACTTTACAAATGCATAAATTCTTAAGGGTCCAATTGTCTTTCTTTACTTAAAAATCTGCCCTGGTGTCTTTGATGAAAAAAATGACATTTCTTGTTTCAGCACTCGGGCTAAATTGAGTCGACTCAAGACTTAAGAACCAATTGACATCAGCTCGACCATAAATTACCTTGCTGGGCCCTCTCAGCTGTTGCCCAATGAAAGAAAACACAAAGAAAAAAAAAAAAGGTACGTTTAAATTACTTTCCAAAGCTGATTTTTTTGTCTTTTCTTTTTTTACTGAAACAAGAAACTCTCAGATGCAAGTCAAAAAGCAGAAAATATTTTACAATATTAAAAAGTCATCTGTAGTTAGGTTCGGCTTATTAATGAGATCCTGAGCACTGAGCATTTATGGACAATATGGCCTTCGTTTGATGCATAAAAAGGAAATTCAACACAAACACGTTGTTAAAACCGTGCCAGAAGATGCGCTAGAGTTTTCTCTCGTTTTAATTACAATCAGTGCCAGTATCTGTTTTACCTGTGAAGGCCTCCAAGGAAGGGTCATGGAAGCTTATTTGGAATAATCCTCTCAATTAGAAAAAAAGAAAGAAGAAAGAAAATCAGATCATTGTGGTTTAGAAATAGATATTTGCATGGAAAAGTTTTTATCTCTTCTGTTTCCTCTCCTGTAAGTAAAGATCTGCAATCGTAATGATCACCCACGGGCCTATTGACAGTGGATTCTGGTGCCGATAATCTTATTGGGAAGCCTGGGGTGGGGGGTTTTCTGATTTGGTCTCTTGAGTGGCGGGAGGTTTACTGTTCCACGGGCTGTTGTTCCCCAGCGCGGGTGAATTGTTGAAGTCCTCCTCGTCGTCCATGCCGTTGGCCGCATCATATTGCGTGTTTTCTAATCTAGTGATTAGCCTTTCGTCCTCGTCCCCAAACTCACCTCCCATCAGAGTTGGCTCTCCTACCACCATCACATCCTGTGAACAGCAGCTGACATTATTACAGGGAAACCTTGGGAGAGAGAAGCTCAGCTTAAAATAACAGTGGGAGGAGTCGGGGAATCTAGGACAGACACACTCGTGTACTGTACAACGGGGTCAAGTCTCAATGTCGGGGGCCGAGATGCATATTTGATTTCTACAGGAAATAAACATCGCCTCCTGATGTGTAACAACCACGCGAGTTTATGTCCTTAGTGCGCAGCCTGACACTGGAGAACGAGCAATGCTAGCAATCTGCAGAAATAAAAAAATGTATTTTTCAAAATTAAAAAAATCCATGCTTTCAACTTGCCGACATTGGGGACTTTTGAGAGGACTGTGGAACCTTCTGCTGGGCGCTTCTCAATACCTCAAAAAATCTTCCACTTTTATTTAGGGCCTGTGAGTGGCTTTGGAAACTAGCAGTGACCAGAGACACACATAAGGTGCAATTCTGCAATATTCACACAACTCATTCCAAACGGTATTTTCTCTGTCCCAGGGATGATATACATTTTAATTGAAGACAGAATCTCTCTTTTCTCTACTCAGCCAGGCCCTTTTATGCAGCCAATATCCTTGACATTCTGCTACTTAATTATGGTAATTAATTTAGGTAAAGTTTTTGATAAAAACAATGTTCACACTGATTTGACAATTTGCATAGCTAATTAAGTCATTAGCAAAAACCTGCTGATTGCCAACAAGCCCTGAATTTACCATCTGTTATTTCATGGTGCCTGTCACCTATCACCACACAGGCAACCCTGCCACCCATCTGGGCAGTAAAGAGAACCAGTCTGTCCAGCTGGTGCCATAAAAGGAAGATGAAGAACGCTAATTATAATTACATTGATGAAGCTGGTAGTCATCAGAGATGGAAGCGTGCAAGAAGAATCCATCTAATCACTCTTTTAAGTACAAATTGTCCTTCCATGCAAATAAGTAAGCCACCTACTGTAGCTGGGAGCATGGGGAGGCCACAGCTGGAGAGGCCCAGGGATGGGGAAGAAGAATGCACATCATGGGGCAGAGCTCCAGCTTCTTTGCTCAAAGGGGACCATATGGGGTTGATGAATGACCTTGGCATGGGACAGGACATCTGTCAGGTGGATTCTTCTGGGCAGGCTCTGAGCAATACTCCACTTAAAAGTGCAGTAACTTCAGGAAAGTGACCAACAACTGTGATCAGCCTCCACTGAGGCCAGAGAAAGTAGGGCTAGCCAGATGCTTTCGGAGATGAGAGGCTGGCGTTTCCAGTAGCAAGGCTAATTCAATAAAATGTTTCGACAACTGCGCAAAAATTCTTTTTACTAGAGCTTTGCCCAGGGAAGGTTTTCCTGGGGCAGTAGAATGGAATACTGCCTACCGTCGGGAGAAGGGCCAGTGGGATCTCTAAATCCCTTCTAGAATTTTCAAAGTGCCCATTGAACAAATCCCTTAGTTATCCCCTAGTCTTTTACAATGGAAAACCTTGTTTTATCTATTTCTGCTCCCCACCATTCTTGAGTTAGGGGAGATAATTAATAGGTTTCCAAACTATGTTTTCTGACTAATCATTCTTGTGAATAGATAAAAATGATTTTAAAAAGAAATGTCCCAAATGGAGTAAGTGACTAAAATGTGAGCTTGGTAAACCCAGCAATAAAAATGCCAGGGGATATTCAGCTCTGTGCTTCCAAGATTTATTTATTTATTATGCAATGAAGAACCAGGAATCACAGTGACATGGAAGGAGACTCATGAAGACTGTTAAGGTGAGATACAAAGTAGATACTGTCCTGACTGGCAGAAAGGATGACAGAATTTTAGATGGAATATGGCCACCGCAGAGACGTGAATGGTATTTGGTTAGCTGGGCAGCTGCAATGTTACCTGTTGGGGGGTGTTCAGGATAAAAGAGTGCCACTGAGTTATAGGCAATTAGGAGATGACACTTACGATCAAGAACAAAGGGAGATGGAAAAATAGGGCTAGGTTGTACAAAGCATGACATGAGGGTTAATCTCATTTCATGACTTGTGTCCAGCACACTTAAAGGGCTTGGAAAACACATGCATAAGGCATTGCAGGGCAGGAGAAGGATGTTAGAACCAACCACATGGGTCTGCATTAGTATCGTGACTCCAAAGTCATCGAGAGAGGATGGGAGAGTATGAGGAAGCATAATTTGAAAGAGGAGGAGGAAAATAAAAAGCAGCCAACTTAAGCATGATATTAAAAGAAAAGCTCCCAACACTCCAAATGCATTCATTGAATTAGAAAACAACAGTTATTCAAGGAAAGTACTATGAACATAATGGTTTGAATCGTTTCCAATGGAGCCGACAGGCTTGTCATCTGTTTGTTGAATCTTTGTTCTAGGAGCAACTGGAAAAGACGTTCAGGCATAGGTGTTTTTAAATGTACTAAATTTCAAAGGGACGTCACATATGGTTTACTAATTATATAAAAAAATCCCTAGCTAGATATGTAGTTATGTGTGTGAGAGAGAGAGAGCGTGTGTGTATGTGTATATGTGTGTGTGTGTACATAATTGACAAATGGCAAGTTAAGGGCTTCATATGCACATAGACAGTTAGGGCCACTTATAAATTTATGTGCACATTTCTATTGGTTCTTCTAAGCCTCTAGACTAGGACAGTGATTATCTGCTCTGGTAGTCTGGATTTGTTATTCTCACACAAAATAAATAAAGCATGATGCGCATTCTAGGCTGCCTCTACTTAGGGGTTGTTAGCAACATTTCCCCCCATTTTGTTAAAAATCCCCCCAACATTGGCAGTGAGAGTACATTTCCTTCCCATCTCTATCCTGTGTGTCCACGAGAGGCAACAGCAAGCCATCTGAGAGAGATCCATATGCCCTCAGCTCCCCACAAGGCCAACTTCTGCTCCTCGCTGGAAGCCCAGAGGTGCCACCAGCTCTCACCCACTTCACATCTTCTCACTAATCCCCCGTGCAAAGACCACCAACCTCTGAGGAGGACTGGAAGTGACTCCTTTCAGGGCCCCTCAATGCTTCTCCTTAAATTGGCCAGAAGGGGTCACTGCTGTTGAATGACACAGGTCTCCATCCCTCCCAGGGTTGAGGCTGCAGTTCGGGATCGCTCCTAGCCCCTGCTCATGGAGTGAGAAGCAGAATCCAAGGATTAAACCCTAGCCCTCGCCAGACACACACATCGCTGCCGCAGCAGCTACACAGACCACAGCTGTGGTCATAGTGGCACATGCCTTTGGACCAGACAGTGGATGCCTGCAGGTAGCATCTCCAGTTAACCAGTAGAATAGTGCTGATAACTCAGTAGACAGGGTTAAAAGATGTGGTCACCACAAGTCATCCAATGCTTATCATTTAATGTCTATTCAACTCCAGGACACATATGAATTTGTACATTTTCCTAATCTGGTTGTCCTTTCTCTCTGTGACATCTGACAATTTTACTTTATTAAAACATCTTTAACTGCATGGTGTGGAGATAGATAGTGTTGAAATTCAACTCTCACTTCCTAATGGTGCCTTGCTTTTAATCACACAAATCCAAAGGGTCTCAACATGTTAAAAACCCTCTGGATACAGGTAACCTCCAGTAAAATACAGTTGTTGATTTGGAAGACAGGAGCATAACAGAGTAGAGAAGCTATATTTTTTTCAAATGAAATTGAAATGATTCTGACTAGTCCATATGTGTCAAAATATATGACACGTAAGCTGCTACTCTCAACTTCTACAACCATGTCAGATATCACGAATGGATGGCCCACCAAACCCAGACTAGACCTTAGAATCCTCCTCAATACCATACTCTGAGGGCTGGCAGGAGAGAGAAAATGTCCTTGCCATCCCTAGATTAGACGGTGAGCTCTTCGATGACAGGGCTTTGTTGTTATTGTTTTTTCACCTTGGTATTGCTGCTACCTGGCACAGTGTGGGCACATAGTAGGAGCTCAGAAAACATCTGTTAAACTGATTGGGATTCTTGCAGCTACAGCGCCTTTAAGTAGCTATGTCACCGTTCCAGAATCCTCTGAGATGCACTTTTTCCTATTTGCTAGAGGAAACTAACGAATGTTACTGCATTTAACTCCAGGATTGGATAAATAAATGGGCTCCTGTGTACAGTTTTTCAGCTGATTTATCTAAATCAGGCCATTTTCTCTATTCAAAATTTCACCAGGAGTGGGTATAACTTGATACTTTTTTAATAAAGAGTCCCGAGTTTTCCTCTTTTAGCTTTTTCCCCCTGAGCTTCAGAGGTAATAGGTATAAAGCCTAGCTCACAAAGTGGAGGACCACCTGGAGACTATTTTCATTATTTGAAGACTGCAATTTGTAACTTTGTAAAATGTAACATGGTACCTTCCATTTTAGGCTGGTCATTCTCCCCATGACCCCTTCTTTCTAATGCAATGGGAATGAAAAGTATACCCCCTGTCTGTGGGAGACAGGAGAAGAGAAACAATGGCCCAAGGAATCCTCAGGGTACTGATGGGGTTAGTTTTGGCCAAAGAGAACTGACCAATGGAAAGTAGGTACAAGTGGGTGGGGGCAGATTTGAAATACACACTTGGAAGTAAGTGAGGAATCCCTGTGCAAAGGTCCACTCCCACATGGAAGCGATGGAACAGGATCAGAACAATAAGGGTAAGGATGAGAGCAAGAAGGGTGAGGGGGAAAAACGTGGGAAAGACGGAAAAGGTAAAATTGTACTAGTTGAGGGATGTAACAAGAAATAGGGCATCTTTGGAAAACAAAGTATCTAAAAGGTATCCACGAAGCACTAAGAAAATCTCAGGATTTGATTGATGGCCAAACACCTGGTGACAGGGTGGTATGACAGGGACAGCAGAGAAGGAACAGAAGCAGTTTAAAGGAGCTAAGGACTTAAAGGAGATAGTCTAATAAGGGGCTGGGGAGTTGGGAGGGATTTAGGCAGAAGGGACAGAATTCACGAAGAATGAATAAGAGATGAAGAGAGTTCCTGTACAGTTTTCACTATATGGGACTACCCTCAGCTGTCAGCTTTGGAATTCAAAGAAGTCCCCTTCCTAATGGCCTTTGTCAAGATCAAGAAATGAAAGAGAGGGCCAAGGGTTCGAGAGAGTTGAGACCAAACCAGAGGCTGATCCTCCCCCTTAACTAATGAAAAGCGCTAAGAGAGAGCTTCACTGAGCTGCATTTTTAGTGGCTGCCGGTTAATTACCTGAGTCTTAAAATAAGAGAGGACGCCCATGTTGGGGAAGGCCCAAATTACAATATGGGGCTGAGCCGCTGGGAGCTAGTTTCCAGTGGAGCACAGGGTCTCCAATGATGGTGCTGAGAGGCCCTAATATGCCACCAGGCATGCTGCTAAGTGATATTTTAATTAAACCTTAAGTGACATATCTCCTGTCTGTGACTCTGATGGCTTTTTAATTCAGGTCCCATTGCAGCACGACTCTTAATATTCCTTTCTAATTCCCAGTTTGCAGGCGAAGGTTTCCATGGCAGAGTTCCTCCCTCCCATCCCAACCTCTGTCCCTGTCTTTCCTCCCTCCCCCACCTCCAACCTGCCCAGGATTTTTTTTTTTTTTTCAGTGAAAAGAGACTTTAATTTGGGCCCTCTGAGTAGGAAGCAGGTGGTTAGGATTTTGGGCCTAAGAGGAAAGCGAGACTTACAGGTACCTGACTGGACAGACTCAGGTTTGCGGCCGTGGTCTTCTTCTTGCTGCCAGTGCTGTTTGCATTGTTCCCAGCGCTACTGTTGGAAGTGCTGCTGGTGGAATTTTTCCTTTTTCTCCGTTTGGTTGTTGGTTGCCTTGTGGGTTCTGCTGCAATATGGAAAAGGGAAGAAGGATCAGTTCTAGGGCAAAAGCAACAAGGCAATCATCAGTATGGTTCCTCTAAGGAAGCTGTCTTTGTGAACTTAAGAGTAGAATATTTAAACCATTTTCCATTTTTTATAGCTTTAGAAAGAATAAAAGGAGAAAACTGTAGATGTATTTTTAGCACAAAATATGTGACACTCTTTTCTTTGTATGTAGATCAAATAATTTTTATTTAATTGTTCTAATGATATGTATTCAATTTTGTAAAAATATTTTTTTCGGGGTGTAACTACAAGTACCACTTTCTTAATTGGATTTAAAATATTTTGCCATTAGAAAATTTGGGAAACTTTTTTCCTCTGGTGTATCTTCTCTTTAAAACAAAGAGAGGACTCCTGGGATCCCTAGGGTACCTCCAAGGTACAAGTGAAGTAGGAACTTTAGATAGCCAAATTCGTGAGCCAGTGTGCAACAGCAGCATCTACTGGTAAAATGTTGTATTGCAGCCTACCTCTATTATACCTTTATAGAATTCTCAAGTAAAGTCAGTTCCATCAGCTGTGGATATGGAGCTCAGGGATTCCCAAGTTCAGAAGGAATACCCATGGTTTGGGCCCTGCTGTCTAATGAATGCTATTAATTCCAAAATTGCTAGAAAAAAATATGTCTGAGTATATGGTATAGCCAGTATATTACTGAGGGGAAACTAGACCTCTTAAAGAAAGGCCTATTCAGAAATAGAGAAAAATATTTTGGACTTGAAGGATGGGGCAACATTTTAATGTAAATACAGAGACCCAAGGTAAAGTGTGGTAAGATAAATATTCTTTATTTATTTGTTTGTAACTTATAAGGTATAGAACATTATGCAATGCCTGTCACTATTCTTAATGTTTCCAATGCACTATTTTATATTTAAAAAATCCTATTAGTTAGGAACTATTATTTTAATCTTTGTTTCATAAATGAGAAAGTTTCAGAAGCCTTCTCCTGCCAGTTGAATAAGTTGGAAATGGCAAGTAAGAGCATCCTTTTTGCTAACTCTATTTTAGACCTGACTGTGATGGAGAGAAGGCAACTCAGGGCCACACTGGAACCAAATAAGAGGGCCTTGTAAAATTTTCTTAAAACGCCTATGCTGGCTGGGTGCCATGGCTCATGCTTATAATCCTAGCATTTTGGGAGGACGAGGCTAGTGGATTGTTTGAGCCCAGGAATTCGAGACCAACTTGGGCAACATGGTGAAACCCCATCTGCACAAAATACATACAAATTACCCAGGTGTGGTGATATGCACCAGGGGTCCCAGATACTCTTGAGGCTGAGGTGTGAGAATCACCTGAGCCTGAAGTTGAGGCTGCAGTAAGCTATGATTGTGCCACTGCAGTCCAGCCTAGGTGACAGAGCAAGACCATGTCTCAAAAACAAAGCAAAGCAAGACAAAATAAAACCAAAAAAATAAAAATAAAAAACACCTATGCTGCTTCTGCTGGACAATGGGAAGGATCTTCCTCTAAGGCTCATTTCAAAGACCATTTAGTCCAAAGAGTATCCCTGACTTCTGACTTTTGACTTCTACTTATCTACTATTTTTTTTATCGTTCGTAAATATTTTGTCTCTTATGCTTAAAGATTTTCATCAAATGGTCTATCATTTTCCTCCATTGAGTTCTGGGTGCTTGTTCTGAAGGATGAGAGGAACAGGATATAGAACTGTTCCAGGTCATGGAGTTGAATAAAGGGTTGAGGAGGACATTCTAAAGTCCAGCAGATACTCAGGCCCACTGCTGACAAGCATCTTCTTTCTTTGACCTTAAGAGTGTACATTTGGTACTTTTTAAATTTGTAATTTGACATGACATTGGGGCAAATGTACCTAAAATGCAAACTCTGGACTATTCCCATTAACAGTAGGTGGCTGTGGTAGTAAAATAATGGACTTTGGAGATATAAAAACCTTTTTGTGACACAGTCCTCTTTCATTTGTTAGCCATGAGACTGGCTGTGTCAAATTACTACCCTAAGTCTCAGAGCACACTATAGAAAATGGAGATAATATATTTAAAGTTATGGTAAGGATTCAATATTTTTGCATGTTTTATTCAGTGTTGTAACTCCCAGTGGCTAGAACCACGTCTGGACCCTAGTAAAACTCAATAAATAATTATTGAATGAATGAATTAATGAATAATATATTAATTATATACGCCTATGTTAGAAAATATAGGTGCTCAAAGCATTTGCTGAGTGGATTACTTTTTTTCTGTAAAGTCTTATTAGCATTGAAAGAAAAAATAAAGCCAATTTAAGCACATTTAATATATTTGAAAAATAATATTCCAAAAGTCTAAAATTCCCATAAGATGGGGATGTAACTATTCTACATAAAATAACACATTTTCTCAGCTTTCTAAATATGTACTTGATTAAATTTGCTATATTCATTTTATGTAAAACCCCTGGCCAATTACCAGCCGAAGGTGACCATTATATTTTGTGATTCAGAAAGCTATGTGCCTCGTGTTAATAATTACTCTTTATAAACATAATTTTTAGCAAAGGGATACGTTTTGCTTTTATGATCAATGAGGCTCAACACACGCCTGGGAGTGAAAGTGTATTAGATAGGAAGACAATTAATGATGACTTGAAGCGGTAATTTCAGAACCCCAGCAGGAGACTGTAGTATCTAAACTGCATTCTGGGGAAGTGAGGGAAATGGAATGGCTTATGTATTCTCTTCATGATCAGAACTTTTGATACAATATATCTTTAAAAATAGAGCAAACTTCATTTTTCCTTCATTCCTTTCTTCCTTCATTCCTCTGTTCTTTCTTCCTTCCTTCTTTCCATCCGTTTTTTTCTCCTTTCCTTCCTCCTTATCTTCCCTTTCTTCCTTCTTTTTCATAACTTCTACCATTCTTAAAAAAACAAAAAACCTAAAACATTAGGCTGTGAAAAGCCAGCAATCTGGCTCAGTGGAAGAACCACTAGCTTGGGAGACAGGGACCCCTGGCTCTGATCTCAACTTTGCCAGTGACCTTCTTGATGACCTTGAACACGTCATTTTACCTCTCTGAGTTGCAGGTCCTAATCTGGTAAGCAAGGAGACTGTAGATAATTCTTAAGGATGTTCGCATGTCACAAATTCATTGTCTCTATGTCCACAACCATGGTCAGAATATCCCTGATAAGCTACTTGTCCTGTTACATTCATGATCACCTTCCTCCTTTTCACACCACTTCATCCCTGGAAGACACCTCTGAAAACGAATTGAGAGAGAGAGCGAAGAATGAGGGTGTACCTGGCGGAGCCACCATCCGCTGCCATTTCTGAAACAAGCAGGTCTTCAGGCAGTCTCGGGGACTGAGGTTGTAAGTTTTATGTCTCGACATCAGTTCCTGCATTGGCTCCAATATTACACACAACTGCAAGAAGTTCAAAGACATTGGCATTTCACTACTTTATAATACTAATTACAATAGATAATGTTAACAGCTGGAATCAAGTAGACAGCTTTGAGGATACTTTTATTTTCCTGGTTTTGATTTTCTTTACATAAATGTGAGGAAAAATATATATTACAAAAACTTGACTATATTTACTTAATTATCATTTATAATATGATATTACAGCTGAATGTGATTCACACACACACACACACCTGTACAGACAATGGGGTGGATATATGTAGCTCTATTCTGAATTCAAATAACTCTCTCTAGTTAAAAAAAACAAAACAAAACAAAAACGAACAAACAAACAAAAAAACCCTCTTTCAGCATGCTTCGATTTCTACTCTGGTTTCTGTTCTTGTTTGTATAAGCACACGCTGTGAGTTACAATGCTAGTTTATGCAGATTGGTAGTGAAATTCATCTTTTAAACTGGAAAACAGAGTGGAAACTACAGGCACTTTTTGATCTTAACTCTTAGAAAGGTGGATGGTGAATGCTATTTTATTTTTATTCATGTACTCATCTGTATTTTATACATGATGATACTGTAATAACATATGTCAACATTCAATGTGGGAGGATTTTTTTTGTGGTTCTGCATACAGCCACCTTGTTCCTTCCTTTGGTTAGATTTTTTTCAGCCTTACTTTGGTCTAAGACGTCTGATGACAAAGATTAATGAGGAAAACAAGAAGATAAAACCATTTAGGATTGCCTTGGACTTTTCTGAATTCCTTCTCAACTGGAAGCTTATCAGAATACCACTGCATTGACAGTACTATACCTATGAGGACAGAGACCACAATTTGGAATTGTACATTGATCACTATTGCAATTACAATGATATAAATATTGGCCATGCACCTTCTTCTGTGAAAGAGCATCACCTTATTATGAAAGACAGATGTGCAGTCTTCAGCGTCATCAGCCTACCTTCCTTATTAGCCTCTCTTCTTATGCCATCCCTCATCTTGAGCATGTCCCTAGAGGCCACTCTGCTTTTGGTCCTCCGAGCTCTCTCTACCTGGAATTCTTCTCTCTCCTCCTCTTGGAGAATACTCACTCATCCTTGAAGACATAGTTACTTCTTCTGTTAAGCCTTCCTCCCAGATGTGCACCTCTCCCCACACAGGCTGAGCTAGGTGCCTGTCTTCAGTTCTCCACAGCACCCAGCTCCTTCTGCTGTATGGACTCACTCATTCATGCTATGAAACCATCTGCTTCTAAGTCTGCCTTTACCACTAGGCCATGAATTCTTCGAAGGCTGACACTACGCCTTTTATCTCTGTGTTCCTAGTTTAACTCAAATGAGTAGATGCATTTAAAGAGTGATTCTTAGAAAGTCTGGAGGATCTTCCTATGCCGATGTTTCTCGAAGTGTGGTCTAAGGAACTTTTCCATCAGAATCAAATGGGCTGACTGTTAAAAATTCAGATTTCGGGGCTATGCCACTTCTGTTTCACTGGGTCTTGAGGTGGGGTTCCAATTCTACATACTCCTGTTGGGGCTCAGAAAACGATACCCCCGAGTGAAGGTCTCTGTATAAAGCAAAGTTTGTCTTTTACTTTCTCCTGCCCTACTGTCTCCTGCCCCTTATTCTCCCCCATAGCAAGCCATATAAACTAGAATGCCTCTTCCCCAAGGAAGGTCATAGAAACCAGAACCTATCTCCGCTAAAGGTAGACATAAAATCTAAACATATTATTCTAACTTCCCCCTGCCTTTCTGTATAAGAGCTGACCATAAAGAAATTCTGTGATCTGCTTTGGAAGTAGGTCATAAGAACCCCATTCCAGCAAGGATCCTGTCCCATACCCAGGAGGAAGGAGTGCTGAGCGGAGAGACAAAGAAGAATCTGAACAGACAGGCTTTGCTGGGTTTCCCAACTCAGTTATTCCCATTAGAGAGTACTATACCTGCATTGAGAGTACTATACCTGAGTACTATACCTATACATTGAGAGTAATATACTGTGACCATTAGGTCATACTCTTTTTGTCCAATCACAGTCCATCACAATTGCACATTCCTCATGTAGCCTAAACATAAAAATGAATCATTTTTCCTGTATCTTTGGGTCTTCATTCTGAAGTCTCCTGTGTCATGTAAAACTTTGCTTCAATAAATATGTTGTATTTTTCTCTTGTTAATTTGTCTTTGGTTATAGGAGTGACCCTTATGATAGGTAACAAAAGGAATCACACTTTTGTATCCCTATGCCCTCACATAATTCTGACAAACACGACTAGAATTTGCGGTCCACTAACCTATATATCCAAGGCTTTCAAATAGATAATAGAGACAGCAAGACATGCACAAACCCCAGTGGTGTCCAGTTCTAAGTCCATTCTCTTCTCACGTCTTCCCATTTTCTGAAGTTCTCTTCCTTTCTTCTTAAGTCTAAGGATGATAATTATCTTTACCTAGAAAGATTCTTCAGTTGTTTGTACCTATTACTAACCTAAGCTTGCTTAAACCACTCGCCCCATTTAAGGGTCAGCTGCACTTTTCTTACATGTGCAATTTCTCTGGAACACAATAAGATTTCAAAGCCTGAACAACACAAGGAATATGCACATCAAAGGGGCCAAGACACCAACCCTACTAAACCAGGCTGTAAAGTAATGAGACCTGGGTTAGTAATGTTGGATCTTCAGTCTTGCTTACTTTGATGTCCTTTTTGAAATCTAAAATGTTAATATGGAAAAACCTGTGAAAAAGGCAAGATTACTATACAGCTAACTCCATATTCCAACATCATGAAGACTCTATGTGTGCATTCCTCTGTTAAGAATTCCTTGCTGATCTCACTACAGGGTATATCCTCAAATGAAAACAAATCCTTCCACCAAAAGGACACCTTCACTCATGTTCATTGCAGTACTACTCACAATAGCAATGACGTGGAAGCAAGCCCATCAGTTGTGGACTGGATAAAGAAAATGTGGTACACGCTCACCATAGAATACTACACAGTCATGAAAAAGAACAAAATCATGTTCTCTGTAGCAACATGGATGCAGCTGGAGTCCGTTATCCTAAGTGACTTAACACAAAAACAGAAAACCAAATACTGCATATTCTCACTTATAAGAGAGAGCTAAACATTAGGTACATATGGGCACAAAGATGGGAACAATGACACTGGGCACTCCAAAAGCAGGAGGGAAGGTTGAAAAACTACCTATTAGGTAGTAAGTTCACTACTTGAGTGACAGTATCAATAGAAGCCCAAACCTCAGCATCACGTAACACAAACCTGCACATGTACCTCCTGAATCTAAAATAAAAATTGTAAAAAGGACACTTTGCTACAAATCAAAGTGTAAGTTACAGACTACTTCACTGCCTTTCCAAGCCATCAATGCTCACCAGACCAAAAGGAGTGGAAGATTCCACAATTATCTATGCAAGTAGATTTAAGAGTGGGTTATCCCTCAAAGAAGTACCACTGCTAGATCCACACAGGGTCAGAAGATATTTGCTTCTATTATTAAGCAAGAATGGTAAGAAAAACTTCAGAGAAATCCTAACGACTGGGAAACATTTTACAGTATATTTTTTAGTATTTAAAACAGTTAAAAATGTTTTCAGCATTTTCAAATTATTTACATTTGGTTCATTTACCACTCATTGTAAATGAGCTTACACTGGAGATAAAATACATGGGTGGAGTGGAACAAACACAGATTTACAAGCTAAGGAGTCTAGGTATGGATTTTGACTGTCACTATGTATGCATCCTTGGGTAAGTTATTTAAAAACACTGGGTTTCAGTTTTACCTGCAAAACAATACCCATCTTATATACTGTTGTGAGAATTTGAGTTAATATGTCTAATGCATGACTATTTAATAATCTGTAGATATTATGATTATATATTAGCAAGCATGCACAGGTTGCAACACAAACTACATTTCTCTTACTTTACATCCACAAACATTTACTGAGCTTCCTCCTAAGTATCAAGCATTCTGCTTGGTGCTGGGGACACAAAAATGAGAATAACACAATCTCTGCCCTTAGAGGTAATCCTTAAAATTGCTTTAAGTATATTAATAAAACTAACCTGCCTTAGGAAATCACATTCTTCCAAAGCAAGTATTTTTCATTGTATGACAAGGTAGATGGTGGGGGTGACCTGTGTGGACCTAGAAAGGACTATTAGCATTGGGCATGCTATGAAATGGGAGCATTACACTTATTGTGAGGACTCTTGAACTCACTGTCTTTTCCTTTTTTGCAGTGACTTTCCTCTCTGGGCTTTCAGCAACATTTCTTTTTCAGGTGCTAAGCCTCAAAATTTATCCCTTTCCCTTTAATGTGAAAATATCTTTCCATCGCTGTAACCCACCCCAAAGGAGCTTGCATTTCTGAATGCTAATCAAGAATCCCCAAAGTCATTTTTCTTCTAGTGGAGAGTCTGGGGCTGGAGAGGCAGCCCTCCCCTTATTCATGTATGCAAATGAGGCTTCTTCTCTGCTGCAAGGATGCAATGGCTTTGCTGGGCTGTGTGCTGTAGGTGGCAGAACTAACTCAGATAAGAGCCTGTCTTCTTTGGCAGTAAGCCAGCGCATCTTGGCAACAGCAAAGGCCTGGGGCATTATGAAATGAAATCAGGAAGCAGGTTTGGGGAGTGGGTTCCCTTAGTCGCTAGTCAAATCCTTTGGGAGCTGCCGTTCCTACTCTCTCTGAGGTCTGAGACCCTCATGAGAATCTGGTGAAGGCTATGCAGCCTGTCTTTCAAATTTTGTACAAAATGTCTGGTGGTTGTTGAATCCTCTATAGCCCCTTCCATCGACTCTAGGAAGAGTCCCCTGTTTGTAATAAGTATGAGCCAGGTTACAAGATATATGCCTTTTCCTCATTACCCCACTCCACATACACACAAAAAAACACCAGTCAAATGCAGATTGTAGAACTGAGCATAATAACACATGGTCCTTTGATGTTGAAACAATTAATCTACACAGCCAGGACAGCAACAAAGTGCCCACTGGACTTTTTCCCTTTGCCTAAAAAGAGAGACCACAGACAACATGTTTGTGACATCTGCAGCAGCCTGCATGCAGGCTTGCACTTTTGTTTGGTCTCTTCCTTGGGTAGTACCGGAGTGAAGAATACCACGAGGAATCCCAGGACACTATGGAAAGGGAAGGGATCAGCAAGGCCCAAGATCACTCTTTGAATATAAAACCCATAAACATGGGGTCCCTGTCAAGTCCAGATAAGATCCCTAAGAAAGCCATTGTTCATCCTGGCAAAGTTCCAAGGACATCTTTTTGCAGATTTAGTGAATGTTTTAGGCTGAGCTTGTTCCCCTATGCTTCTGACCTCTTTTTTCCTGAGATTCTGGCCCCAACACTGACCCTTTGGTATGAAATTTTGTAATCACAACAGGAACTTGATGAATGAGTGGATGGATGGATGGATGGATGGATAATAGATAGCTTGGCCAGATTTATAGCAAGGAGTCATTTGTTAATGGCAGACAAATCAAGCATGGTCCTGTGTACTCTGAAGTGATGAATTTGTTCATTTGATAAATAAATGATTGTCTCCTGCATGCAAAATGCTTTGCACAATGCATATGTATGTCCTGGTCAGGCAGGAAGCTCTTAGCTCAGTCCCAGGATTCCTGCCTTTTCATATTAACAGAGGGCCTAACAAATGTAGACAGTGCAGTGTTTTGCTCTTGTTTTGCTTCTCATCTGACAGCTCTCCTGGAGAAATTCGATTCTTTTCACTACACACTCATACCCATTCTTCTGGGGCATCTCATTGCCTGAATCTCAGGAACAGGTGGTGCTTGTCAGATTTGGCTGTGAACTACAAAGCAGTATTTGATTATCTCCCAACGTAGGCTCTGTCTACCATCAACATTTTAATTCCATCTTTTTTGTGTGACATCCTATGGCCTTGAACCTTCTACTCTTTGTATGTAGGTCTCTGCAGAGTTGCTAGGTGAACGTGTTGCTCGGACCTTTGCTTGTGTTGTTTTTCTTGCTTAAAAGGCCTTCTCTCCTTTTTCCCAGTCGTCTTAACTAGGATTTGGCAAACTATGACCTATGGACTAAATATCCATGCTTACTTACTGTCTATAGCTGCTTTTGTGCTACAGCAAAGCTCAGTAACTGGACAGCCTACACGTTAAAAAATACTCACTATCTTGTCCTTCACAGAAAGTTTGTTGACGCTTGAACTAAATCAGTACTATTCCAAGGAGGTGGCTGCAAATGACTTGTTACATCTCCATAATAGGATAAAGAGCTTGAGGCCGAGCATGTTCAATTCACTGCTTCCTTTATTGAGAAAGTTTTGCATTAAAAAGGTATCAGATCAACTAAACTATATGCCCATAGCTGAGTTATATTCTGGAGACAGCTCCTTTACTTGTTGCGAACCACTCACCCACAGTAAGTCACGCTATCTGAACCATTTAATGTCCTCCAAGGTCCAGCTCAAATCCCACCTCTGTCTCCAACCATCGTATCCTGCAAGGGACTCGTTTGCTTCTATAGCACTTATCATGAATCTTGGCACATCCCAGTGTTTATATTTGCATTAGAAATTTTCCTTTCTTGTGGCCTTGTTCACCTCTTATCTACGGCAAGCTAGGTTTTACTTTTCTTTTCATTTAACATGGCATTAGGTATACTCAAATATTGGTTGACTCATAACTTAATAATATCTACAGAATGCCTAGTCTATGTCTATCCCTGGAGTATGCACCTTATATTAATTATATCATTAACCCTCACTCCCACCTTTTGGCTCACTTTTACAGGTGAGAAAACTCATACTCAAACCCATTAAATCATCCAGAACTAGTGATAAAGAATGTGGTTCCTACAGTGTATCCAAGGCAATACAGCTATTTGAAGGGCAGAGAAGAGGTTCAGTCAAGTTTCTCTGACTTCAACCCTGTACTATTAACTCCTAAGTGCTATGTTGTCTACCTCTCGGAATATCAGTGGCTTAAATGACTTCTGAGATACCAGGTTCAAAGCCTTTCACTGTTTTTGTGTTTCTCTTTGCAAGTGGTATTGATCCACAGAGCTAATACATGGCAAACTTGGGGATTTGAACCCAGATGAATCTGGTTCCAAAACCTACACAGAGAGGCAGGTGATGCAAAAGGGTGTAGGTTTTGGAAGCAGATTCATCTGGGTTCAAATCCTCCAAGCCTGCCATTGTCTAGCTATGTGTTCTTTGCCAAGAATTTTAGCCTCTCGGAATCTCAGTTTCCTCATCTAGAAAATGGGGATAATACTACTTATCTCTGACAGTTTGAAACAAAGTAAGTAATCCCTTAATACAAAAGCCTGGAACTAGGTCAGCACTCAAAAGATGAACACTGTTGTGATGAGAAGTGCTGTGGCCTTAAAGGCCAGCCCCACTGAGCCAGGAGCTCAATGTGTTATGGGACTGAGAAGCTTCTTTGGGAAGTAAGTCATGTGGTCTCTGCAAGTCTTAGGGTCACTAGATACAATGAATGCCCCAAAGAGTAGTAATCAGGTCAATGGTACGTGGCATTTTAGTAGCTAACGTCTCTGATAATAACCCATATTTAGAATTCAGTGATAAATACCAAATGTTCAATTCCACATGCCAGGTTTTTTCGCCCTCCCCTCCCCGCCGCCCCACCACCAGTAATTTACTCCTCTGGCTAAATCTGTACTAGAAAGACCTCAGATGATGGGGGTCGTGGGGGGAGATTAAGAAACAAACTCTTATCTAAGAGTGAAGGAGTGTCTCCTAATTAGGAAACACATAATGAAAAGATAATATATGGAATCAAAAAGGAAAAAAAAAAAAGCAAATAATCCCCACCAAGAAGCAGATAAGAATGAATAACAGGCATCCACATGACTAAACTCACTCTGCTCTGAAGAAGAAAAACAAGGGATAGAGGAAACACTTTCCCTGAGAAGCGATGCAATTCCAAAACATCAGATTATGATTCAGGTTTATTTCCTGATAGGATTAAAGATAGATTGGTTGTCAAATTCAAAACATCCTCCTTTTTATCTGAAGATTCAACCGGGGGATGTGTTGCCTTTTCTCAGTTTGTTTGCAAATTGATTACTCATGAAAGTTATCGCATCAACCCTGGAGACAGGGAGTCCTCTGTTCTCAGGCAGAGGAGAGTGGCAGCAGCTGTCACTCCAGTCTTGAAGGGACCATCCTTCTTCCAGAGTGATCTCCCCTGATTTCACTTTTGAGGCTGTCAGGAAGGAGGCCATTGACTGCTTTTCTGACCCACCCAGGGGAGAAGTGCTTGGACTGTTTTCCTACCCTGGGGCAGCCCTGTCAGACTAGCCAAGTTCATGATTTCTGCTGCACCTGTTAGGCCCATGAAGAGACCATTCAAGGCCCCTTCTGTTCTTTTCTTTACCTCTGATGCTACAGCCATCATTTCTCTGCCAAATCTTCCTGTATGGGCACCCCCTTCTACAATGCTCAGGTTATTTGCCTCTTTGCTCTTAGACCTGCCCTTTCCTTCCAGCTCTGCATGGCAGGAGACAAGCCCCTGCACATTATTTCCCAGCTGTCTTTGCCAACTGGCTTCAGGAGAGGTTTGGTCAGTTGGAGGTACCCGGGGAGATTAGATAGAAGCAGGTTCTGTTAGTTTCTTAGGACTGCCATATCCTGGTACCACAGACTAGGTGGCTTAAAACAACAGGAATGTATTCTGTCTGTTCTGGAGGCTGGAAATCCGAAATCAAGGAGTAGGCAGGGCTGAGCTCCCTCTGAAGGCTCCCATGAACAATCCTGCCATGTCTTGTCCTAGCTGCTGGTGGCACCAGCAATCCTTGGGGCTCATTGGCTTGTAGCTGCATCACTCCAATCTCTGCCTCCATCTGCACATGGCCTTTCCCCTTGTGTCTCTGTTCTCTCCTCTTAAGGATGCCAGTAATTGGACTTAGGGTGCACTCTAAATCCAGAATGATTTCATGCTGAGATCCTTAACTGATAACATCGGCAAAGACTCTACTCCCAAATAAGGTCACGTTCTAAGTTTCCAGGGGAATATGAATTTTGAGGGAGCCTGTTCAACCTACTCTATGGTTAAGGAAATAAGGAGGGGTATTTCTTGCTTTCTCTGTAGTTCAGGTAGCCTTTTCAGCAGCTGTCATCAGACACATCCATTACAGTTCCAGCTGACACCGTGTGACCCTACACCTTCTGCCTTTGTTCTTCTAGCCCCAGGAGTGGCAATTGCTAATCTTAGTGCTTCTTCATCTTCCTCTGATTGTTTGTCTATCTCCAACATCTTTAAAAGCATATGCTATATTAAATTTCCTCTACTAAGTTATCAGATGTGGGTTTTGTTTTCTTGGGTGGGCTCTGACTGACATACATGATTTATAAGAAATTAGACAATATATGCAAGATGAAGGACTTTGGGTATCTGGGAGTCTCATGTGTTGTGGCTAGGCAAGCAAATTCAGCTTGGGTTCAAACTCCAGCTACTTAATAAGGGGATGACCTTGGGCAAGCGACTTAGTCTCTTGGCATTTCAGTCTCCCCATCAGCAAGGTTAGGATAACCTTAGTACCTAACTAGTGGGGTAACTAGGAGAAAGAAGCAAATTTATTTGAGGTATTTATCTAGGTTTCTGGCTTATGGAAAGTGCTCTATACATGTTTATTATGAGTGGACTGTTACCAAGAGTGGGGCAGGGGGTTCACAGAAGACACTTTGAAACTTGGCATAACATATCTGTTAAAATTTTATAGCTATTCCCTGCCATGTGTGTGCATGTTTACATGTATGTACAATTGGCCCTTCTTATCTGGGGGTTCCACATCTATGATTTCAACCAATCACAGGTCAAAAATATTTTAAAAATAATGGATGGTTGTGTCAATACTGAATATGTAAGACTTTTTTCTTGTCATTAGTTCCTAAGCAATGCAGTATAACAACTACTTATTTAGCATTTACATTGTATTAGGCATTGTAAGTTATCTAGAGATGATTTAAAATATATGAGCAAAAGTACAAAGGTTATGTGCAAATATACAATTTTATATGGGGGATTATGGTGTCTGTGGTCCTGCAACCAAACCCCTGTGGTTACTGAGGAACAACTCTATGTATCTCTGTATATATAGAGAGAAATGTAAATATATATACACACACAACCTGAAAATTAGATTTTGATGATACAATGGATGTCTAAAAAATATTGGTCACTCTGTCTAAGGTATATATAACTTGTTCTGACCATTGGGCTATTGCCTCAAATATCCTATTTGTGGGTTCTAGCAGCATCTCTAAATTCTAGGGCACAGTAGCTAGATGTTTACAAATGAAAGAGGAATCATCTGCCTGGAAATACATCACAATCATTAACAAACATCTACGGAGTGCTGTCTGTCACCTAGAGAGGTACAGGCAAATTTCTGGTAAGTTTTAAAGATTCTTATTGGCGAATTATTGTCCTTCAGTTGAGCCAAGGCGCTAAAAATGAAGGCCAGTGGCTCAGAATTACTCTAAATGGCCTCAGACATTGACTATTGTCTGTCACTATATTAGTCAGGATTCTTTAAAGAAACAGAACCAATAGGGTATGTATATATATGTACACATGTATGTACATATGTATTTTAAGGAATTGGCTCATGTGATTTTACGGGTTACCAGGTCCCAAAATCCATAGAGTTTCCACAGGCTGGAAACTCTCAATAGTACCAAACTCCATATATACTGTTTTTTAAAACCTATATGTAGATACCTATTATAAAGTTTAAGGTACAACAGCAAAAATAGCAAGAATTTCTTTATCTTCCTTCACAGGTAGAAGATTTGTTCTTACTGTAGATCTTAGTCACTTCAGGACTCTTTTTCTTTATTAAGTTGAGAACTTTTACCTCTCACCTGAAAGAAACACTTTATGGCTTCTCTCTGACGTATCTGAATGGCCAGCCATCACTTTTCTTACATTTTGGGACCATTATTAATTAAAGTAAAGGTTACTTGAACACATGAACTGCCATACTGCGACAGTCAATCTGATAACCAAGCAGGCTCCTCAGGGACTAATGGGTGGGTAGGGTAGATAGTGTGTATCCATTGGACAGAGGGATGATTCATGTTCCAGACGGGACACAGGACAGTGTGGGGTTTCATCACGCTACTCAGAATGGCCATTTAAAACTTATGAATAGTTTATTTCTAGAATTTTCTCTTTAATATTTTCTGACCGTGGTTGACCATAGGTAACTGAAACTGCAGGAAACAAAATCGTAGGTAAGAGAGGCCTACAGCAACTAATACTACAGCCTAGCTAAGTTGACACTTAAAATTAACTATTAGGGTGCCCCCCACTAGACTCTAAACAACTAGAGGGCTGGGCTGTATCTTGTGAGTTTATTTTATTTCTCTTTCAAGTTACCAAGCAGCAGATCTGATGTTTGTGGAAGGAATGAATGCTTGGAAATAGGGATGCGGTAGGATGGAAAACAAACGGACCAGATTTTGCTTTATCCATTTCATAACTGTAGTAACCTGGGGCACATTATTCAAGCATGTATCACATAGTATTTATCAGGCACCCTCTATATGCTCAGGAAGGAGAGTGGCACTCGAGATGCAATGGTGAACACAGAAGTTGCAGCTCCCTCCCCTGAGGCTCCCTGTTGGAGGGAGAGACAGGTAATAAACAAGGATTCTAAACTGGATGCACATAATAAAGAAGGGCAAAATGTGACAGGAAGGGCTGCCTGAGGAATCGATATTTAAGTTGAGACATACAAAGATGAATTAGGAGTCAGCCAGGTGAAAGAGAAGATTCCTAAGACAGAGGTAGGGAGGGTATCTCAGGCAGAGGAAATATGTGTGTAAATGCAAGAGAACAGGGCATTGGAAACCACCACATCGTGGAAAGAGAGTATGAGGGAGGGGCTGAGAGCCTGAGCTGCAGTGGACAGGCAGGCAGGGGTCCAGTTAAATCAAAGCCTCACTTTCTGCCCCATAGAGGAGCTGAGAGGCACAGATGGTGTAGGCAAAAACATTCTGTGTGTGATAAACCCTCTGCAAATGCCATTAGGGTTTACATTAAACTGAAATGTGTCAAACGCAATATTGCTCTTTCATCCATGTTTCCAGAACATGAGAAAAGCATCAGCATTTTGATGTGTTTGGTGAAACAAAGCACCAAATATTCCAAAAGGCAAACAATGGCTGCTTGGAGACTGACCACCAGCATAGGAACCCTTTGCAATCATCCATCCTTGCCTCACTGGAAATATGAGCTTTTATGGCACATTGGTTATTCTTCCCAGGGACCTAAAAGACTAGGTACTCACTGTAAGGTAACATTTAAACACTAACATTTATAAATGCAGCTTTATAATTACAATACTGCAAATAAGGGAATTTGGATATGTTCCTTGAGAGCTGTCAGTGACAGTTTCCAAGGAACATGACTATCTTGTTCATGCAGTTATAATCCCTTCTGAACACTAACTGAGTGATTACTGCTGCCTCCTGCCCTGGGATAAGTACCCACAAGACTGGAAAGACAGCTTTGTGCTGGGGTTTGGGGCCGTGTCCCTAAGGCTGCTGTTTGGGAGGATTTCGGGGCTGCTGATCAGTGTGGGGATGTGGTCTTCTGTCTCGGTTCTGGGCACGGAAAGCGTGGCTGCATTTAGAACAGCTGTCTTCTTGGCTGCCTTCTTGGGAGCTTCTACCAGGCAACAGCTCTCCAGCTCTGCTCTGACACAAAGGAAAGGAACGATTTCTCAATAATGCAGCAATCAGCTGCTCAATTGCTCCCTGGCCATTTCATCACCGTGCGCTTGTATCTGCAGCCATCTCCTCTCCCAGGATTAGAAGGGAGTTTGGTGAAAAGTAAGATTCATGTTGATGATGCCAACGCTGTATGAAAATGGAGTTGAGTTGGCAGAGGTTGTAGTTCATTCATTCATTCATTCACTAATTCATTCATTCAATGCCTATTTACTGAATGTGTACTATGTGCTCTGTATTTGTTCTAGGTGCTGGTGGTGCTGTGAGCAGGAAAAAAGAAAATCGCTGCTCTTGAGGGAACTGCATTTTAATGAAGGAGACAGATAATAAATAAATTAAATAAACAAAAGATACACTATGTCAGCTAGTGATAAGTACCAAAGAGAAAAAGGAACGTAGGGAAGAGAGATATGAAATGTTGGAGTTGGGAGGCTTGAAAATGTGGATACCTGGGAGAATAGTGGCTCTGCAGACATATCCACATTCTAATGGTTCGAAAGTGTGACTACAGCAGGTTCCATGGCATAGGGAATTACAGCTGCTAATCAACTGCCCTTGAGATGCAGAGATGAGCCTGAATTATCCAGGTGGACCCAATATAATGACAAGGGTACTGTTATTGTTAATTTTTGGTGTCAACTTGACTGGATTAAGGGATACCTAAAAACCTGGGAAAGTGGTATTTCTGTTATGTCCATGAGGAAGTTTCCAGAGGAGAATGGTGTGTGAGTTAGTGGACTCAGTTGGGAAGATCTGCTCTCAGTGTAAGCAGACACCACACAATCAGCTGGGGGCCCAGATAGAACAGAAAGGCAGAGAAAAGGTGAATTCTCTCTCACTTTTCTGGAGTTGGGACACCCTTCTCCTGCCTTTGGACATCAGAACTCCAGGTTCTCTGGCCTTTGGATTCTAGCACTAGGCAGTGCTCCCCCAACCCCCACCCCTCAGGTTGTCAGATCGTCAGCCTGGGAGTGAGAATTACCCCCTTGGCTTCCCTGGCTCTGAAGCTGTGAGACTTGTCATGAGCCACATTACCAGCTTCCTTGGGGCTGCAGATTGAAGATATCTACTGCAGAACTCCTCAGGCTCCGTCATCACACGAGCCAAGGCACCTAATGAGTTCTCTCTCATCTATCTATCATCTATCATCTATATATCCATCCAACCTATTGGTGAACCCTGACTAACGTGGGTATTTATCAGTGAAAGAAGGATTCAGAAGGTGGAATCAGAAAGATGGCAGCACGAGAAGGACTTGGTCTGACACTGTGTCTTTGAAAATAAAAGGGTGCTAGGAGCCAAGGAATGAGTACGCCTCTAGAAGCTGGGAAAGGCAAGAAAACAGATTCTCCCTGAGAGTCTCCAGAGAGGAACGTAATCCTGCCAACACCTTGACTTTACTGCAGTGATATCTGTATCAGACTTCTGATCTACCGCAAGATCATCAATTGTGTTGCTCCCAGCCACTAAGTTTGTAGTAATGTGTCTTAACAGCAACAGAAAACCAATATAAGCATCCAAAAGGCAACTTCTAAGTGAAGAACTCTGATATAGTTGCCATATTTAGCAAATGAAACTACAAGCTGTCCAGTTAAATCTGAATTTCAGATAATAAATAATAATTTATTAAAGTAATACATTATTAATAACTTATTTATTATTTATCTGTTCTGAAATGTAACTGGGCATCTTGTATTTTATCTGGCAACCCAAATCTCAGAGAAAGTTAGACAGTGAGATATTTGGGGAACACATTCCAGGCAGAAGGACAGCGTTTCTGCTGGGGCAGAATTCTCAGGAGCAGAGGGAAGAACAAGAGCAAAGACCTGAGTTCTTTGAGAAACTTCTAGGAGGGAAGTGCAGCTGGAGTGAAGAGATGAGGGAAATAGCAGGAGAAGAGGAGTTCAGAGAGATTGTAAGGAACTATTAGGTTAGTACAAAACTAATTGCAGTTTTTACAATGCGATGCCACCTTACTCCCAAGAATGGCCATAAACAAACAAACAAAAAAGTTAAAAAAAAAAATAGATGTTGGCGTGGATGTGGTGAAAAGGGAACACTTTTACGCTGCTGGTGGGAATGTAAACTAGTGCAACCACTATGGAAGACAGTATGGAAATTCCTTAAAGAACTAAAAGTAGAACCACCATGTGATCCAGCAGTCCCGTCTACCTAGAGGAAAATAAGTCATTATATTAAAAAGACACTTGCACATGCATATTTAGAGGAGCACAATTTGCAATTGCAAAAATGTGGAACCAGCCCAAATGCTATTAATCAAAGAGTGGATAAAGAAACTGTGGTATATAGTCAAACTCATAAAAGCAGAAATGGTGACTATATTTAATAATACTGCATTGTATACTTTAAGAGGGTAGATCTTAAGTCTTCTTACCTCACACACACAAAATGATTAACTATGTGAGGTAATGAATATGTTAATTACCTTTATTTCAGTAATCATTTCACTATAACTATATCAAACAATCAAGCTGTGTACTTAAACATATCCAATTTTCATTTATCATGTATACCTTAATAAAGCTGGGGGAAAAAATGAAAAAAAGAAAAAAGAAACTGTGGAATACTACTTAGCCATAAAAAAGAATGAGTTAATGGCATTAGCAGCAACCTGGATGGGACTGGACACTATTATTCTAAGTTAAGTAACTTGGGAATGGAAAACCCAATATGGTATGTTCTCAATCATAAGTGGGAGCTAAGCTATGAGGATGCTAAGGCATAAGAATGACACAATGGACTTTGGGGACTCAGGGCGAAAAGGAGGGAAGGGGGTGAGAGGTAAAAGACTACACACTGGGTTCTGTGTGTACTGCTTGGGTGTAGGTACACCAAAATCTCACATATCACCACTAAAAATTTTACTCGTGTAACCAAATGCCACCCGTTCTTCAAAAAACCTACGGAAATGAAAAAATATTTTAAAGTAATTGTGGTTTTTATCATTAAAAGCAATGGCAAAAACTGCAATTTTTTTTTTTGCACCAACCTAATGGATTACAAACGTCATAATGGGGATGTTGGCTTTTGGTCTGAGCGAGTTGGCTGACATTGGAGGATTTTGAGCAGAGGTGGACCAGTGTTTGGGGCTTCCTGAGAATGGAGAGAGGCTGACGGTAAGCAACTTGAGGGCAGGGCCTTCGGCCAGCCTTGCTGAAGAGGCACACACAAGCTGTGAGGGCAGCAGGCCTTCAAACTGGTAGACTTGTGCGGTGCCCCCTGCCACCAGAACCAGTAAGGTATAGAGAGGTGCCTGGTGGGAGAGCAGAAGATGTTAAGAGGAAAAAAGTGATTCATGAGAAGAAACCTGGTCTGTGAGCCAATGCGCAAGGGACATGGGCAAAGAACAGATGTATAGGGGCCTCACGAGGCAGAAGACATTACGTTCAAAGCCCAATTTCATCACTCTGGAACTCAGGAAGAGAGAAGTGTGTCATGACACCTGTCTACTCAGTTAGTTCAGAGCAGCAGAGTCTACACCAAGATCCCGAGAAGCCACACACATTTCAATCTTCAAACGCACCTGGGTTTTCTTGGAACAGTTGCCAGAGGAGAAAAACTGATGACTATAAAACTCTTTTAGAAGGTTAATAAATAAATCACTCACTACCTCTAATCATTACCAGTACTTAGTGTTTACTTACCATTAACTATACAGATGAGGAAAGGGAAACCAGAAGGAATGAGTGACGGGCCCAAGGATGCAGCTTTTAGGGACTCATTACATTTGTCCTCCTTGGACTTGGCCCCCAGACTGAATCGATTACCCCCATCTTAATTTTTATGCCCATGCTTGGGAATGTATCTCTATCATCCTATGGTATAATGAGCTGAATATGTGTCTGCCTTCCTAATGAGCCTGGGATACTAGTAGGCAAGCAGAGAAACAAATTAATGTTGAATGAAAGAATGCGGCAAACCACTGACAGGCCAGGTTGCAGGTGCAGCAGGGCCCATGTCCCTTCATCCTCAGTAGAAATGGGTCAGAACTGAGGACCCTGCCTTCTGCCACCACTTCTCCAGTGTCATTTCAATGTGCCTCACTTCTAATTTCACTGTGTGTTTTCCCACAGAGAGTATTCAAAGCTTTGAGAGGGATCAGGGATGGAAGCTTGTTTTTTATTTTTCCTCCACCTATCTGCATTTAATCACATAGGGAGCTTCTCTTCCTTGTCTTTTTCCTTGTGTTCCATCTCATTGTTTCCCTTTCATTTTTCCATGCTTTGAGAGCATCCTTGTCCCCTGGGTCCTTTACAGAAGATCTGTATATATGGTGTTTGAAAATCGGTTTCTGTTCTAGCCAATAAATTGATGCAATAGACTGTGGCTTCAGCCTCCACTTTTTTTGGTTTCTGTGTGTGTATGTGTAAAGTTTCATGGTTGACATCTGTCTGATCCTGTCCATTCTGGCATTGAGTCCCTAGATGTGAGAATGAATGTGTTCTTCACGCCCTTTCTGAGCACTGAGAAGCTTGGGGTGAGCAGATTCATCGGAAATGGCTGGTCTAATTGGCAGAAATAACCCAGGTGCCTTCCAGTAAGAAAGGCAAGAAAACACAACCACAAGTTCACTCTGGGCTACTACATTTGATGGAGTCTCAGTTTCCCAAATTATTTATAAACCGGCAAGCAGATATCATAAGGCTCCCAATATTATAGAATTTTGAAAGCTAGCATACTCCTGGACATTTTTACAGCAGGGACAGCCAAAGTTCATTGGGTTAAGAGGCTCTGCCTGACCTCACACTGCTGCCTTGGTGTCAGCCTTGAAATTGTGGCTGTTCTCCTTGTTCAAGGTCTTGCCCTTTTCACCGTGCCATGACACATGGCAACACTTTCCCCTTTTCAAATAGGACATTTGCTTTCAGTCGCGTCTAGTCTCAAACTTCCTTGCTAGCTCTTGGAAAATTCTTGAAACCCGTAACTCTCCTATGACATTCAGGACTTTCTGTTTTCCAATGCTGTTATGTATGGGCAAATATCAGTTTGCCCAGCAGCAGAAAGTAAGCTGCCCAAGGGCACACTGAAAGCAAAGTCTGTTACTATGTCCCTCATGATCTGAGGCAGAACCTAGTACCTTAAGTCCTGAAAAAGGACCTAGTTTATTTCTGATTCAAAACACATATTCATTTGGTCTGAAAATATCAAATAAGGGTTAACATATACCTCCTTTCTTCTGGAATCTTTTGCATGATACAGGCTTTCTTTGTACAGAACCTTCCCAAATGACAGTTTCCCATCTATCCTCACAGAGACTGTCCTGAAGTTTGTTCTTTCTTAAATTGATTCACCTGAGTCAACACACGGACTCCTAAAACGCCATCTACTATTTTAGGGGGCTAGCACACAACTAGTTACTCTGTTAGTCCATCTAGACAGCACCATAGCTCTATGACTTGGGTATTTTTATCCTCATTTTGCAGATGAGCAACCTAAGGATTACAGAGATTTAAGTGACTCACCATTAGTAAATGATCTCATTTTGTCCTCCCAAAAAGGTTATAGATTAGGACTTAGGATCCTTAGTTTCAGAGACCATCCTTGGCGTTTTCTAGAGGGGTTAAGTGCTTTGCCCCAGACCTATAGCTAGAAAGTAGTGGAACCAGGTTTCAGTGTAACTTCTTTTGACCCATACCCAGGAAGGTGCTCAGCAAACAGCAGGTACTCCATGAACACCTGTTGAACAAATGGATGATTCTGCAGCCCACGTTCTTCCCACTATGCTCTACTATTACAAAGCTGTAATCCCTCCGTCTGGCACACAGTTCTGACACAAAGGCTGATGAAAAAGCATGTTGCCAAGTCCTCTTTTCTCAGGCCACTTTGGGCTGTCCCAGTTCCTCTGGCACTTCCCTGTCACCCTTGCTCCCAGCAGTATCTTTCAGAAACAGCTTAGGAAACGACAATTTATCATCCTACCGTCTCTCTTCATAATCATGTGTGAAGGTGAAGAATGACATTTCCTTCCTCTTAATTCCTCCAAAAGGGAAACAACATATTATTCAGGAGTTCTGCGTCAAATCCCAACACCTGATATGCCTGATATGCAAACCATTCACTTTCTCTATTTGTGCAGCCATGGGACCTTATCACTATTGCTGTTCTTCCTTTCGATGATGAAACACATCCTCTATCACTCTTCACCTGTGTCCCTGGCAATTCCCGCAGGTTCACACGGCTTCTCAAACCTTATTTGTCTTGTTCAAGTTCTTGTGGGTCCAAAATAAATCATGGATTTAGAGAAATCATCACTGTTTCATTCATGTTTGAGTGCTGGCATGGCTAAATAGATAGACACCTTCATACCAGGGATATGGTTTAGGAAAACCTTATAGTTAGAATAAATTTTGTCTAGGAATGTTCTGCCAAAAAGCACCCAAAGTAATATATTTTTTCCAGACATCTTGTAAGGAAATATGCCCATCCATAGTTTTTCCACGGACACTTTGCAGTTCAAACAGATGGAGGAAGGTAGGAGAGGACCTGAGATGAGGGAACACAGTTTCATTTAAGGATAAAACCCTCTAATAAAAGGCTTTTTGTGAGGTTTCATTCTAACTTAGAATGATCATTTTGTGTACTAAAAATAAACAGAGATTATGCATAGCTGGGATTTGGGGCAGGGGGCGGGGATCAGCCTCTCTCCATCCTTCTCTTTCCACTTACTCCCTTCGAATTTTTTTCTTTTAATTTTAGGTATGCCAAAACACTAAGGTTTTCAGGAGTGTAACAATTATGGATTTTCGGCATCACAGTGTTTTCTTGAGGTCCACACAAACACAAACACAAACACACACACACACTTCCATATTTCCTTACCATGGCTAAAGCACAAATGCAGTATTTTTCACAAAACTGATGCTATTTTTAGACTGAATTGTGGGAAGTCTGCAGCATTAATAAACAGACAAGAAGCACAGGGCCATAGCGCATGGTAATATGCCAATGCAAAAGCTAGTTTGGCCTTTAGCCAATGAACTGTGGTTAGATGTTGCAACAACGAAAGTAAAAGCACTGCTTACAAAGGAATGATTAATAAGCTGACAAACTTCAGGCATTTATTTCCTATTCTTTCGTGCCAACTATATTAACACTAGCATATTTTCAACTTTATTAGTAAAATCTGAGAGTCTCGTTTTCTTAGGTGTGTTCATGAAGAGCTTCTGAAATCAGCTGCAAATTATCTGGAGAGGTGAATATTTGATCAATGTTGCTTTTTTCTCCCATTACCCTAATAGACCATGTCTGTATATTTGTCTCCATGACACCTTGCTCCGAATAATAACCATTATGGTTCCCCAAATCCAGTGCTGCAGGAAATCTTCTACTGTGGTATTAGCATCTTGTGGTAACTGATCCACGCACCTTGTGTGGGACTTCTTCTGTCATATTTGCTTCAAAGAATTTCTATCCCTCCCTGTGACAAATGTTCTTTGTGTGCCAGTTTGACATTCTTAGCATGCAACCACTTTCTAGGAAGGAAGCCAATCAACAGACTCCAATATCCTGTCTATAATAAACTCAAGATCTCAATTAACTGAAAAGATGGAGTAAATTGAGGACTTATGGGATAGAATTAGGGTGACCAACTTGCTTCAGTTTGCTTGAGACTGTCCCAGATTTTAAAACTAGAAGTTCCAGATCCCAGGAAACCTCTCAGTCCCCTTCAGTGGGTTGGCTTGTTACCCTTGATAGAAGAGTCACTGGCCTGAGCCTGAAGAAAACTAGGAAGGGACTTGGCTTTAGAGACAGACCCAGGTTCAAATCTCAGCCAGGTCCTACCAGCTGTGTGACTCTCTTCAAGCCTCGGTGCTATCAACATGTGATTAACCTCTAGTCTGAAGTTAAGGATTCCATTTCTAAAGTTAAAAAACCATTCATATCTGCAAAAATGGAAATAATAATAGCTACCCCATGGATCTGAGGATACAAAGCAAAATCGCATCTGCAAGTATCTATACATAAAAGACACTGCAAACTTTAGAGCCCTGGTTGCTGAGTTCCAAGGTGGATTAAGATGCACTTAAGTGGGTCCTAAAGAAGCTATGACAAATGACACAATGAAATTGTATCCTGGATGGTGTGTCCTGGCATTTGACTCTGAACATGGTTTTATTGTTGTCTATAAAGCTGAGACTTCTCTCAAGAAAGCAAGACCATGACAGAGAAGGGCAGCTTCTTCACCATGTCCCTAACGTTACCAGACACCTTGTCTGAGGGACGTCACCCTGGCTGAACAAATGGGTGCTTATATAAAAGACCTGCCCTCCAATAAAATTCCATTTTGGGGTTACATAAAAACAATTCCTGGAAAGGTGAAATTTTTACTTAAATGTATTCAAAGAGAGTATAGATTAATGCCTCTAAGCAAGAGAGTATTTAATGCTTCCAGGCCAGCTCATGCCTGCTGAAGTAAAAATCTTCATGTCAGTGAGGCTTTTAAGTATTGCTATTTCCTGCATTAATAATACTCTAAACCACATTCATAATAATACAATTAGTAATGCAATTCATACCATACAGCATGTGAGGACTCTGCATTATTAATTACAGAAGCATATTCCTTTGTATGGAATGCCATGATCTAATTTTAGCTCTCAAGGTAAATTATCATAAACTTGGGGGGCAGGGGAGTCCATCAGAGTGATGCAGCATGTGCAACTCACATTCCTCTGATGATCACAAAATAATAATAAATATTCTGTGCACGGTGCCTGCAGGGCGGAAACCCATTTTAAAGTCCAAGCTTGAGTGAATTTGGCTGTGCTTCCAAATTTTGTATATAGCAAAATGTGATTAATATCCTCGACGTTCTTATTCTATCTCAGCCTCCATCCTAAACCCATGGAGTATCATGATACTTTTATGTTGATGAACAAGATGCCTTAGTAGGCGTTTCAGAAACCAAGTTTTACCCCAATGGGACTTGCCTCATAATTACCATTCCCCTCCTACACACCCCGAGCTGGCCTTGCAGGAATTCTCGTCTCTAGCACTGGGGTAAGGGGAGTGCATGTTTTATCACTGATGATTTTGCTAAAGGCCTACGCTAGTTCTGAGTAATGAAACAATGTATTGGAACACATAGTTGTGCTAATTTATATTTCTCAAGTAGCTTAAAAGGTCTTCCTTTTTTCTGTATCTTTACATATACTACGTATTATTAGAAAAATAACTTTGCCCATGTGGTAGACAAAAAGTGACAAGAAATTGCTATTTTCACTTTCTAAGATGAATCAGAAGAGCAAAACTCAATTGAGATGCCAAGAAAGAAGAGGATATCTGACCCAGAAGCATTAGGACAGATTCAGAGGAACTTCTGTAGGGGTCCCCCTTGCTATCCATCTATCTGGACCTTTGGGAAGGTCATAAAGACCTTCCCAAAACCTCCGTGCACCGAGGTCTCTGAACTCAGGACATCACATCAGCATGGCCACCCCATCCTAGTGACCAGACCCAAACTACATACTAAGAAGTATAATAACACCAGAAATGTAATTATGACACATCTGGAGTTGAGTTTTGTGCCAGTCTCAACTCTCCCCAAAGTGATACACAGCTGTCATTTTTCACAGGTTGAAAGAAGGTAAGAATTTCCCCAGGCTAACAGGCTTTTCCATGCATCTGGGGCAAGGGGCTTCAGGTAAACCAGCTGCCATGATTGTGTGAGAGAAGGGCAGAAGTAATTGTTAGTTCTTGAAAGAAAATCATTTGGATGACACAGAAGGGGAGCTAACCACTCACAGACAGGAGAGACCCTCATCTAACATGATACAATATAAAAGGCACAGATGGGATTTAGGGGTAGGCAGACGTGCGTAATTGTCCTGCCACCCCTTCCCATCACTGTGCTGTCACTGTCCCTCCAGATTCCTTTCATAGGGCCTTTAGTGCCTGATTGTTTCTTGGGTTCTTCAATATGGCAGAGACCTCAAGCTTTCCTTACAGTCATTCATTCGTTCATCCAACAAAAATGTTTTGAGAGTCCACATTCTGTGCGCCAGGTTCTATGTCAGATACAATCAACAAAGCAGACATAGTCCCTTCCTTCAAGCCTGGGTGATTTGCACTATTACGGGAGAAGAACATGGGCTGCGGAACACACCAAGGAAGAATACTCAATCCAGACTAGGGTGGGAGGGCTGTGTTGGCAAAGGCTTCCTGGGAGAAAAGCATATCAGAACTGGGACCAGATGGTTTAGTTATTGATTCTAGTAAATGCTGGACAATAATAGTAAATAATAGTAGTAGCACTTACTGAATGCTTTCATTATGCTAAGCCCTATGCTGGGCATTTCCACAGACCATCTCCTCTATGAAGCAGGTTTTATTATTATCACCATGCATAAAGAAAGATACCAATGTGTTGAAAGCTCAAATGCTTTTTCTATGGTCCCAAGTAAGAAGCAACAGAGCTGGGAATTGAACTTGCGTAAAAGGAAAAACACAAAACATGCATTTCTAACCACTGCACTATGCTGCTAACCTTTGTGACTCGGGAAAGATCCTTGCAAATAAACCTCAAAGTATTATTTGCCAAAGCAGACGGAGCTGCACAGCACGAAAACCCAATCCCAAGTATGCTTATTTTGCAAGAAAGTTGGACGGAGCACTAGGCTACAAAGGGGAATGCATTTGCCCCTAGAGGATGGTCGGCCCTCTCCCCAGCCACTAACTTTGTTTTCTATATTGGACCAGGAGAAGAACAGCCCATATGAAGGATGCCCATGTAGCTCATTTGTGTAGGAGCAGATAGCAAGCATCAGCCTTTTATCTTCCTGGCTGGGTGTGACCGTGGTGATAGAGCTGCCTTGGAAGATGAGTCGCTAGGAAAAAGGTTCTCAATCACTCCTGCTTTATGGTAAATGTCTGAGGGCTGTGACTTTCCAAATTGATTGTGGTCCAACCCAGCGAAGTCGCCTTCCTACACCTCGCTGAGTGCTCCAGCCTGCTGTGCTGCTGGTCAGATGCCCGGATGACCTCTGCTACTGTCCAGAGAAGTTGGTGCCTCCACTGGAAGTTGATGATTTTCCTTCAGGGGAAACACAAAAAGGATCTGGCAGCTAAGTGAGAAAAGGAGCCAGAATGTGATGAACAGCCATTGTGTTAACTCAAATTGTACTATAGAATAAGCACATGTGTTCTCACTCAACAGGAAGTCATTCCACGGTAGAGGGAATTCCAGTTCTGCCACCGTTGGGAATCACATGACTCAGGTGGATCAGGGGATAGAGAATGGCTCAGCAGGGGAGTGTCAGGGCTGCTGAACACCTTCCCAAAGATTTGCAGGGCTGGGAGGAAGGCCTAGCAGGACAAGTACAGGTTAGGGGTCAAACAAGTGGGTGTTAATCCCATTCCCTATATTTTGACTGTGTGGCCTTAGGCCAGTTACTCAGTCTGTGTTCAAAATAAAGCCCTTTTTAGATCTGCTCTAAAAATGAAACAGGATTATGTAAATGAAGTGCTGTGCCCACTCCAGTGCTGATGCTTTGTCAATCATAATGTTACTCATATTCCTAAACTCATATTTCTGTATTGCCTTTCTGAGATTTTTACAGTTTACATTTTGATGATTGGTATAACCCTGTGTGTGTGGCTGAGTGTCTAGGTTTTGTCTGTGAAAGAGGGACTTTCTTTCTTTTTAGAGTTTTCCTTACTCATGTGGAGAGACTGTTTCAAGAACTAAGGCTCTTAGAAACACCAAGACTTCTAAACCCCTTTTATTCTTTGTGACAAAGCAAGCAAACTATGGGAGAGTATGACAGGGAAAAGGAAAACACAATGTAGTTTTTACTAAGAAACCAATGATTTCCCTTGCTCTCCCTTCTTCTAGAAGGAAATGTGAAGATTTCCTTAGTTTCTTCCTTCTGGGTGAACACCCAAGTACAGATCTACTGCTCTCTTGGAAAGAATAATTCAGGAAAAAACAAAGTATGTATGAAACATATTTAAAGCAAAAGCACTTTTGAAATCCTTAACAGTCTCATAAGTTCTCCATTCTTCTCTTCTTTACAGAGGAGACCTTCGTTTTGGAAAGAGAGCCCAGTGGGGTATTGGGAACTAGGTACAGCATGGTGTCTGAAGTCAATGCTTGCCTATCTTCTACAGTTATCTGTCGGCACAAATTACAACAGTTTACAAAGAACTTCATGGAAAGCAATTTAGTGCTCCTAATATCCTGCTAACAATCCTGAGAGGAGGGTCAATGAGGGATCCTCTACTTCCTTTTAGAGGCATTGAAACTGAGGGGTAGAACTTGTGTGCAATACCCTTGCCCCTTAGCTGGTCCCTACTGGAGCAGCAGTAGATCTGGTTCCTTTGCCATCTGTCCTTAACTGCCACTGGTTTCTGAAGTTCCAGTTCCACTTAGATGCCTAAGGTATCTAATGTATAGGTATAGGACAGGACACTGGCAAGAAGGTCTCCTTATTACTTATAGGAGTTGCCTCCCGGGGAAAGAAAGTGAGCCAAACTGTCAAGGGTGCTTTACATTTATATTGTGCTGCTTTATCACTTTTGGCATCAGGGCTTGAGCCAAGGTACTTGGGCATGGCTGATCTGGCATTTAGGTACCCAAGGAGGAGCTGGCTTGTTGAAGTGGCTCTCAGAGTGCCGAGTGTTTGAGTCACACCCAACCCACGCACTGTTTGGCTTGTGTCCTGGGACTTCTTGCCTCCCGTCTTAAAGTGGCAAAAGAGAAAAGTGTAATCACTCTCCAATAAGCCTGGACCAAAGGCCCAGAGCAGAACAACGAGCCTGTTTTGCTTTCTCCTAGCATTAAGAATCAAGACTGACTTTGTGAGCCATGCTGCTGAGTGTGGTGTGTGACCTGTGAAATGAAAAATCCCTGCTCTGTGCCCAGAGGCCTCCAGTCCTGCTGCCCAGGCTGTTTGCTTTTTATATCTGCTGGAAGGGAATCAGAAAAGTCCAACAAGCAAAAAAAACAAAACAAAATACAATTGCGGAGATTCAACAGAAGCTAGGGAGTGTTCTCAGGAGGTTTCAGCAGCTTTTCTCCTTCCTGCTTGTCTTGGTTCATCAGTTCTGATGTTTATTTCACTCACTTGTTGAGCATCTGCTAGAGGCCACCTATAGCAGCTAGGGCACAAGTTTTAGAGTCAGCCAGTATAAACTAGCTGTGTAAACTTAAGCAGATGATCTTCCCCCAAAGCCTTAGTTAGTTTGCTTATTTGTTAAGTAAAACCATCATAAGACTGAGTCAATTGATCACTCACTCATTCATTTATTTATTTCCTCATTCACCAAATATTTATTGAGCCTCTACTATGTGGTTGGCATTATTGTTAAGCACTCTGCATGTATTTTTTAATTTAATCATCATGACAACCCCAAGTCAGTACCTTTTGCTTTCCTCATGTTACAGATGAGGAAACTGTGGCAAAGACAGATGAAATAACTCATCTGAAGCCACACAACCAGTAAGTGTTTGATTTGGGATTGGAAATTAATGCATCCTCAAGTCCTAATCCTGTGCTAGTGAACCAAGGGTAAGACTCAGTCCCCGATCTTAAGATGCTTGCAAGCTAATCAGGGAGACAGACGTGTAAATGGTTAAGTGGTACGTAGGCAAAGTTTCACACAAGAGATATGTATGTAGGGAAGTACCCAAGCTGTCCTACAGTTGGGGATCAAGGAAAACCTTTACAGATTGAGTAATCTGGGGTTAGGCTTTGGGAGGCACATAGTACTTTTTGGGGTTAAGCTTTGGGAGACGTGGGTGTTATCTGGGTAAAGAGAGGAGAAAAGGACAGAAAAGTCATTCTAAGCAGAGGGAGAAGGATGTAAAAAGGTATAGGAAAGATCAGGCATGTTTGGGAAATCATCAAAAATTCAGCAAGTTTGGAGATCACGGTACTTCAAGGAAAAAGGAGAGACATGGAACTAGCACGGATTTTACTTCCCTCTGGTCACACACACAGACCAGGGCAGTTTCTGCCCCTTTCACTTAGGTGACCACGGTGATGATAGTGGTGATAATGATGCTAGAATAGATTTTCACCACACCTAGAAGCTTATGAAACACATCCACATACACCAGGGCATACTGCTTGATCCCATAAAGCAGGCAAGGCACACAAAAATAGTTTAGATTCCAAGTGATTACATAAATTTGTGCCAGATTTATTCAATTACTCCCCCAAAAGAGGTCAAACAATGGTCTTTTCATCTAGAGTCCAAAACTCCACTGTGATTTCTCTTATCTAGTAAGACAAAATTAATCATATTCACTAAAAGTCCACCACTACTGTGGCAGAAGTGGTGTTCACCAAATATCCATGTGTTCCCCTGCATTTCCCAGCCATCCTCGCAATAAAGTTGGAGTCATGTGACTAATTCTGGACAATGGGTGTCTTAGTCCATTCTCACTGCTATAAAGGACTACCTGAGACTGGGTAATTAATGAAGAAAAGAGGTTCAATTGATTAACAGTTCTTCAAACTTAATAGGAAGCATGACTAGGAGGCCTCAGGAAACTTATAAACATGGCGGAAGGCGAAGGGGAAGAAAGCACGTCTTACCTCGGCAGAGCAGGTGCAGTGTGGGGGATGGTGCCATACACTTTTAAACAATCAGATCTCATGAGAACTCACTCACTGTCAGGAGAACAGCAATGGCGAAATCCACCTCCATGATCCAATCACCTTCCACCAGGCCCCTCCTCCAACTCAACATGAGATTTGGGTGCCGACACATATCCAAGCCGTATCAGTGGGCTTGGGAGTGGACATGAAGTGCCAGGTTATGGTGAAGCCTAACTGTTTTGCCCCTGATACTACAACCTTGGGGATCATTTTTCCATATGATGTAGCTTCAAGATGAAGAAGGGTGGCCAACCTAAGCCTGACTTTACAAAGCAAAAATGTCTTTATTGAGTTAAGTCAACTGAAATTTGGGGTCTCATCTTTACTCCAGCATCCTATCTTAACTACTATAGTTCTCAAAAGGTTGGCAATTTTTCTACCTGTCTTTGTATTTGATTTCCCAGCAACTGTCCCTTTCCAATTCATTTGTAAGCCTCCATGGACCACTTAGAGTCGCTGGCTATGTCCTTTGAGAATCATTTATTGAACGTCTCTTCCTCTCCTACTTGATTGTAAGTTCCTCGAGGGCAGAGCTGTGACAATCATTTTGAAAAAGAAATTATTTACAAGAAGAGTCTGAAACAAAATAAATACGCATAGAATTGGATTTTATTTTTTAAAAATCTATGAAAAACTGACCATTTTGCTTGGGATACATTGAGACCTCCAAGTCAGGTTTATTAATTTTAGTAATGATATCATTTCATGTCAGATGATTCTCTGGCTTGGGCTTTCAGTCTTTGACAACTTTTTGATCTTTATCCCAAATTAAGAAAATGCAAAATTTACAGAGAAGCATCTTATCTGTGTTCAACAAGAGTTCTTTGCTTTCCATGAAATGCTGGATAAGCTACAGAATGAAAAATAGTGATGTCTACCAAATTAGTAGTATAAGGATTGATTACATAATGATTACCTGTTAAACTTTAAAATTGTGCTTATTGTATAATAGAACCTGAGTATTTGCAGAGTTATGTGGGGGCATGGAACAGGTGAAATCCAGGTGATCACCATGTGAAATGGTTTGGATATATGTCCCCACCAAATCTCATGTTTAATTATAATCCCCAGTATTGGAGATGGGGCGTGGTGGGAGGTGATTGAATCATGGGGGTGGGTTTCTCATGAATGGTTTAGTGCCATCCACTTGGTGCTGTCCATAGTGAGTTTTTGTGACATCTGGTTGTTGTAAAGTGTAAAGTGTGGCACCCTCCCTGCCTCCTTGCTCCTGCATTCTCCATGTGATGTTCCTGTTCTAGCTTCACCTTCTTCCATGAGTAAGAGCTCCCTCAGGCTTCCTGAGAAGCCAAGCAGATGCCAACACTATGTTTTCTCTACAGCCTGCCAAAGCAGGAGCTGATTGGACCTCTTTTCTTTGTAAATTACCCAGTGTCAGGTATTTCTTCATAGCAATGCAAGAATGGCCTAATACACCATGACTGGGATTCCCGAATCTGTGGATGACAGTCAAGTGTGTATTTCCCTGCCTGGGGCATCCCAGGTAAAGGCTGAACAGCAATCGAGAAAATCTGTGCAATATTTGCAACATTTGCAACTCATAACATACCACTTATCACTTCACCCCTCAGACCCACAAGAACACATATCAGAACCAATGCAAGAGAAGGATGCCACAAGGGTAACCTTAAATCTCACCTCATGTATCACATAAAACATAAATGACAAAGTTTGGTAATTTGGCTACCATGTATGACAGCACTCACAACTGATGGGGTGATGCATAGGAGTTGAGAATTGCTGCTCTGGGGAATATGTGGGGAGTCTCTATTGAAAAGATTTTTTCTAGAGGAATGAAAATGGACCTAGTTAGGTTTGCTGTACATGTTTTATTTCCCAACTATTTTATGCCTCCTTCTTTTTTTACTTCCTGGAGAAATTTCTGGCAAGAACTTCTGGTAGTCTCCAGTTTCCTAGATGCCCAGCTCCTCATTGATGTGCACATAACAGCAAATCCATATACAATCCTCCTTCGTGATAACATCAGGTGGTGGGGGGGGGGTGGGCAGGAGGGCACAAGAAGGTCAGTACCCCAGAAGGCAGCCTCATTTACTCATCCACTAAGAAAATAATGACTGAACACCTACTAGGTTCCAAACACTTGGGAAAAGGCAGTGAGCAAGACTGATGAAGGCCCCAGTTCGCAAAGCTTCATATTCAAAAGCTAGGACAGAGATGAGAGAAAAGTAAAGAAATAAACAAGACATCTTGCATGGCGATAAATGCCATGAAGAAAATAAAACAGTGTTGGAGGGGCGGAGCAAGATGGCCGAATAGGAACAGCTCCAGTCTCCATCTCCCAGCGCGAGCGACACAGAAGACCGGTGATTTCTGCATTTTCAACTGAGGTACTGGGGTCATCTCGCTCGGGAGTGCCGGACAATCGGTGCTGGTCAGCTGCTGCAGCCCGACCAGCGAGAGCTGAAGCAGGGCGAGGCATCGCCTCACCTGGGAAGCGGGAGGGGGAAGGGAGTCCCTTTTCCTAGCCAGGGGAACTGAGACACACAACACCTGGAAAATCGGGTAACTCCCACCCCAATACTGCACTGTAACACCGGCACACTGGAGATTATATCCCACACCTGGCCGGGAGGGTCCCATGCCCACGGAGCCTCCCTCCTTGCTAACACAGCAGTCTGCGGCAATCTAACCGCAAGGCAGCAGCGAGGCTGGGGGAGGGGCGCCCGCCATCGCTGAGGCTTAAGTAGGTAAATAAAGCCACTGGGAAGCTCGAACTGGGTGGAGCTCACAGCAGCTCAAGGAAACCTGCCTGTCACTGTAGACTCCGCCTCTGGGGACAGGGCTCAACTAAAGGAGCAGAAGCCTGTGCAGACGCGAACGATTCTGTCTGACAGCTTTGAAGAGAGCAGTGGATCTCCCAACACGGAGGTTGAGATCTGAGAAGGGGCAGTCTGCCTGCTCAAGTGGGTCCCTGACCCCTGAGTAGCCTAACTGGGAGACATCCCCCACTAGGGGCAGTCTGACTCCCCACACCTCACAGGGTGGAGTACACCCCTGAGAGGAAGCTTCCAAAGCAAGAATCAGACAGGTGCACTCGCTGTTCAGCAATATTCTATCTTCTGCAACCTCTGCTGCTGATACCCAGGCAAACAGGGTCTGGAGTGGACCTCAAGCAATCTCCAACAGACCTATAGCTGAGGGTCCTGACTGTCAGAAGGAAAACTATCAAACAGGAAGGACACCAATACCAAAACCCCATCAGTACGTCACCATCACCAAAGACCAGAGACAGATAAAACCACAAAGATGGGGAAAAAGCAGGGCAGAAAAGCTGGAAATTCAAAAAATAAGAGCGCATCTCC
>NC_045436.1:169018455-169294078 GCF_002776525.5 Piliocolobus tephrosceles | reverse complement strand
AAAAAAAAAAAAGAAGAAGAAAAAAAAAAGAAAAGAAAATAAAACAGTGTTATGTGATAGAAAATGGCCAGAAATGAGAACAGCAGGTTTGCTGAAGGTCTTTTCAAGAGAACATCCGATAAGGACCCAATCATGTGATGATGTGTGGGAAGAACCTTCCCATAGGCTGGAGGGAGGGATGGGCTTGGTTTATTTGACAAAGGCCAAGTGGCTGTAGCAGAGGGAACTAAGGGAAGAGAAGCAGAGGCTAGATGATGATAAGCCTTATAATCTATTCAAAAACATTCCAAGTGCCAAAGGAGGCCATCAGAGGAGCCCCTGTGAACACAACAATACAAGGTTGAAGTCCAGAAACAATAGTCTATTCATTGACCTACTCTTGTTTCCTAAACTCTAAATAATCCTCAATAATTTTTTTTTAACCAACTTACAAATGGTTTTATTACTTGTGCCTTCATTTTTTTTTTTTAATACTTTAAGTTCTAGGATACATGTGCACAAGGTGCAGGTTTGTTACATATATATACGTGTGCCATGTTGGTGTGCTGCACCCATTAACTCGTCATTTACATTAGGTATCTCTCCTAATGCTATCCCTCCCCTATCCCCCTACCCCACAACAGGCCCTGGTGTGTGATGTTCACCTTCCTGTGTCCAAGTGTTCTCATTGCTCAATTCCCACCTATGAGTGAGAACATGTGGTGTTTGGTTTTCTGTCCTTGTGATAGTTTGCTCAGAATGATGGTTTCATGCTTCATCCATGTCCCTACAAAGGACATGAACTCATCCTTTTTTATTGCTGCATAGTATTCCATGGTGTATATGTGCCACATTTTCTTAATCCAGTCTATCATTGATGGACATTTGGGTTGGTTCTATGTCTTTGTTATTGTGAATAATGCTGCAATAAACATATGTGTGCCTATGTCTTCATAGCAGCATGATTTATAATCCTTTGGGTGTATACCCAGTAATGTGATGGCTGGGAAAATGGTATTTCTAGTTCTAGATCCTTGAGGAATCGCCACACTGTCTTCCACAATGATTGAACTAGTTTACAGTCCCACCAACAGTGTAAAAGTGTTCCTATTTCTCCACATCCTCTCCAGCATCTGTTGTTTCCTGACTTTTTAATGATCTCCATTCTAACTGGTGTGAGATGGTATCTCATTGTGGTTTGGATCTGCATTTCTCTCATGGCCAGTGATGATGAGCAGTTTTTCATGTATCTGTTGGCTACATTAATGTCTTCTGTTCATATCCTTATACAAAAATTAATTCAAGATGTATCAAAGACTTAAATGCTAGACCTAAAGCCATAAAAGCCCTAGAAGAAAACCTAGGCAATACCATTCAGGACATAGGCATGGGCAAGGACTTCATGACTAAAACACCAAAAGCAACGGCAGCAAAAGCCAAAATTGACAAATGGGATCTAATTAAACCAAAGAGCTTCTGCACAGCAAAAGAAACTACCATCAGAGTGAACAGGCAACCTACAGAATGGGAGAAAATTTTTACAATCTACCAATCTGACAAAGGGCTAATATCCAGAATCTACAAAGAACTTAAACAAATTTACAAGAAAAAATCAAATAACTGTTTTTTTCTCCCTCTCTCTCTCTTTTTCCTTTCCTAATAATTACTCCATACTCAGTCTATTGCAGGTATTGTGCTAGACTTTGGAGACACGGAAACACACAAAAATTAAATTCCTGCTTTTATGGGGAGGCAAACAATAAACAGACACATGTAGAATGGGTTTGGAAATGTTACACTTTATGAAGGAAAAACAGAGGATCATAAGCAGTGTCATGCAGGTGTGTAGGCACAGGCTGGCTATTTTTGGGAGAAGGTCTTTGAGGAGCAATTGGAGAAAAGATGGGAGAGGAGAGCACCCTGTGAATCCTGTGAACAACCAGAGGAAAAGCAGCCAAGGATGTGGGAACTACAAGTCCAGAGCCAGCAGCAGGGAGCATGCTTGGTGTGTCTGAGAAAGAGCCGCTGGCTTGGGGGAGTGATGGAGGAAGACAGTGGAGGGGAGGACCATGGGGGTGGCTGACGGTGACCAGGCCAAGTGGGCTTCATGGGTCCAGGGGAGGACTTTGGATTTCACTCTGAGATGACAAAACCCTGGAGTTGTTGGCAGAGGTGCTATAACATTATTCCATTTAAGCATAAAAGGCTCAATCTGTCTGCTCCACCCAGTGGTGGAGAACAACTGAGTGGAAACAGCTGGAGGAGCCATGGCCCTGGGGCAAAGGGAAAGCTGTTGGATTCAGGGCATGGTGTGAAGATGAACCAGCAGAATTTCCCAACAGGGTAGATGGGGCTGAGAGATAAGAGGGGAGTGAGAGAAAGCACCAGGGACATTGACCTGAGGGTGTGCAGGAAAGGCCAGTTTGGGAAACCGTGGAGCAATCATTTTAGTTCTGACCAAGATGAATTTAACATGTCTGTTAGATTTCCGAGTGAAAACGTTGAGGAGGCAGTTGGTTGTATCAGGCCTGACTTTACAGGAGAAGTGGAGGCTGGGAATATATTAATAAATGAAGGAGTTGTCAGTTTAGAGATTGTATTAAACGCATAAGACTGAATAAGATGTTCTAGGAAATCGGTATGAAAAGAGATAAGAAACGTGTGCGCTGAATCCTGGGACAAGAGATGGACAGAGGACAGCTAGTGAGGATACGGAGGAGAACCAAGACAGCATAATGCTCATAGACCAAGGGAAGAAGGATTTCATGGAGAAACACCAGCTGTAGCAAAAAAAAGGATGTTTGGATCTCCCTACTCTCCTTCCTCTCTACCTCCCTGCTTCCTTCCTCCCTACTTCCCTGCCTCCCTCTTTTCTTCGCTCCCTTCCTTCTGTTCCCCGCCGCCCCCCCCTTCCTTCTGTCTTTCAGTTTCCCGTTAGTCTGAGATTCTGCAGGATAGATATTTCTGGTGCTCTTCACAGAATGAAGGGCCTTGGGTTTCCTCCTGATACCCCACAATGCACGCAAAGACATAGCGGATAAAGAGAGAATCATATCTAACCGCAAAATGCATCCCTTGCCCTCTGTTATTATATTAATAGTGCTGCTGGTACTTTTCTCCCAACTTTTACCCGTGGAGAATTGAAAAGACACTCTGAGTGAAGGTTCAGAATCTTCAAAACGTGTACACCATCAGCATAAAGGTCTCATTCTGGATAAATCCGTTTCAATTACATATTTAACTCAGCTGTGAGCTCCCCAAAGAAGGATTCTTCTGTATTCACCAGCAAAGTATTTTTGATACCCTCATGGGAACAATGATTTGCCAAAAATTCATGCCACCTTTTTTATATTAATGCAGAAAAACTTGAAGATGATTAAGTCCATGCTTCTGACAGCCCCTGCAGTTACAAATAAAATAGCTAATGAGAAGAAAAACTGCCCCTACCGGCTTATTCCCAAAGCCCCAGCCATCTTTACGCAAGAATGCTGTGACAAATGGTACTTTTCACCTTTCTAACATGCCCCTTCTCCGATTATAGATTTAGATGGATAACATGACCACAAGAGTTAGGCCCTGAAGCAGATGATTGCCTCTGGCACCCGCCGTATGCAATTCGAGGTGAAATTTCCAAGAGCCAAATGAAATAATTGCAACAGGGTAAGTCTAACTCTGCCAGTGAATTTATAAAAATTAGAAGGTCTGAGAGGTAATGCTCATGAACCCATTTGTCTCATTTCTCCTCATTAAGATTTAATTGAAATGAACTATGGTAACTGTAAGAAAAGTTACATTCTTATTTCAGGCTAGCATTTCTTAAGCACCAAACTCTCCTTGGGATCAGTTTAATGCACTGCTATTTCACCATTCACATTAGAGCTAACAAACTAGTGAAATAAAAAAAAATAAGAAAGGCCATTTAATCTTATCAAAAGAGAGTCGTTTTGCATTTAAGGAGCACAGGTATCTATGTTTGAAGGCACAATTAAAACAACTTCTGGACGAATTATAAAATGTGAATTTTATGCTTAAGTATACTTAAATTACTTACTACTACTACTACTACCCTACTACTTAAAACTAATTTAAAGGAAATAGAAAGTCGAAGTATTGCCATCTAAAATAATTACCATATGTAGATAGATACAGTCACTCACTTATCTGCCACTTCAACATACTGTATGTGAGAAATTAATGTGAAATACACTTTTATGTATGCATCAGAGGATCTGGGGACATAAGAATATGAGAATGGGGTCTTCAATTGGGTTTTTCGAGGATGCTACCATGCATACTGCCACTTACAGCTTGCACATGGTGTGACAGCACTGGCCACCAGGATCTCCCGCTCCTTGCCACCCCCTTCCCATCCACAGTGCCAAGCTGAAAAAATGGTTCTTGCCAAAGTTACTAAAAACCCCCTCTTTGCCCACCACTCTGTACTTTCCACACTTCTCAGTGGTATTTAACCTTGCTGTCCATGCCGTCCTTTTTATATATAAAACTCCTTCTTGAGTTTCTAGCTCTCTTCTCCTGGTGACCTCCTTCAACTTCTGATAGCTTCTTATTGGCCTCCTCCCAGGGTTCTTTAGCTGTCTTTCCCCCAGTGTTGGTCTTGCCCCACTCTTCTCCTCTAGGTTGACTTGCCTCCTCACTCAAGATCTTCTCAGGACAAGCTCGTCCACTATGGTGGGTTGAATAATGTCCTCCCAAAAGATACACCCAAGTCCTAACTCTGGAAACTGTGAATGCAAACTATTTGAAAATAAGCTCTTTGCAGATATAATTAAGGTAGGAATCTCTAGATGATATAATACTGGATTTAGGATGGACCTTCGGTGCAATGACAGATGCTCTTATAAGAAGAGGAGAGGACAAAGAGAGACATAGAGGAGAGAGAGCCGTGTGAAGAGACCCGAGGCAGAAAATGGAGTTAGGCTCGCATAAGTTCAGGAATGCCCTCAGTCACCAGAGGCTGGAAACAGCAAGGTAAGAGGCTTTCTTAGACCTTCAGAGGGAGCACAGTCATGTGACACCTTTATTTGGGACTTTTGGCCTCCAGAACTTTGAAAGAATACGTTTCTGTTGATTTAAACCATGAGGTGTGGTAATTTGTTACAGTGGCTGTAGGAAATTGATATATTCACCCAAATGAGACCTTCACTCCTACCCTTAAGCCCAAAGACCCCCAGTTTTAGAGCTTCAGCCAAGACCTTGCTCCTGAGTTTTGGATGCTTGGCATCTCGACTGGGATGTCTCACAGACAGCTCCTTCTCAAGACACATATCCAACCTAGGGCTTCTGCCTGCTCCTTGTTGCTTCAGTTGCCGATGCTGCAGACTGGGGATTCATACCACTACTCAAGAACTACTTACACAACCAACCTAGACCCCAACTATAGAGGCAGCAGTGGGAGGGAGGGGCCTAGAACCTGGACTCTGAAGCCTAGATGTTTGGACTTGAATCCTCATTTAGGCTTAACGTATTATTTGAACTTGGGCAAGTTTTCTGTCTTGTTACCTCGGTTTTCTCATCTGTAATACAGGCCAATAATAATAGTTACAAAGGGCTGAGAATACTGTTTGGCACATAGAAAGTATGTTTTCTTTATTTTTAAACAAATTTAAAAATTTACAAACATTCATTTGGAATGCTCCTGGTTTTTTTTTTTTTTTTTTTTTTAGACAGAGTCTTGCTCTGTCACTCAGGCTGGAGTGCAGTGGCACCATCTTGGCTCACTGCAACCTCCGCCTCCCAGGTTTAAGGGATTTGGCCTCCCAAAGTGCTGGGATTACAGGTGTGAGCCACTGCACCTGGCCTGAACTTTCCTGGTTCTTGACCCCCAACTCAAGGTTAGTGAGTCCTCATCCTCATCTGGGGATAAAGACACAAGGATGGAGCAGGTGGCTCTGAAGAGTATCTCTGTGCCCATCTGTGCAGTGCCTTAGGAGCCCATGTTCCATAGATCACTCTTTGACTCTGATGAGGCTGCTTTCTTCCAGGTAGTCCCATAATAAGATTCGCCCAAGGCTTCTGATCCCAAATCTTTCCCTCATCTGCAATGCTCTTCCTCTTTCCACCCATTCTTTCTCGTCTTCCCACCTTTCTCCTCAAGTTGGATTCAGCTTTGATGCAGCCTCTTCCAGACACTCTCCACTGCCCTGCAGGCTGAAGGGTAATGATCTGTTTATTATCTGCCTCTTCTACTAGATTGTCAGCTCTTCCAAAGCAGGAATTATGTTTTATTCCTATATGCACCTTGAAGACTTGGAAGGCAGCCTGCATAAAGTGGGGGTTCAGGGAATCTTTGTGAAATAAATAACCATTTATTTACCAGTATCTGCATCCTTCTGGTGACGAATGACAGGGTGGGCCAGAAAAAGGATCTGGCTACCAAATTACAGTCCTAAAGTCCTCCGTTTTAACAATTAGCTGAAAGCCTTTTGGGATATGTAATAGTCACTCACTATTTATATTCCAATAAAGCATAACACCCTGTAGTCTACTGACTGATTATACGCAGAGTGCGTTTCACAAAGAAAACAGCAAAGTGTGCTAGTGGCAGAGATGTGATTTTTAGGGAGGTAAAGGACAAGGAATAGGATTTATAGACGATTAAGAGCATAGAACAAGACCCCAAGACCTATGCCTGGAAGCAAATGAAAATACAGAAGCATGGCATCTTATATGATTAGGAAGTATTGGAGTACAAAGGCTTTATGGATTCTGAAACCTATAGGTCAGTTACAACCCAGAATTTTTGAAGGAATCTGGTGTAGGCCATTCTCCTGTTCATAGCTTTATCTAGGTATCATAGAGCTAACAAGTACACAATTTCTAAGAGACTCTTGCAACCTTAGCGTTGTTTCAAAGTTTTTCCTAGTTTCATCTGAATGCCTAGCCCACAGCTTTTAGGAGCACTCATTGGTTTAGTGTTGATGACAGGTTGACAGAGAAAACCAAGTGCTTCCATATAGGAGACAGTTAACATGGGAAGCTGTAACTGCATTAGGGGTCTACTCTTAACAAGACCAACTTCACTGCTCTGGTTAGCAATTTTCTGAGGAATTAGTAGGAAAATAGGAAGGGACCTGATCTCTCCTTTCACACCCCACATTCAGTCTATCAGCAAATAATATTGATTCAATCTTTAAAATACATCCAGGAGAACCATCTCCACTGCAATTACTCTGATCTAAGCCCTCATCATCTTCTGTCTGGATTTTTGCAATAGTCTCCTGACTGGTCTTCATATTTCTCCCCTTATCCAGCTTCTGTCTATTCTCAACACAGTGGCAGAACATTCCTGCTTAAACTAGGACAGACCAAGGTGTACCTCTGTTGAAAGACCTGCAATGTTACCTAGATTAAAAACCCAAGTACTCTCAGTATATACAATACCCCCTATGATCTGTCTGCCCCTGGAAAGGATTAGAAAAGTTACTTCCTCGTGAAATTGGTGCCATTAAGCTCAGAGCAGAAGTATGAATATGGTAGAGTCCCATAGACATACCAGTTCTTCTCTGTAACAGTTACAAAATATTTTGCTAAAGGGCAGCAAAAAATAAAAAATACAAAAATTAATAAAAATATTAATGGCTCTAGTAGGAGGGCTGAAAGCAACCAAAAATTCAAATGTTGTGCAAGTTACCTAAACATATGGGTGATCACCAGTGTTAGATGTGTCCTTCTCTGAGCTTGCCCAATCTGTATTCATGGGACTTTGGTACCAATTGAGTCTTCAGAAATTCTTAAACAATGTGATGTCCTTTGGTGTATACTGGCTTTGGAATCAAAGATCTTACCTAAGTAAGTTAAATAAACACGTTAGGCCTCATTATCTGTAAGGTGGAATAGTAGTATCTACTTTGGAGGATTGTATTTATTCAACCCTCTTCATTCTGAATTATGTTGGTATATCACTTTCTGTAGGAAGCCTTCTTAGGTCCTACTAGAATTAATCTCCTCATCTCTGCAGTTTCCTTCTCTATACCCAATAAATCATCATGTTTTCTAGCCCATCTTATTTGTTTTGCATATCTGCCTTCTCAAGACCCTGGGTTCCTGGGTAGCAAAGAGTAAGTCTTATGCATCTCTGTATTCCCAGTACGTAAAATGGTGACATTTGTTAGATAAATGAATGAATGAGCTCTCAGAAGCAAATGGAGAGTCTATTTCCTGTGTGAAAGTCATAATTTTGTATTTCCAAGACATTTTCCTTTATTACATTGGTAAGTTACATTAGTAAACTAGAAGAAAAAGAGTAAAGAAAGAAATCAATAATGAGAAACCATTTGACATTAATAAGATTGGTGAAAATTCCAATATCAAGTGTTGACAAGAGTGGGCATGATGAGGACCTTCAAGTGCTTCTGGTGGAAGTGCAAATTGGCACAAGCCTTTTGGAAAACAAAGCTTCAGATGCACATGGCATTTTGGCAAATAATTCTACTCCTGGATGTGTGCCTCTGAGAAATTTGGCACACATAAACAAGGAGACTTATACAAGGGTGTTTATAGTAGCACAGTTTATAATAGCAATAAAATTGGAAACTACCTGTATGTCCACCAATGGGAAAACAAATACATAAATGTTTGCATATTCCTATAATACAACTCCTTACTGTACTTAAATGAGTAAAAGCAACATGGATTTATGTAAGTAAATCTTAAAATCATACTGCTGAAGAAAAGATGAAAGTTGCAAAAGGACCTAAACTTTTTTGTACACCATTTATATTAAGTTAAAAATCAGAAAATAGAAATTCATATATTATTTCTGAATGTATACATGCATAATTATGCATCAAATAATGCAAGTAATGGTAATTATAAGATTCTGAATGGTGGTTACTCTGGGGAATGAGAAGAGTGAAATGGAATTTAGGAGGGTCGATTGAGGTTGTAATGTGGTTATTTCACAAATAAAAAGACTCAAATGAAGTATTCTAAAATGCTAAGATTTTTTAAAGTTGTATTATGGATACATTATTGTTCATTCTATTCATCTTAAAACATTTCATACAATTTTTTTAAAGTTAAGGCAAACTGTATCTTAACTGTGGAAACTGCATGTTAGCTAACTCTATTTTCAAGGCACCTGTGTGTTTGAGACAGATTCATACATTTCTTTAGTATGTAACCAAAGGGACCAACTCCATGAAAAAGCCTGTAAATATTTCTTTCCTTACTTCAACTATTTATTTTTATTTTTATTTTTTATTTATTTATTTTTGAGATGGAGTCTCACTCTGTTGCTCAGGCTTTAGCGCAATGGCACAATCTCAGCTCACTGCAACCTCCGCCCTCTGGGTTCAAGCAATTCTCCTGCCTCAGCCTCCTGAGTAGCTAGGATTATAGGCACCCTCCACCATGCCCAAATAATTTTTGTAGTTTTAGTAGAGAGGGGTTTCACCATGTTGGCCAGACTGGTTTCGAACTCCTGACCTCAGGTGATACGCCTGCCTTGGCTTCCCAAAGTGCTGGGATTGCAGGTGTGAGCCACTGTGCCTGGCCAACTATTTATTTTTTCATCTTTCTGCAATGGAAATATTTTGAGGAAACACAGTATATTTGAGTTTCTTAAAGATATTACAAAGTATGTGGTATGCAAACATCCCCTCTTCATTCTTTTTACATATTTTCTTTTCCTTCCTACTTTCTAAGTCTTAGGTGTATAATTCATTCATTCATCTACCTATCCAACAAATATTTGCTGAGCCTCTACTATGTATAGGCTGTCTTCCAGGTCCTGAGGGTAGATTGTGGAAAAATAAATCTTCCGTTTGATTTGGCCTTTATCCTTGTTGGTTTGTATTATATTTTGTGTACCTGCTTTAGTTCCCTGAAGGCAGGGAAGAAGAACTTTTTAACTGTTGTTTGTGTCTGATACATCGTAAATGCTTACACACAAACATTAGTTGAACAAATCAATGAATTAATGAATATATTTCAGATGGCGGTGACCCAGGAGTGTGTACAAAGCATTAAAAATCCATTCTTTATTATTCAAATTTTTTTGAATTTTATCTTATTGAGAATTTTCCCATTTTTAAACTAATGCTCTGAATTATAGTTTTGTTAATAAAAGTTTGCTCTTAAAATAACTAACTAAAAATATCCAAGCTTTTTCTTTTTCTAAGCATTCAGCCATTGCAACTACCTAGGATTCCACCTTTTTTCTTGTTTGTTACTTGGCATACCTGTAAAACAAAGGCTACCATAGGACTGAACACAGTCTCCCTCGGAGATAGTTCTAAAATGACGCTTATTACTCTTCTCTTTTTTATCCCATCCCCTCTCGCCCAAATATCATAATTTTCTGTTTTTAAGATGATGACTTCTGAAGCACAAAGCTCCCAAAAGCTGACTGTTTTAATGTCAAATCCAAGCAATAGCTCCTCTCTCAAGGAAAGCAAAGTTGTAGGCTACTCTCAACAAATACCTTTGTACCACAGATCCATAAAGATTTCTTCAAAGGTTTCTTTTTGACACTTTCTGACTTGGATGACTGAAGACAAACAAACTGAAGTGGAAAAAAAAAAAAAATGAACAATCACAAGGATAGTGTCTCTACTGGCAGGTGATATTCATCACTCAGAGAAGGGACCTATCTAAGAAAACACAGCCTGAGACTCAGGATGGGCTTGGGCAGGTTGCGGCCAGGAGGTGGAAGGCACTGACTTCAGGGCAGGCCTGAAGTGTAGTCAACCTCCAGATTACCAATCACTCTTACACGTCCAGTGTAGACAGCACAGTTCCAAATCTCCATGCATTCTGAGGAGCCGGGTCAGAGAAAGAAATAGTCCTTCTCCATGCTAGGTAGGCAAAGAAGGATATTCTTTGGCAGATTTAATATCCTCAGTAACCTGAAAACAGGATTTTATTATTATTATCATTTGAGACAGAGTATCTTGCTCTGTTGCCTAGTCTGGAGTGAGTAGCAACTATAGCTCATTGCAGCCTTGAACTCCTGGGCCCAAGTGATCTTCCCACTTCAGCCTCCTTAGTAGCTGGGACTACAGGTGCATGCCACCATGCCCAGTTAATTTTTATTTTTTGAATTTTTTGTAGAAAGAGGATCTTGCTATGTTGCTCAAGCTTGTCTTGAACTCCTGGCCTCAAATAATCCTCCCACCTCAGCCTTCCAAAGCATTGGGATTACAGGCACGAGTCACTGCACCTGGCCTGAAAATAGGATATTTTTATTGCCTCCATTTTACAGGTGAGAAAACTGAGGCATAGAGAGGTTTTTTTTTTTCCTTTTTTTTTTTTTTTTTTTGTTTTTGTACCTCAACCAAGAATCCTTAGCCCGCAGGTACTAACGGAATTGGTACTCTTGAACCTGACCATTTAAGAAAGCTTCTTTTCCTATCAGTTACCTTAGGTTTAAGTTCTTTCTTAGGAAATGTGCTGCCCTGTCCCTGTCTCAGCAGTTCTTAACAGTTAAGAACGAACCTTTTATGAAGAGTTTTCTTCTAAGCCCTTTGTGTGAATTAGCTTAAATATTCCACATTACAAGATAGGTACCACTACTATCCCCATTTTATACCTAAGCACACTGAGGTCTGCGGGATTAAGTGATTTGCCTAAGGTCACCCACGTAGCTAGTGATTGGCTAAGCACAAATTCATGCCCACACCCTCAAACTCTTAGCCACCACTCTGTCTAGATATGACACCACCACTAGAAACTGAGAATCGGTCCTCTATGTCTTTCTCCCCTCCCCGTGACATTCCATTAGACGTCTATCATTATTGTAATTCAGTGGCCTGAATGTTTTTGTGTTTGTTTTTGTTTTGAGATGGAGTTTCACTCTTGTTGCCCAGGCTGGAGTGCAATGGCGCAGTCTAGGCTCACCACAACCTCCACCTCCCAGGTTCAAGCAATTCTCCTGCCTCAGCCTCACGAGTAGCTGGGCTTACAGGCATGCGCCACCATGCCAGACTAATTTTGAATTTTTAGTAGAGATGGGGTTTCTATATGTTGGTCAGGCTGGTCTGGAACTTCTGACCTCAGGTAATCCGCCTGCCTCGGCCTCCCAAAGAGCTGGGATTACAGGTGTGAGCCACTGCGCCCGGCCAGCCGAAATGGTTTTTGAAACTCATCTTTTGTTTCCCATTGCCACTGGGTGCCACCATTTTAAGACTTTTAATCTACTGTGGAAGACTCCTGATTGCCTTCCTGGTCCCTAAACTTTTCCATGAAGCCAGAGTGTTTTTTAAACCATTAGCTCTGAAGCTTGGCTACACACTGGAATCACCTGGGAAGCTTTAAAATGCACTGATGCATTCAAAAAATAGAATACCATTCAGCACTGAAAAGAAATGAGTGATCAAGCCATGGAAAGACATGGAGGAACTGTAAATGCATATTGCTAAGTGAGAAAAAGTCTGAAACGGCAACAGCATGATTCCAACCATATAACATTCTAGAAAAGGCAAAACTATGGAGACAGTAAAAAGATCAGTGGTGGCCAGAGGTTAAATGGGGAGAGAGGGATGAACAGGCAGAGCACAGAAGATTTTTAGGGCAGTGAAACTGCTCTCTATGATACACAATGATGGATTCATGTCATTATAAATTTGTCCAAACCTCTAGAATGTACAACACCAAGAGTGAACCCTAATGGAAACTATGGACTTTGGGTGATTATGACATGTCAATGTTGGTTCATTGATTGTAACAAACGTGCCACACTGGTGGGGGATGCTGATAGGGAGAGAGGCCATGCATGTGATCATGTGATGCAGCCAGTGCTATATGAGAAATCTCTGTACCTCCTGCACAATTTTGCTGTGAACCTAAAACTGCTCTGAAAATATGGAGGTTTTTGTTTGTTTGTTTGTTTTGTTTTGTTTTTTAGTTAATATGAGTAAGGCACCTAGAAAAAAAAAAATACTGATGTCTGGATTCCTTCACAGAGATTCTGATTCAATTGACCTGGAATATGGTCTGAGTACTAGGAGTTTCAAAAGCTCCCAAGTGATTCTGATATTCAGTAGAGTTAAGAGAAACGTTGTTCAAAACCAAAAATACAAGTTTATAAGAGGTGTCACATCTATTTAAAAAACTTCGTTACTGTGGGAAATTCCTTAGCATGGCAGATGGTACTGCCGTGCGAATGCCTCAACCTGAATTTTCTAAATGGGTCTTTTAAGAATTTTCACCTCAACCTTCCTGCACATGTGTGTACACACACATAGATGCACACACACCAACAAACATGTATGTGCTTGCATGCACATACTACATACATGCTAATCACATGAAGTATGTCATGTCTTCGGAATACACCGTCTTCTTTGATCTTTCTAAGCCTCTGCACATTCTGTTGCCCTGGCCTGGAATACCCTTTCTCTCCTTTCTTGAATGTGAAGCTTCTATTCACTGTCAAAAACCTGCTTAAATGTTCCTTTCCTCTGCCTGGAAGCTTTCTCTGATTCTCTAAAGTGGAGGCTCTCCTCTCTGAGCACACATGACAGACATACCTGCTCTCACTGCCTCAACTGATGCATAAACAGGTGTTTAGATTATGTCTCCTCCTTTATTGTCAAATTGTTCGGAAACATGGAATACAGGCTCTGTGTCATCTGCCACCACTTCTGCTGTCACTCACCCCTGTCCAATTCAATCTCGTGTCACTCTCCCTATCACCCCATGATCCAGCCATGGCCCTTCTTCTTCTTCTTTCTGCAATGGAACCTCTGTCAGGATTGATTCCTGAGTCGGGATTGATTCCTGAGTCAGGATTGATTCTCTAGCATGGCAGAGGAGTATAATGTTCTTCCCCTGTTTCTCCTCTAGCTAAAACGAACTCATCCTTAAAACAGTCCAACAACCATCACCTTCTCAGAGAAGTCTTCTGAGAATTCTCACAGACTGGAGGCAAATTTCCTTGGTTATATTCACTCATAGACGTATTATGTTCCTTTTCTCTAAATTTGAAATTATACACATTTTTTTTGTGACATCACTTTGTAAATGCCCCTTCACCCAACCATAACCATATAAGAGTAGGAATGTATTTGTTTTTGCTTATGTTCATATTTCTAGCACCTAGCACCCAAGTCTGGCATCCAGTAGGCATCCTTTAAACAGTTGATATGAGAATGAATGAATGCCTGGCACATAGTAAGTACTCAATTATTCAGTTATTATTGATAAGCTTGGTGAGAGCAAGCAACACATCTTCCTTTTTAGAACCCCCAGGCTTTGGAATATAGTGCGCACTCAGTAGGAGACTGCTTTGTGCATTATCAAAGCTAATGACTATTCCTTGGACTTGATCTAATAATCAGCATGTTAAGTATATCAAAGGTCTTTTACTCCATCTTAAAACCACGAACAATAAAGACTGTTTATTCACATAGTCATTGTTGCAGCTAGAAATTGCCTGAAGCCACTGGGAAATTAATAAAGTAATGGTTTAAAGAGGGGTGAGAGACCTCTAATAAGAGAAAACCTAAGTGAACCTATGCAGTTAAAATTTGAATTGACTCCATGTAAATAAATATAGCAACAGAAAACATGGTTTTAACTACTTCTATTTAAATGAGTCAATCTTGTTAACAGTTCGTAGTTGTGCAAAATGAAATCAGTCCATCATACATTTTTAAGAAGGGAAGAAATAACATAAGAACATTACGTAGTTCAAATTTGGGGGAGGCAGATTCTAAAATTTTCTAGAAAACTCTATGGTCAGAAAACCTAAGTTAATCTTTTTTCAAGTAGATTTTTAAATGGTAACTCTATGTGTTAATATTATCATAACCAGAGATCATTCCAGAGAGTCATATTAAAACTGTGGACATACTTTCCTTTCATGAAGAATTTGCAGCATTTTCATAAGAAGACAGATCTCCCTCAGGATTCCAGGATCTCGTTTCTATCTGTGATTTTTTTTTTTTTTTTTTTGTATTAAAAACCTCCATGTCATGTTTCAAGAGTCTCTTTGGGTTCATGGACCAAATTACAAACCACAGTATTATCAAAAATATTCAAAACCATCTCATCAGATATTCTAAACCAGCACAGCAGAAAGACTGGAAGGCAATCACACTATGGTGGACCTGATCATGGACACACATGGAGGCCCTGTAGTCCCCAATTCATGGCTATTCTTTTAGAGGATCCAAAGATTATTCCACAGATCTCCAGATCAGACTCCACAGAAGCCCTGACATCAAAGATTCTCAATGGGTAGTAAAATAGAACAAATACTCAATTACAGTGATTGTCCAAGGCTGAATATTATTTAACACCCTTGCAGGGTTATGGCTGGGTCCCAGGCTCTCTTCCCTCCCTCATTCTCCTCTCTTTTGGGGCTTCCCCCTTCTTAATGGTCTTCAAGATTTTAATTACCAGATACTCAAAAGACTTACAGCTTATATCTAACTGCCTTTTTGACAGCCCTCAGTGTCTCAAATGCCCTGGAATCCAACACATAAAAAATAAACAGGCCAGGTGCTGTGGCTTATCCCTATAGTCCCAGCCTCAGTCCCCAGGAGGCTGAGGCAGGAGAATCACTTGAACCTGGGAGGTGGAGGTTGCAGTGAGCCAATATCTCATCACTGCACTCCAGCCTGGGTGACAGAGTGAGATTCCACCTTGGAAAAAAATGAAAAATAACAAACAAAAATATCCAGCTCAATGCCTCCTTCCACTTAACCACCCATGCAAAAGCCAACTGAAATATTCTTCCTGTCCCTACTCAGTGAAGGGGGACAGCATCCAGCCAGCTCTACAAGCTAAAACACAGGAGGCATCATTGTCACCCCCATCTCTTGTGAGGTGTCCTTATTCAATTTAGTCATCAAAGTGCACTAATTTTTCTTTCCTAAAATCTTTCAAATGCATTCACTTTTCTAAGGGATCTTTCTTTCAACAGCTTCCATTGCTTTAGGTAAGCTTTATAATATTATACATTTTATTTATTATTTATTCACTGTGTATGTTAAAATATATTAAAGGCAGGGTCTTCAAATAAAAAAAAAAAAAATTACCAGAAAGAAACTCTCCACAAAAAAGCCCTAGGCCCAGATGGTTTCACAGGGGAATTAGGGCCATGTAAGTCTCATAGGAGAATTCTACACAGCCTTTAAAAGTGAAATAACTTCAATGTCATCCAAATTGCTTTGGAAAAAGAATAAAAAGAATATTACCCAAATGGTCATGAGGCTAGGATATTAATAACACTCAACACTGACAATGACATCATACAAGAGGGAATATCAACTGAATTTCTCTTTTGAATCCTATTCTCTTTTACAATTACAAGAAATGTTAAATAAATATCATCAGCAGTAATTAATGTGGCCCATCAAAAGGAGCATATATACTGAATAAGTGGATTTTTTTCTAGAAATGAAATAATGATTTATTAACAAGAAATCTATCATGATGAAATTAGTTTTACAGACAAGAAAATCAGCATGAATTCAAAGCTCGGACCTGCCACTTACTGGTTATCTGGTCTTGCCCAAGTTACATAACCTATGGATTTGGGTTTTCTTAACTTTGGAGTGAGAACAGTAATGATACCTAGTTCTAAGTGGAGCAAAGATTAAATGAGTTGATGCATGTAAAGAAATTAAAATACTGCCTTGAGCATCAATTGCACCAAATAAGCATCAGTTGTTCTTATTAATATACTTACACATAATAATAAAAAAGTAACACTATCTCCTTGGACATCAGAAATACATTTGATAAAATCCAACATCCATTTTTTGCATTAAATAGCTCTTAATAGAATAAGAATAGATATTACCTTAACATGAGAAATATGTCTATCTCAAATCATAGATAATCACCTTGCTTAATGAAAAAATCTAGAAGCATTCCCATTAAAGTCAGACACAAGATACGGATGTTAATTATCCTCACTATTATTTAACATTTTTTCTGATTGTACTAGCCAATATAATTAGACAAAAGAAAGAAATAAGATATAAAAATGTTAAAAGACTTGCTAAAATCATTAATATTTGCAAATGATACAAAAATTTAGCTCGAAAATCCAAGAGGGTAAACTAAAGAAAATATAAATATTAAGAATATTTTATAAGGTGCCTGGGAATAAAATTAATGTATAGAACTCAATAACTTTCATAAGTACAAACCAAATCAATTAAACTACAAAATGGAAGAAAAGACCCAATTTGTGATCATAAAAGTTATTAAGAAATGGAAAATATATACACATATATGTCTAAATATATGCATATGACCACACACATATGTATCTATACATACACACACACCAGAAACTCTCAAAATGTTACCAAGAGACACAAAAAATATCTCAAAAAGGAGTTCATTGGAGAAATGATCCAAGATTTTGAACAGAAAGACTGAACATCATCATAATGGCAATTTTCCCAACATAAATTTGTAAATTCAACCGGATTTCAATAAATACCAACTAATTTATTTTCAAATTAGATAATCTAATTCCAAAGTTCAAATTAAAAAAAAAAGCCACAAAGATTTACAAATCCTGAATAGAAGAATGAGGAGGTTATACAAATTCTAATAGATGCTAACATATATTATAAAGCAATAATAATTTAAAAAGTGTCATATTGGATCAAGAACACAAAGCCAAAAAATACGAAGAATAGAGAACAGGAATTGGAATAACAGAAATGGGCTCAAATACTTAAGGTAATTTAAAAATATGCTAAAAATAAGATTTCAAATCAGTGAGAAAAAGACATATCAATGAATAGTCTTTGGGCAACTGAGGAACTAAACAGTTTCCTCTCACTTTGTAACCTCTAAAATTTCAGGTGGATCAATTATGTAAACATAAAGAAAAAGTCACCCCATTTTAAAGGTGGCATTAGAAAACATCGAAGAATATGTCATTATTATTATTAGCTCAGAGGGCTGTTACTAGTTACAAAACATAAACCAGATGACATAGGGAAAATACCACATCATCTCACACAAACAAACAATAAAATATTCAATGGAAAGCAAACCTAAAGTTAAAGAAAAGACCTTATGAACTTCTAATGTAATTTTAGTACATCACAGCAAAGTTGCTTCTTTAAAATATAACATCCTACATATCTGTAAAGAAAAACAACCCAATTAAAAAATGGATTAAGTATACGAACAAACAATTCACAAGAAAGAAAATAAAGCAGCTCTTAAGTATATGAGAAGATAATAAATATCTTTGTAATAATAGATATACATATTAAAATGAAAATGAGATGCTATTTTTCACTGATAATAGTGAAAAAATTTAAATTTAATAACTTCCAGTTCTTGAAAAGTGGGAAAATCATCATTTTCATATGCTGCTGGTGTAACTGAAACTTGGTACAACCGCTAAGTTGACTAACTTGAAAATATCTATCAAAATTACAATGTATATATCTTTTCATCTGGCAATTCTACTTCTAGAAATTTCTCCTACATATTTAGTTTTTTAGTTGCTCCTGTGCAAAATCAAATATGAAAAGATATTTGTACATCATTGTGAATAGTAGAAAAATATTAGAAGCAACCTAAATGTCCATCAATAAAATACAGGCAAAATGAATTATGGTATATCTTTAGAGTGATAACCTTCTCTGAGATATATTTCTATTGCTTTTATAAAGAATGCCACTGCATAACACTTAGCACTGCAGACATACAGTGTGTGTGTGTGCACGTGCGTGTGTGTGTGCATGCGTGTGTGTGTGTGTTCAAAACCATATATGCTTGTATATTCATGGAATATCTCTGGAAGAAAATGCAAGAAACTGGCAATGTTAACTGCCTCTCTCTAGAGAGGGGAGCTGAGTGATTGGGTGATAGATGTAAAAAGTTTACATTGTAAGTGTTTTTACCCACTTTGAATTTTGTGCTATATGGATAGATTATAGCACAAATACTTTTTTTTTTTTTTTTAACAAAATGACATAGTGAGGGTTGGTTAAATGGCTTGCAGTGTTTGGCACAGAGTCATCCGGCAATAAATGGCTGTTATATTCACTATTATAATACTGATTAGGAATTGGAAAATGACGGTGAGAAATGGAAAATCATAGAACCAAGCGATGGCCTATTTTGGACAGAGGACCTCTTTCCCTTAAATATTAGAGTGAACCACATCAAATAGTCAATATTTAACAACTTTTGACCTGAAAAAAATAACAATTTCATATAATTCAATCCAATATTATTTTTGTCTGTGTAAATTAGACTGTAAGGTGATGGTGACAATAATGGTGGCTGTTAGTTCAATTATTTCTCACCATCCAAACCTACTTCTAGATTTAGAGAGTAAGGAATCAGAGAATTAGTTAAAATAATGGGTGTACTGGGCTGTATAAATCAATTTTGTTCCTTAGTTTTGGATACTGAGTGGCTTAAATGGGAGTACAAAGGATTTATCTGAAATATTATTGAAAACTCATTGATTCCTGAAATAGGATAGAAAGAGAATGGACACTGAAGGTAGGTGAGGAATGTCTGTTTTGGCAAGAGAAACTACAGCTTACAAAGCATTTCAATGTAAGTGGCATCATTTATTCTTTAACCTGTGCAGGTGGGTGTTAGCCCACTAACCCATCCCGAAACCCATTTTACAGAAGAGTAACTGTTCCTGTTCTTAATTGCAAGCCAGAGCTAGCAGGTACAATGCACTCATCCCTCAGTATACTCAGGAGATTGGTTCCAGGACCCCCATGAATACCCAAATCTTTGCATACTCACAGCCTACCCTGCAGAACCTCCAGATAAGAAACATTGACCCTTCATATACATGACGTTCACATGGTGTGATTACTGTATCTTTAAACAGCCTGTAGTTTTTAAAATCCACATATAGGTGGACCCTCGCAGTTCAAACTGATGTTGTTCAAGGGTGAACTGTAGAATTAATGTTGAAGTAATTGACAAAGGACAAGACCCACTGTCAAGGCCTGGCCCCTCTTCAACAGTTGGAGAAATTTCACAGTCTCTCCAAAGCAAGGTCTTATCTTTCCTGCCTTCTGTTAGTGAGATACCAAGAATTCCAAAACTTATGAAGTTACATGTAACTGGGTTCCTGCCATTTTGTATATATGTGTAAATTCTGCTAATCAATGTTAATCAACATCATGCAGACCTCTGTTTTTCTACTTAAGGTTTCTACTCATGGTAAAATGGTTCAAGAATTTGGTAGGTGGCCATATATTTTTTTCTTTAGGTAAAGCACAGACAGAATCCAAGGAGAAAGTTGAAAGAGAAAGGATGAAAAACAACTTCTTCAGTTCCTAAGGCTACAAATAGTTTCAAAAAATAAAATCCACATAGTCATTTCTCCAGAGTTGACTTCTGCTCTTAAGTCAAAAGTTTCCATAGTGATCCATGGCATGATTGAATGGAAAAGAGGTTGCTCCATCCCTACCTTCTTTCACAAAGTTTAGAAATTAGCCTTGAAGAGAAGAGAGAATTAGGGGCCTTCTTGAGTAGACTTTGAATCTTATGCTATGATTGGCCAAGAAAAAATTTTAAGGAGATCAGAGCAAAATGTGTGAGACTCTTAGGAGCACAGACATGAGTAGTATCATATAGGGGGACCAGAGTAGACCCAGACATACAGCAGATGCTTAGTAAGTGTTTGTGGGCTGAATGGAAGTGAATGAGTCCTTCAAGTGGAATACCAAGAAAAGACCACCCCAAACCATCTTATACCAGTAGGCAGATAAATCTGGGTCAGCCTCCATCCATCCATCCATCCATCCATCCGTCCGTCCGTCCATCCCTCCATCCAGTTGCTTGGTGTCAGTTTCCTCATTTGTAGCATAGTATTTATTATTTAATATGTGGTAGTTGTTAATATTTCTATTCTGTATTCTTTCTTTTTAGAATGCTTAAGTTAGAAAAGGGCTTAGAAGCCATGCTTAGCTCTCTTATTTTACAGATAAGGAAGGCTTATCAAATAAAGTTAATGACACCTCACACCTACCCTCACATACAGGGCTGTTTATGAATTGCAAATAAGAACATCAGGTCTTTGGAGGAAGAGTGCTGCAGGCATTCAGTCCATGATGTCAAGGACAGTTAATAGCCTTCGCAGAAGTGCTCTCGAGTATTCCAAGGCAACACAAAGTGTTTGCTTTTTAACACTCCGACTTTTCAAGGAGCACATCTCAAGTTGAGCAGAATTAAAATGATTGACCCTCTCTTCACTGCATATCAGGGCCTTGTTTTAGGCATTGGGGAAAAAGAGACACAATGCTTGCTTTCAGAAAGTTTACATCTCAGTGGTAGCCACAGGAGGCAGAGAAACAATAGAAGGGTAAACTGATGATTATGTAAGATAATTCAACTGATGAAAAATACTACAAAAAACAAAACAAATGATGAGGTGTGAGAGAAACTAACTAAGGTAGAAAGGTTGCCTCAGATAAGGTAATCAGGAAAGACTTCTTGCAATCTGAATAATAGGGAGCCGGTCATAAAAAAATTTGGTTAGAGTATTCCAGGTGGCGGGATGATGATGATTATAAAATAGCAAATATTTATTGTATACGTACTATGTGCCAGTTTTATCCTGAATACTTTTCTGGTACTATTTTATTGAACCCTCTCAACTACTCATTGAGATAAGAGACTACTATTATCCCTGTTTTACTGGTGAGGAAATTGAGGCACAGAAATGGTAGGCAACTGCCCAAGGCTCTACAGCTAGTTAAGGGTCCTGACGCAGTAAGTACAAAGTCCTTGGCATGATAAGAAACTTGGTATGTTGGAAAAGCAAAAATCAGGCCAGAAGTTGGGGGCTGGGGGCACTGGAGCTTCAAGGAGATGAAGTTGGAGAGGCTAGATCCTGTAAGGTCTTGCAGGCCAAGCGAAGTATTTTGGATTTTATTTGGAGTGCAGTGGGCTGTCACCAGACGATTTTAAGCAAATGAATGGTTTTAAGATTCTCCTTTGAGGAGTGACACAGCTTGATCTACATTTTTAAAATATATGTCCTGACACTAGCATAGGGATAAGAGCTTGGGTGATAAAGGGTGGCCTTGAAACCTGGGATTTTGAAGTCTCAGATCAACAGGGATGGGAGGTATCATGGAATGAGTCCAGGAGGGTTTTTAATCCCATTATGCTTAAGTTCTGAGTAGTTTTTGGTGTTCTCGATCCATTGCATCTGTGAGCAATTTGGCAAAGAAGCCTGGTCATCTCAGTAGAAATGACTTCAATCCAGGTCTTCGATCCAGATCTCTTAGGAGGTAACATTTCTGCAGCATGATAGTGAGGAGGGCACTCGGTCAACATGGGATGTAATCCCAGCCTGGCGGTTTGCCTTCTGCATGAAGTTAGATGAGTCCCAGGACCTTTCTGAGCCTCAGTTTCTTGGTCTGTAAAACCAGACCATTAACACCTCCCTCTCAAATGTCTATTTAGGATTAAATAAAGCCAACTTTGTGCCTTGCCCGTGGTAGGATTCCATGATACTAGTTCACTGCCCTGTCTTCTCCTTTCAGAGGTGTGTGGTGGATGCTTTAAATTATATTTATTTTCTCTTAATTATGGTAAACACTTATAGCTGTTCCCAAATTCATTATCTAGATCAAGACCAGGGACATTAGGTTCATATGCCTTCTTCTCTTTCACATATTTGTTTATTACTACCTATGGTGTGCCTCAAACTCTGCTAGGGACAGATGATGAGGCCATAGAATCTATAGTAACAGTTGCTGTCTTTGAAGAACTTGAGTTTTCTGTATTTAGCAAGATGGTGCCTGGGCAAAGTGGAAGAGTGATCAGAGACCAGACACAGAGAAGGGTGTTGACTGAGTTCACTAAGCAGTGAAGCCCGCCAGCTCCTTTTCAGATTTCAAGCTACTTCCCTGCCTATGCCTTAAATCAAAAATAAATTCAAACAACTCCCTCCATGCTTCGCTCTCCCGATTTTCCTGATATACTGTTTTTTGTTTTCGTTTTTTAACCATTCTAGACAATTGGGAAGGCTGTTTCCCAGGAGCAACGGATCTGAGCTCCATCTTGCACTTAACTTACAAATCCCTCAGCTTTCCCTTAGACTGACTGCCAATTTCCCACCTTACCGTCCATCTTGACTTTCAGTGTCTTGTTAAACAACAATTTCTTTCTCTTTCTCTAGTGCCTGACACTGGGAAATTACTGTCTTTAATCCAGGCCCTATTTGTGCACTTAAGGCCAAAAATTTTGGCGGCATCTGTGGCTCTGAAATTGTTTTCAGTTAGAATTGCTCTGCTGAAATACTGTTTTGTTTGTTATTTTGTGTGTGTGTGTGTGTGTGTGTATGTATTTGTTGTTTTGTGTGTGTATATGTGTGTGTGTGTATTTTTTTTAATGTGCTGATAGTCATTTTCTTTGGCCTGACTTCAGAAATCACTGTTTTCTAGACATTGACATGTCTGTAACTTATGGTTATTCACTTCTTTAAGAGTTAACTGCTTTAATTCCCTTATCATGTAGTCATATGTACTACTTTTCTATTTCCAAATGCAATTAAAAGTGCCCTTCGGGTGTTCCAAGTTTTAATCATTCTCTGTGTGCAGCATTCCCATGGCTCCAAAGGGCTTTCTCTGCCTTCTCTCAGATGGGGCCTTTCTCCAAGAAAGAGGAGGCGGAGAAGAAAAGAAGGAGGAGAGGAGGAGGAGAAGGTGAAGGAGGAGGAAGGGAGAGTCAGAATGAGATCTGACAGCTTTGTTTCAGAGGCCGAATCCCTCACCTTCTCTAAAGCACTGTCTCTCCTTTATGGACCCATGCCAAGGTCCCAGTTCTCAACCCCATAGTGGAGTGGTATAGCAGGTTCTGAGAACAAGCCAGGCCTGAGCCCAGGAAAACATTGCTGTGGGATCAGCTTTGTGGCCTTAGGCATTGATAGATGTGTATGTGTAAAATGACGATAATGATACTTATCATTTCATTAGGAGCATATAGTTCCTAATATATAGAGAGAGGGAACTAATGGTATTATGAATATTGCTTTCTGGTGGATCCTTGGGCATGGTGGAGCTGGTTTCTGAATCAGACTCATGTTACAGAGCTCAATGCCGGTCCTTTCCAAACTGCCTGTGACACATGCTCCTCCAGCCTTTGACTAGTGGCCTCTTGACATATGAGCTCGATAACCCTTGAATTGGTCTATATCTCAGTCAATGAGATGAGTCATGCACTCCCAGTCAATGAGATGAGTCCACTGGTCATGTACTATCAGTCTACCTGACAATGCCAAATAGTTATAGTAGTCTTACAGTTCTTATTCTCATTTTCTGAACTCATGACAGATTGGTACCAGACAGTTTGCAAGCCTGCAGTGACCCATGGGCCACACTTTGAATAGCACCTTTTATGCTTAAGTCTTTTGAGGATTTATAATATGTTGGGCATTGAGTGAGGCATAGGAGATTTTCTGGTGTGGCTTCTGCCTCCTCACAACATCAGGGCTTAATGAGGGTTTCTTGCAGCTCTGTCAGAATGCATGAATAGTGAATGGTATACCTGGATTCCAGCCTACTGTGACCACCAGTAACTAAGGGTCATCTCAATCTCTGAGCAGGGATTCCTGTTTCATCCTCAGGCTTGGCCTGGCATTTAGGTGGAAAAGGGGGTTGAATTGTAACCCCTTCTCCTGCCATGTAACCAAGGGAAAAATCCTGGCTGGGAGTCAAAACCTCACAAAAATAAGAAACAAAAAACCTCGGCCGGATTCCAAATGCTGACTTCAGCCACACTCATTCTGCTGCAGGCCACTTTATGTCATTCTGATGGAGGTCATTTTCCAAAGCTAATTGCCCAATTCTTTTAGGCACTGGACTATGCTCCTGTTGCTATCAGCGGAGGCTACATGCAGGGACCAATGTTCTTTAAAGTATAACAATAACAACAACAAAAATCTTCATTCGCTTGGGAAATTAAAGGTACAGGATCAAAAGCCACTACTATGAAACCTAAATGTTTTCACACTCAGTTGATGATACTGCTTATTTGAAGATTTAGACTTATTTAACAATAACAACATCAAATAGCCTATAGATAATATCAAAAATACCCCAATGATAATGATTATACATTTGTGATAACACTTGTACTGGGGAGAGGTTCCAAATACAGGTACATGTTCCAGCTCCCTCAGGCCATACACTTCTTGGCAGACATCATCAATCAGTCACTCCTTCTCTTCTTTCTGATCTTGCTGCAGCATCAGAATCTCAGCATAGAATTCAAACACAACCAATGTATGGACTTGGCTTCCTGGAGTAGTAATTCACAGTTTAGGAAGTGCTTGTCACATGCATTATTATTTTCACCCTCACCTGTAGCTACTGTGATTCAGAATGGACATAATTATTCACACATGAGAAAACTGGGGTGCTGAGAAATTAAGTCGCTTGATCAATATAATGTAAAAAATAAATGGCAGCAGTACAAGTTGAGTCCCGATCTGCTGCACTCAGAAAGTACAGGAGGAGACTGGCATTTATTATGCCTCTTCTGTTTGCCAGGCTCTTTCAAACTGTGGTCCATCTAATCTTCATGCCAACCTTGTGAGACATATTATTCTTTCCAAGTTTCAGGTGAAAAAAAATTGGATTCAGGGAGCTTAGGAAACTTGTTCAAGATTATGTCGGTAGTAAGGGGAAGCATTAGGATTTGAACCTACATTTTGCTGACTCCAAAACACATTTATTTGTGTTCCCACATGGCCTCTGCCATTCAACCTTGTACTTGCAGAAAACATTGTTAAGAGCAGGACATGACAAAGGCGTTTAGGGGAGTGGTATTAACGACACCAACAATTTGAACACGATTTCCTTGCTCAACATTAGAGAAATGATTAAACACATCATAGCACCATACAGGCATATTTGTAGCTATTTTATGGTTAATGATGACTATGTAGAAACATGCAAGTGTTTACTAAACGACATTAAAAATTTGTATGTAACCTGATTGCATTTGTGCAGAAATTATGCATCTGATGGATAAAGAGTAAGAGAATACACAAAGAAAATATCTTTTGGCTGAGATACAGGATAAGATGTTTTAAAGTCACATAAAATATAATGCTTAAGAAATAAAAACCCTAGAAGAAAACCTAGGTAGTACCATTCAGGATATAGGCATGGGCAAGGACTTCATGTCTAAAACACAAAAAGCAATGGCAGCAAAAGCCAAAATTGACAAATGGGATCTAATTAAACTAAAGAGCTTCTGCACAGCAAAAGAAACTACCATCAGAGTGAACAGGCAACCTACAGAATGGGAGAAAATTTTTGCAATCTACTCATCTGACAAAGGGCTGATATCCAGAACCTACAAAGAACTCAAACAAATTTACAAGAAAAAAACAAACAACCCCATCAAAAAGTGGGCAAAGGATATGAACAGACATTTCTCAAAAGAAGACATTCATACAGCCAACAGACACATGAAAAAATGCTCATCATCACTGGCCATCAGAGAAATGCAAATCAAAACCACAATGAGATACCATCTCACACCACTTAGAATGGCAATCATTCAAAAGTCAGGAAACAACAGGTGCTGGAGAGGATGTGGAGAAATAGGAACACTTTTACACTGTTGGTGGGATTGTAAACTAGTTCAACCATTATGGAAAACAGTATGGCGATTCCTCAAGGATCTAGATCTAGATGTACCATATGACCCAGCCATCCCACTAAAGGGTATATACCCAAAGGATTATAAATCATGCTGCTATAAAGACACATGCACACGTATGTTTATTGCGGCACTATTCACAATAGCAAAGACTTGGAATCAACCCAAATGTCCATCTGTGACAGACTGGATTAAGAAAATGTGACACATATACACCATGGAATACTATGCAGCCATAAAAAAGGATGAGTTTGCATCCTTTGTAGGGACATGGATGCAGCTGGAAACCATCATTCTTAGCAAACTATCAAAAGAACAGAAAACCAAACACCGCATGTTCTCACTCATAGGTGGGAACTGAACAATGAGATCACTTGGACTCGGGAAGGGGAACATCACACACCGGGGCCTATCATGGGGAGGGGGGAGGGGGAGGGATTGCATTGGGAGTTATACCTGATATAAATGACGAATTGATGGGTGCTGACCAGTTGATGGGTGCTGACCAGTTGATGGGTGCAGCACACCAACATTGCACAAGTATACATATGTAACAAACCTGCACGTTATGCACTTGTACCCTAGAACTTAAAGTATAATAATAAAAAAAAAAAAAAGAAAGAAGGAAAATAACACCCCACTTTCAGCATTGGACCAATCTTCCAGACAGAAAGTCAGTAAAGAAACATTGAACTTAATCTGCACTAGAGAACAAATGGACCTAATAGATATTTACAGACCATTCCATCCAAAGGCTGCAGAATGCACATTCTTTTCCTTGGCACATGGATGATTCTCAAGGATCAGCCATACGTTAGGTCACAAAACAAGTATTAAAACATTCAAAAAATTGAAATAATATGAAGCATTTTTTTCTGACCACAGTGGAAAAAAACTGGAAATCAATCACAAGAGGAATTTTGGAAACTATACAAATACATGACAATGAGACAATACGCCCCTGAATGACCAGTGGATCAATGAGGGAATTAACAAGGAAATTGAAACTTTTTTTTTTTTTTTTGAGATGGAGTCTCGCTCTGTTGCCCAGGCTGGAGTGCAGTGGCACAATCTCGGCTCACTGCAACCTCCGCCTCCTGGGTTCAAGCAATTCTCTGCCTCAGCCTCCCGAGTAGCTGGGATTATAGGCACATGCCATCATGTCCGGCTACATTTTCTATTTTTTTAAGCAGAGATGGGGTTTCACTATCTTGGCCAGACTGGTCTTGAACTCCTGATCTCATGATCCACCTGCTTCGGCCTCCTAAAGTGCTGATATTACAGGTGTGAGCCAGAAACATTTTTTAAAACAAATGATAATAGAAACATAACATACAAAACCTATGGATACAGCAAAAGCAGTACTAAGAGGGAAGTTTATAACTGAAAGTGCCTACATCAATGAAGAAGAACAATTTCAAATAAACAACCTAACAATGCATCTTAAAGTACTAGAAAAACAAGAGCAACCCAAATCCAAAATTACTGGAAGAAATAATAAAGATCAGAGCAGGAATCAATGAAATTAAAATGAAGAAAACAATGCAAAAGATCAGTGAAACAAAGGTTGGTTTTTTGAAAAGTTAAACAAAGTAGACAAACCTTAAGCCAGATTAAAAAAGAGAGAGAGAGAAGAACCAAATAAAATCATAGTTGAAAAAGGAGACATCACAACTAAAACTGCAGAAATTCAAAAGATCATTAATAGCTACTATGAGCAAATATATGCCAATAAATTGGAAAATCTAGAAGAAATGGACAAATTCCTAGACATAGGCAACCTACCAAGGTTGAAACATTAAGAAATCCAAAACCTGAACACATCAACAATGAGTAACAAGATCGAAGCTGTAATGAAATGGCTTTCAGCAAAGAAAAGCCCAGAAGCTGGTGGCTTCACTGCTGAATTTTACCAAACATTTAAAGAACTAATACAATCCTACTGAAACTATTCCAACAAATAGAGGAGGAGGGACTACTTTCAAACTCATTCTCAGAGGCCAGTATTACCCTGATCCCAAAACCAGACAAAGACACATCATAAAAAGAGAAAACTACAGGCCAATATCACTGATAAATATTGATGCAAAAATCCTCAATAAAATACTATCAAACCAAACTCAACAACACATTAAAAAGATCATTTATCATGACCAAGTGTTATTTATCTCAGGATTGCAAGAATGGTCAACATATGCAAATCAATCAATGTGATACATCATATCAACAGAATGAAGGATGAAAGCCATATGATCACTTCAACTGGTACTGAAAAAGCATTTGATAAAACTCAACATCTTTTCATAACAAAAAACCCTAAAAAACTGGGTATAGAAAGAACATGCTTCCACATAATAAAACCCATACATGACAGACCTGCAGCTGGTATCATACTGAATGGGGAAAAGTTTTAGTCTTTTCTTTAAGATATGGAACATGACAAGGATGCCCACTATTATCACTGTTATTCAACATAGTGCGGGAAGTCCTAGCTAGAGTAATCAAACAAGAAAAAGAAATAAGGGGCATCCAAACTGGAAAGAAAAAAGTCAAATTTTCATTGTTAGTCAATAACATCTTAAATTTGGAAAAACTTGGCTGGGCATGGTGGCTCAAGCCTGTAATCCCAGCACTTTGGGAGGCCAAGACGGGTGGATCATGAGGTCAGGAGATCAAGACCATCCTGGCTAATACGGTGAAACCCCATCTCTACTAAAAAATACAAAAAACTAGCCGGGCGAGGTGGTGGGTGCCTGTAGTCCCAGCTACTTGGGAGGCTGAGGCAGGAGAATGGTGTAAACCCGGGGGGCGGAGCTTGCAGTGAGCTGAGATCTGGCCACTGCACTCCAGCCTGGGCAACAGAGCGAGACTCCGTCTCAAGAAAAAAAAAAAAAAAAAAAAAAAAAAAATTTGGAAAAACTTAAAGACTCCACCAAAACACTATTAGAACTGATAAACAAATTCAGTAAAGTTGCACAATACAAACTCAATGTAAAAGTCAGTCACATTTTTCTATGCCAACAGTGAACAATCCAAAAAGGAAACCAAGAAAGTTATTCCAATTACAATAGCTACAAATTTAATAAAATACCTAGGAATTAACTTAACCAAGTAAGTGAAAGATCTCTAAAATGAAAACTACAAAGTATTGATGAAAGAAATTGAAGAGGATATACAAAAATGGAAAGATATTCCATTTTCACTGACTGAAACAATCAATATTGACACAATGTCCATACTACTCAAAGCAGTCTACAGATTTAATGCAATCCCTATCAAAATACCAATGACATTCTTCACAAAAATACAGAAAACAATCCTAAAATGTATATGGAACCACAAAACACCCAGAATAGCCCTAGTTATCCTGAACAAAAGGAGGAAAACAGGAGGAATCACATTGTCTGACTTATACTACAGAGCTATAGTAAATAAAACAGCATGGTACCGGCATAAAAACAGACACATAAACCAGTGGAACATAATAGAGAACATATAAATAAATCCATAGTGTACAGTAAACTCATTTTCAAAAAAAATTCCAAGAACACACATTCTGGAAAGGATAGCCTATTCAATAAATAGTGCTGGGAAAATTGGATATCCATATGCAGAAGAATAAAATTAAACCCCTATTTCTCACCATATACAAAAATCAAATAAAAATGGGTTACACAATTAAATCTAAGCCCTCAAACTATGAAACTACTAAAACAAAACATTGGGGAAACTCTCCATGACTTTGGACTGAACAAAGACTTCTTGAGCATTACCCCACAGGCACCCCAAAAATTGACAAATGGGACCACATCAAGTTAAAAAGTTTTGCACAGCAAAGGAAACAATCAACAAAGTGAAGAGACAATCCACAGAGTGGAAGAAAATAGTTGCAAGATACCCATTTGACAAGGAATTAATAACCATAATACACAAGAAGCTCAAAATACTTGATAGGAAAAGATCTGATAATCTGATTAAAAATAGGCAAAAGCTCTTAATAGACATTTCACAAAAGGAGACATACAAATGGCAAGCAGATATATGAAAAGGTACTCAACATCACTGGTCATCAGAGAAATGCAAATCAAAACATAATGAAATATCATCTCATCCCAGTCAAAATGGCTTTTAGCCAAAAGACAGGCAATAACAAATGCTGGTGAGGATGTGGAGAAAGGGAACTTTTGCACACTATTGGTAGGAGTGTAAATTAGTACAACCACTATGGAGTATACTTTGGAGGTTCTTCAAAAAACTAAATATAGTATGATCCAGCAATCCAACTCCATTCCTATATACCCCAAAGAAAGAAAATCAGTATGTCAAAGAGACAGCTGCACTCCTATGTTTATTGCAGCACTATTAACAATAGCCAAGATTTTGAAGTAACTTAAGTGTCTGTCAACAGACAAATGAATAAAGAAAATATGGCACATATACACAATGGAGTACTATTCAGCCATAAAAAAGATGAGATTCTGTCATTTACAACAAAATGGATCGAACTGAAGGTTGTTATATTAAGTGAAATAAGTCAGGCACAGAAAGACATATATTGCATGCTCTCATTTATCTGTGGGAGCTAAAAATTAAAACAAATGAACTGGAGATAGAGAGTAGGGATGGTCACCACAGATTGGGAATGGTCAGGGAGGGGGAAAAGGAGGATGGTTAATTGGTACACAAACAGAGTTAGAAAGAATTGTAAAAATCTAGCATAACAGGGTGACTATAGTAAAAAATAATTTAATTGTTCATTTTAAGATAATTAAAAGAATATATTTGGATTATTTGAAACACAAAGGATAAATGCTTGAGGTGATGGATACTGTATTTACCCTGATGTGATTATGATGCATTACATGCCTGTATCAAAATACCTCATGTAACTTATAAATATATACACCTACTATGTACCCTGAAAATTTTAAAAATTTAACAAAAAACAAAAGAAGCATTTGTAACCTAGCTTTAAGAAAATGTGGCCAAAGGAAATAGAAAAAGATAATCATTCATCAAAACATTTGTTTTTAATACTTAAAAGAATGCATTTCCAATATAATGAAAATACCATAATGACATTTAGAGTAAGGATTAAATACTGATTTAGAGCAAGTAGAAGAAATAATATTACAATAAACATTTAACATTGGGATCTCTGAGTATTTAAGTGGGAATCTGCACCCTAGAGACATGTGAGGGCCTCATACCATGTTGCCTTTTATTGTCTCAATGCATTCAACTCTTTTGCTCCTCAGATTTCATGGTGAAGTTCTAGATAGTGATTTTAGAAATGAATCAACATTTTTTTCTAGATGCTGTAGGGCAAATGAATTCAACTGAGTTTTCTTTGTGTGGTTTTTATTGTGTCATCATTTGAAATTTTGCCTTCCATTTACCAAACCATCCATCTGTCAAGCACACATTCAAGAGATATCTACTGGATACTTATGTGTCTTCCCATTGCTCAGAGTCTAGTTCAGGAGACAAACGAGTAGGGAGATAATTCTTATATGGGGCCTGCCAAGAGTTAATCCTGAGGCTATGTGCATAGAACTCCCAGAGCACTGGGGAGAGGCTCCTACCCCAGCTGAGAGTCAGAGAGATGTTCTTATAGGAGTTGATAGATGAAGAAATCCTGAAGGATGAGAAGGATTTAGCTTGGGAAATCGGATGGTGAGAGAAGGGTAGCACCTCAAGGCAGTGGCAGTGAGTCATGCTGTGCAAAGGCATGGAGGCAAGAGAGCATGACCGATTTGGATCAACTGTAGGTGGTTCGTGTGGTCTAGGATGGAGTACAAGCTGGGGAAGGGGCATGGAATGAGGCTGGGAGGCAGCAGAGACAGAGTCATGGAGGGCTTTGCATACAAATGGAAGAAGGTGTAGTGAAGCAGAGCAATTGATTAATACACTGAAAAATGTAAACAGGTCAAATTTAAGCCCCCTACTGAGACGAAGAGGACTATGGTATCCTCAGGAAAATTAAGAGACAATAAAAATTCTGAAATGACCTGAAGTCCCCAGATGAGATTGACAGTATGAACTGGAAGCAGACTTACTTGTAACAGTATCTTAAAGTCCTTAAAAAAGAGAATGTGCCTTAGGCATTCTTGTAAACATTCCACCCCATCCCTTTTGTGCTTAATATAGTCAGTAGATGCCACCAAACTCTTGGTTAGCTAATTGATGTGAAATTTATGAACAAAAGCAGACTACCCCAAATTATCAGAGATGCAGACAACTGTATAAACCAATGCTATTCCTCCTGTTTCTTGCATTCTGTTCAGTGAATGCAAGGAATGCCCACTCTATTCTTACAGGAGATAAATCAACATGAAAGTGGCACATTTCACTCAATGCCAGCCTAGAAGTTTGTGGTGCCTTCCTTTAAATGTTTAAGGATATGATTTCCGCATTGTCCACCCCTCTTTTCCTTATATTGTTGAGGATAAAATAGACATCAATTACTTCTTCAATTTTAAAATCTTATTATTTAAAGCTACTTAAAGAAAACATGGTTATTGCATACAGTAAACATTCAAATATAAGAATTTCATATTAGAAATTTGAAATGATGGCAATTTCAAACTGAGTTAGAAGAAACTTTCGTTCTGATGAAAGGCAAGAATTAAGGAAGAAGGATCAACTCTTGTGTGTGTTGACCTACAGGGTCCTTCTGAGGAGCTCTGCATACAGGGGAATTCAATAAAAGATTCTGATGTGCTCTACCCAGAAAAGAGGACCAGAAGCATTTACGAAGGTACTTTGGTGAATGAGTAATGAAAGCTCTGTGTGCATTTATCCTACTAGACCCTAGCGAGAGAGATGCAGTAGCTCATTTCACAGATGAAAAAATGAAGGCTCAGAGAGGTCAAGCAACTTGCCCAGGGTCACACAGCTAGCTAGTAAGAAGATGATGTTCTCAGATACATACTGTTTAACTTACTCCCAAGCCCATGTCACAATGAGAGGGTGCTTATCTTGACCATGCTGTTACTGGAAAAACAAAATCTCTTGAATTACACCACTCAGCCAGGGTATATGGTTTTGGCTCAAAACACCTACCTGTGTTGGTACCTAAAACAAACTTGAAACTTATATTTTAACTATGTGAAACTTCCTAGAGCTCCCAAGCCACTAACACTCTCCACCCTTCTCTGACTCCTTTCACAGTGGGCCCTCTGTTTGGACTGTCCTCTGCCTTGTCTGTCTGATGATCACCTACTCATCTTTTAGAATCAATCGAAGGGCCATCTGCTCTATGAAGACTTTGCAGCCTTCCTCTCCTACCTTCTAACAACCTCTCTGTCCTTTGTGCTTGGAATCAGATCATGGGTCCAGATCCCTGATCTGCCACTTACCAGTTCTGTGACCTTGGGAAGTTACTTCTCTGTGCCTCAGTTTTCTCCCCTGCAAAATAGGACTAAAAATAGCTCCTACCCCATATGGATGCTGTGAGTATTTAAAGAAAAAAATAAAGAAGACAAAGAAAGAAAGAGAGAAAGAAAAGGAAGAAAGAGAGAGAGAGAGAAAGGAAGGAAGGAAGGGAGGAAAGGAGGGAGGAAGGAAGAGAGGAAGGAGAAAGAAGAAAGAAAGAGAGAAAGAGAGAAAGAAAGAAAAGAAAAGAAAAGAAAAGAAAAGAAAAGAAAAGAAAAGAAAAGAAAGAAACTCCCTGCAAGGCATATAGCAGCAATGCCTGGCACACAGTAAGTGCCCCAGAAATGTTAGCTAGTACTATGTTTCTCACTGCACCTGGGAACAATTTCTCTCCAAGAGTGTATTTGTTTTTCTTTCTTACATTCTAGGCAGTGATCTCCTTGAGGGCAGAGACCTGGCACAAAGAAAGTGTGTTAGAAATGCTTGTGAAATGAACAATGAATAAATGGGCAAACAGGATCTGGTGGTAGCTGACAAGGCTCCACAGCCAGGTTTCATTGACCTGGATGAACCAATGACCACTAAACTGCACTGCCTTCTCATGGTTGGTGAATTGGATCCCTTCGTAAAATGCCAGGCGGACAACAGGACTTCTGCTTCCCAGCAAATGAGGCAAAGGACACATTTCCGAGTTCCTGGCTTGCTTCTCCCATTCTAGTGCTCAAGTTCTAGCTCTAGAGCGTGCTGCTTACTGAAAGGTGCCATCTCCCCATGCCCCAGTATACCGAGGACATGCTTCGTGAAACCCACCACCTGGTATCGGAATACCCAACAGCCACAAAATAATGACTTCCCCATCCTGCAGGTCCCTTCCCAGCTCTGGCTTGGATAACTACTGCAGGGACACTCAGTCAGCAAGTCCCGGCCCCCTCCAGAGGTCACAGAGGCATCCTGTAGAGGAAGTGGGACCGCACTGTGACAGAACGCCATCTCCGCAGACTCAGCCACTTCCAGTCGTAGCTCCACGGGGACCACTGAGTCAGCCATCGTTGCACCTCTTAGCTCAGGGCACCTCTAACCTTGTCATGCTGGGATGCAACAGGAGGGAACAACAAGAGGGAACAGCAGGTGATTTGACAACCCGAATCAAATGGCAACAGTTGTTCTTGTTGTCGCTTCAAAAGTACCAGGTCACCAGTGTCCCTTCCAAAGTGCTGCTGGTGAGTGTCTGTGTTCAGTCCCATCATCTGCATTCACAATGTCCACAGCTCGGTCACCCTCAGGGTCTCACCTGCTCCTCCCTCCAAGGGTGAGAGCCGCCTTCGGTCAGCTCTGTGTATTTCCTGACTGCAGGTCTCCGTGAGAATGATTAGAATTTCACTGGAATAAATGAACTTGTTTTGACGAAGCTAGATGGCTGTAATTGCCTACTTTCTGCTCTCCTTAACTTTGTTATGTTAGACACTGCATACTGAAATTTCAACGTCTGGAGTCTTTAAAATCTCTATCCATCCTTTCCAAAGCAGGACGCATCAGTTTTTAAAGTTCTTCAACTGCACAGAAGGTTTTGGATTCATATTTGCCAACATATCCATTTGACCTCTTTTTCTGATACTGGGAGTGGCATTGAAGCTTCTTGTTACCTTACTTGCACAATACTTCAGATGACCTTCTGGGGCTTGAGGCAAAAGCCAGGCTCCTCAGATGGATGTGGAGGCTTCGGATCTTAAGGCAACTTTATAAATGAATGTATTTTGTGACTGCTCTGCTGTCTTAAAAAAAACTTAGATGATAAGGCTACTAGAAGAATCTTAAATCCCAGTTCTAAATGGAAGAAATGACCTTTGTCTGTCATTCTCAGTGACCCGCCCCATATGGATAACCACCACAGAAGCCCATGTCCGCTGCTTTCGGGCAATGAGTTTGAGATTCTGCTCAGCCATGACCTGTCAAGTGGCCCACGTCAGCCCGAGGGATTGTGACTAGGAAGCATGACTTCTATCCTGAGCCGCTCCTTAAGACCTGAGGATCATTCCTTGGGCTATTTCTGGCTTTGCATCTCCCTCTATTTCAGAACGCTTCACTGGAACCACAGCTGACCACATCCCACCAGCCTGTGACTACCAACTGAGGACAGAGGCCATAGCTCCACCATGAAACTCAGCAACTGGAAAACTGCCAGGAATAACGAGTGAGTGAAAAGGAATGGAATGAAGGCAGGGAAGGTAAATAGCTACTAAGCCACGATGCACAAGTCAGGAAAAAAAGTAGCATTAGACTCTCCCAGAGTGAGAGTAGAGAGTGGGTGCTGTGTTTCTCTGTGTGGCTCCAGCACAACAAACAATGATGGGTACACGGAAGGTGCTCAATACATGATGAGAATGAACACAAATGGGGCACTTTCTGTCCCCAGGCCCTGTGCTAAGCCCTTTACATGGACTGTCTGACCCAATCCTGGAACTAAACCCTACAAGGAGCTGATGTTATTTTTGGCAAAGTGAACGAAGGCTCACTGATAGATGCTGACCCTCTAGCGAAGGCAGGAAAGACATGACCCAATTCCTATCAATATCATCAGTCTCCCATGCTCACTAGCAAGGAGCAGCATTCTGCGGTGAAGCTCATGGATTCTAGGGTCAGGCTGCCTGAGTTCAAGTCCCAGTTCTGCCACTTGTGTGTAAAGCTGGGAGACTTACTTCACTTACTGAAACCCTCGGTGCCTCACTTTGCTACAGGGATGGTAATGGGGTGCAGGGTCCGTTATGAGACTACTTCAGTCACAAGATACACAACAAAAAACCTGACATGCAGCAAGCACTGTGTTCATGTGGTAGCCTCAAAACACTACTCCCTATTGCCAAAAGCCATACATGATTTCCTTGCTATCATTGTCAGGAGAGGGGTAGTGCCTTCTTTCCCTTTCACAGGTCTGACCTCAGTCTTTGCGGGCCACAGGATGTGGGGACCTGGTGGGCCTTGACCACAGGGTGAAAGTCAACCATTTACAGATGACAATAAGAGGAGTGGGGAGGAGAAGGAAGGAAATTTGGTGTTTATTAATCTGTGTTAAATGCAGCTAAAAGATGTAACTAAGAATCTGTCCAAGATCTTGCTATAGGATGAGTGACCAAGTCTAGGATAGACTTCAAAGTCTCAGCTTCCTATGTGGGGTCAGCTGAGGACACATAGTGTGGAACTTCTTTATCTGCAGGAGGAAGAACATCTTCCCTGTTTTCAACTAAAACTCTCCTGGTCCCTGACAAGATGATATGCCCAGCAGTACAGAGCAGCCTTCTGAATTGCGGAGAGAACAACTTCATAGACCATCACGCCCCAGGCCTCGCCACCCATCCGCATTATGTCAGTTGCCCCGCAAGAGAGCCATTCTGACTGCAGAGACCGGAGGTTTGGGAGGACACAGCCTCAGCTACCCTGGCTGGGAGCACCTGCCGTCCACCCATACTCCTGGGTTGACTTTGGTTTCCCTCTGAGCAGAGACCAGTGGGCTCTTTAGTGGTTCAGGGCCACCGCAATGGCATGGGCATGAGGATGGGCAGGTGGGGAGCACAGCTGATTCTGGCTCTTGTCAGGCCTGGATTTGGCTCTGGGGCATCTAGGCTGTAGAGAGAAAGAATCTCCTTCTTTTACCCACCACCAAATCTGTTACATGTTGTGCAGAGAGTCCTTATGAAGCCTTAGAAATATCTGTGTTTCAGCATGGGATTGGATTTCTTCAGGAGACTCTTTGGGGCAGTATATTGATTCTCCTAAGGGATGACCAGTGCCTGGATGGAGGCATAAGGGCAGTGAACTCACCAGTAACCCATTTGAACTTGAGACAACAACAAGGAAAGCAGCAACAAAGCATTTTGCGACAATGGGACATTGCAAGCCTTTGAATAATTAATTCCAAGAGACATATAGATATAGGATTGAACCCTGACAAATTCCAGGTTTGATGCTTTGTTAATTAAACCCCATCCTCCATTGAAAACACACACACACATACATCTGGTACAGAACATAGACACTGTGCTATATCACCAGTACCTCATTTTAACTTCTTGGGTCAGGATGCATATAAACCTCTGGAGTACTTTTCAAACTCACCAAAACATAAAATCATTCGATTGATCTTACCCTGAGGTAGTTGAGGGTGAAGTTTGTTAGCCCCATCCTGGTGATGTTTTTGGACAGCTGATCCAGGACCTGAGGATCTTGTGCCTAAATGGAGAAAAAACCCCACATGTATTTTATCACTACAGGATGGTCCTGAGAAAATCTCAGACTGTGCTACAGCTGCTAAGGAAATGTAATCTCGACATTGTCGATTTTATTTGGAGGGCAGGCTGCTGGAGGTAATTTAATTTACATTTCGAAGACACTTGCATATAATACTCAAGGACATTTTCAGATCAATTGTGCAAGACTGGGGAAAAACCAAACTGCTCAGATGTGCTTTCAGTCCTTGGCAGAAATGACATTACTTCCTCTTGGAGAGGCCTTGGCACTCAGGTCTCCAGCCTAGTCACAGAACTCTGCCAGGAGAGCTCCAGGTCTAATGCCCTCTTTAGAGAAGCCAGTCCCCCTGGACTGGGCAGATCCATGCTTCAGGACTGGTCTTTGTTTCCTGCTGTGATAGTGGTGGTGTTTTTACAGCCTGGGGTTGAGGGTTAATATAACACCTCAAAGTGGAAAACTTTGCCACTGACTCGAAATACACACACACACACACACACGCACGCGCACACACACGCGCGCGCGCACACACACACACACACATATCTATACGGAGAGACAGAGAATTCTAACTCTCCTCCCCATTACGCTGAGTCTGGAAATAGATATCCCCAACAATTTTTATCCTGCAGGACTGTAAGAGGAAGTATCATATTTTCCAAAATGTCAGCCACATTTTAAGAAGGGATGTAAAGTACCATGGGCCACACCAAATGTTCTGTTTGGCTAGAAGAAAATGAAATTCTTTCTGGGATCCATTTTAAAATGAGTCTCTTGGTTGATGTTCTTTCTTTCTGTTTGCCTTTCCTTCTTCCTTAATTGATATAAGCAAATTGGCACTAAACAGAGGGAGATGGAAGTAAACATCCCCTTGTCTCCACGTCTGCCATCATGAGACTAGGTTATACTAATGTGACTTATTCTTTTCTGTACATACCTTTTCTCATAGTGATACTACCAATTAGATTTGTGTATATAAATAAAAAATGCTGGAGAAAACAGAGCATGTCAGTTTCATGTCAATTTCCTAAAAGAGGTCTTCCCTGACATTGAGCCTATATTCTTAAACCACTCTGATGTGCTAGGAAGAGTTTGTTCTATCAAGTAGTCAGGGTCAACCTCAAGGAACTTACATTTCAGTCAGAAGAGAGGAAAGCTAATAACAAAGGAATGCAAAAATCTTGTTCCTGCTGCTGTGGCTACCGATGACGAAGATGAGAGCCAATCGCCGAAACCCGTAGAGGACACACTATATGCCAGGCATTGTTCTAAGTGCTTTACAGTCATTAACTCTTAATTTGATGATCTGAAACATGCTTTATTACTGTATCCATCTTATAGATGAGGGACTAGAAGCACAGAGATGTCACATCATTTGCCCAAATTCACCCAAGAGCAAGGGTCCAACCCTATGTGGTCTCCATCCAGGGCCCAGGTTCCCAACTATTATCCTTTGCTGCCTTTTAGCCTATTTTGAGAATAATAGAAGTGAATATTCCAGACTTCCTCAAAGAGAGTGGAGGATGTTAACTAAGCTTTAAAAACCAAGGGCTTGGAGCATAAACAGCCAGAAATCATGGAGCAGGAAAGTGGGGTGCCACAACAAAAAGGATAAGGCTAATGGGAAGGGCAGAGCTTGCATCAACTAGTCAGAAAGAGGTGGCTGACAACTAATGTGTGGAGAAATAGCCGGGAATGGGACAGCTGGGAGACAAAGTTAGAACCACCATGGGCAAAATCTTGATTTTGCTACTTCTGGGCTAAAAAACATGGGGAAACTTATTGATTCTCTGAACCTCAGTTTCCTCACTTTTAAAATAGGAATAATACTAGCTCAACTCTCTGCCTGACTGTCAGAATTCAATAGCATGAGATATACAAAATGTTTAGCTAAAGGCCTGGCAGAGTAAAAAAATCAGTAAATGGTAGTTACTGTTATGTTATTTTCTTTTGATTGTTCAGGGTCTTTAAAATTAGGCTTATGAAATCTGATTTTGCTCCAAAGATTTTCATGGAAGCATCATGTATTATAGAGGAGAGACTTAAATTTAAGTTGATGCCTTTGACGACTTATTAAGAGATTGCACCTGACTAGTTCCTACTTACATTTAAAATACATCTCTAGATCGGCATAGAACCCACCCTTGCACCTAATTTGTGCTCACTAAAGTTGATGTGAATTACAGTCAAACAAAACCAACAGAAGCCAAAATATTCCACTTCAATTTTAGCACCGTGATCAGGGAGGACCAACTTCTGACACGAATCTGAAGATCTGAGTCCCATGTCCCATCAGATGGTTCTAATCAAAACTGGAAACTGCTTTTCTAACTTCTTGTTTTATTTCATTCCCCAGTTATACATAACAGGTTTATTAGCCCAAGCAGAGCAGTAATTGATAATGACTGAATGGAATTTAAGAAAAGTACAAACTGTTTATTGAAGTAACCTCAATTTGGAGTTCAAAATAATAAAATATAAAAAATAGTCACACAATGTACCAATCTTGGAAACCAAAAGGGGAGAAGAGGGCCTGTGGATTAAAATGGTTGAGAACAAAACTCAGTATTTAGAGTTAATTACCTAAAGCGTGACAACTACTGGAATTCTTTCACAGAGAGAGGACTGGGTTTTTCCCCTTGAGTGAAATGAAGGAGGAAAAAAAAAAAAAAAAGAAAAGAAAGCAAAACAGAAATTAAATTACTTACATGCATGGCTAGGATGCTTCTTGGGACTAACTCTCGGTATTGTCTAATGGTAAAGTGCCATGTTTTTATTCTCATGAGATCATCAAAGGTGAACTCCAAGATCAGTCTGCCTTCTGTACACACCTAGAAGTGACAAACCACACAGTCATTCATTATGCACTTTGTGAAAGCCACTTTTTGTAACTCACATATCAGCTACTCAGCGTGGTCTCCCTTTCTGTCCTTGGGCAATGCTAGCTCTTGGTAAAGATGTGACACAAGTGATGTGTCCACTGCACATGGTACAAATGTCAGCTCTAAAATCAGTGGGTTCAAGAGACTGTACAGCTGCTTATTGGCCGTGATGTGCTAGTAATTCTACTAGTTACTGCTGAAACTCTATGATCCTCAATTTCTTCATTTGTAAATATGGAGATAAAACCCATCTTATAGTGACATTGGGTCAAAAAGTTTTCCTCCACTTTCATCATCCTTTAACCACAGAGGCTTGAGCTCTTATTCTAATCTTGGTTATCCTACTCTGGGACAAAGTACCCAATAAACCCATTCATGGTTAAGTGTGAGTTACTACAACCTGATCCAACTGTAGGAAGTTTTTCTTTCGAAAATGAAATTCCAGAGGACAATGCTTAACCCAAGGCAGTTAGTATCAGTTACTGACATGTGGAAAATAGAGGCATGTGTCAAGAGTATATTCCTTGAATCTCAGCACATCAGCAATGATAAATTCTGCTCGCACAAAAGGCCAGTCTTAGGGGGATGGGACACTTTATCTTTCTAAGAAAAATATATATTATTAATGAAACATAATAGAATTTTGAAGGGTCTCTTCCTTGATAGAGTAATCAGTGACAGAGTAGCATTTTAATCTTTTTTTTTTATATTCATAGCATTTTTAGCGCGTAGTTCCTATTTTATTTACCATTCCTTTCACTATTAACAACTTTGAAATCAAAGAAAGTGCTAGGCAATCACAAACCACTGAGACTATGTCAACTCTGAGCTAGGAAGTGGCGGTAGTGTATTGGTTCAGTTTAAATAGTTACAACTCATTAATCGGACCATTGCTGCCTTAGGAAAGCAGTACAAAATAGTGGGTGCATACTTTGGCATCAGAGGGTACTGGTTTTGAATCCCAATTCTACTTTTTATACTCATTCTGGAAATTTGGGGAAAATCTAATAAATTCCCCAAATTCCAGTTTTTCTCATCTGTAAAATGGAAATAGAAGTACTCTTGGGTAAGGATGTTAGGAAAATACATTAAATAAAGTGATGTACGTAGGCTACCTGGAATTCTGCCTGGCATGTAGTAGGATAGCAGTAAATGATAGCACTGCAGATAAAAAGAATGCTACCCAAGAAAACACAAAGCCCTAGACCAGTAATGGTCATCGTGTGCCACCTGAGACCTAGGGTTTCACTAGTGGCAGCATCTCAGGGGCCCTGCTGGGAGGAACTGGGCCTCCATCTCGGCTTTGAGATCCTCATTGACTTTCTGGATTTCACTGAGCAGCTTTGATTTTTCAGTTTTTTACTGCATTGGGTTTCTGGTCAAGCTTTTTGGAGAAAGATTTCCTAGGCTAAAAACAAACATACAACACTCCAGACACTTGAAAAAACACACTCAAAAACAAATAAATGAATAAGTAAAAATCAATCAACTGAAGAGAGAATGTAAGTATTTGTAAAACTACAGTCCATGAAGATAGTGAACAATTTATATCAGCCTTTCATGAAATATTAATAATTATTTTCTTCTTTGGAAATTTAATACAAAACACCATCACTAATTGAGTTGCAACTTGGTCCACAGCACTGGGTTGGGTGCATTCCATGTGCTCAAATTGAAGGTAACATGTGCTTTCAACAAGTCAAATGCCAGTACAGGAGAATTACTAACAAGTGTTGATGGGACACTACTCGAGAAAGATGCTATTAAAGTGTGCCATCTTTGTCTTATCAAAGATCTCAGAGATACTGTGGGATAATTATTGATAATCTGGGTGAAGACCTTTGCTTCAGATCCAATTAGCAGGATCTGTGGGTAAACTCGGGCATGTGGGCACCTTGCCTCAAAACCCCTTGACTGTGTAGTTTTCAGAGCCTTGTTTCTGGTGTCTCGGCCATGGGAGTTGAGTGCATAGAAATGGGAGAAGACTTCAGTGTCCCCAGACCTCTCCCCTTGAGCATCATCAACTTTGGAATTAATTTACCAAGACATAAAAAGAGTTGCATGGAGATTAAGCCACACAATTCCCCCTGGGGTGTCGGCATGACAGAAGCCACCTGTGGTGACAGCTTTCACAAAAGGGAGGTAGCTATGGGGAGCCATCAACAGTGAAATGTCTTGACAAAAACAGGACAGGGATATTTGGATGCTATAATCCTCTTTTTAAAGGGGGAGATTATTGGATATTTAAACAAATATTAGCTTAGTTAAATGTCAGCATTTAAAAAATTATCTAGTATATTTGTTTTGCATTTGTGAACCACAAACGCAGGGCAGGTGAAGGGTCTGGTTTACTTCTATTGGGAGAGAATTTCATAATGAGAAGGCATGTGTGTAGTCCTACTGACAGATGACTCAATTGGAGCATCTGTAAGGTCAAGTTAAATTGTGTCCTTTGTTCATGGTAACAGAGTGAGCTAGTTGGGGACCTTTCTTGCAGTCAAACTGTCATGGGCCTACAAATGGAAAATTGCAGCAAGCCTTGGGCTTCTCCAATTTTCAGTCAAAACCAAGGGTTTAACTGGGGTATAGCATGTGCAAGGCAGGAATCCTTAGAATCAAATCTGAGTTGACTACATTTTCTTTAAGGAAAAATAAATGACTTCCTTCAATGAAAGGACAGAGGAGGATTTTGGTCACGGCTGGTCTTCCCCAAGTAATTACACCCACACCTTCCAGGGCCTAGACAGCCACTCCACACCTTGTACCCATCATAGAAATTAAAGGAAACCAAAGGCTTTGTGATTTGCTTTACACGCAACAGCCAGCAAATGGAATGGAGGCAAATAAGAGAAAATATCTACGTATTTCCTATTTAGAAATTATAAAAAACAGGCATAGCCTATAAAAGGGAATTAACATATTCTCTCTTCAGAAAAATTCTGTGCATTCTTCTTAATCAATACAATTAATGTAGCTTTTATCTGAAGTCGGCCCTTTTTTTTTTTTTAAAAAAAAAAGATGCCTTTCACTTGGAATCCAAAATCAAAAGGGTCCCCAATTAAGAAAACATTTTCTGTTGTGCTGAATTCATGTTACCGTACTGTGAGCTCTGACATTTTGTTTCTGTGGTAACCAAAATCAGCTGATTAGTTGGCATGGCAACAGAAAAGATGTAATCCCAGCAGACACACTCTAATCAATGCCCCCAGTACAGATGGTCTCCGGAGGATCAACAAGAAAGAGGCTGGCAGGCATTCAGCCGATCACGTGCTAGCTTGAGACTAGGCCAGGAACAAGAGAACTAAAAAAGAACATTTCTCAAACTAACCAGTAGCTTTTTAACCCTTTTCTTTCTTTGGCTAATTGTAACGCAATATTGACTGTCTATTTAGCTGTATAATACAATGATTCTCATATAGCTTTGATGAAATCAAGTGTGCTTGTTAAGTGGGAGTATTTATATAATTTTCTTAGTTTGTATGCTTGGAACAGCATGCATAGAGTAGTGCTTTTAGATTAACAGTTGTGCAAAGCTCATTGTATTTTCCTTAGTGGTACTTCATATGTAAATGCATACATATACATTATACATATATATACACACACACACACACAAACATACACATGATCTGATCATTGATATTATAATTTGGTTAGAGTCAGGAGAAGAGTAGAAATTCTGAAATATAATGTGGTATACAGGCTAAGGTAAGAAGGATGAACTGTCAAAGACATAAGTAAGTATTCATATAGGAAAACTGGTGGGTACACTTCCATGGTACTTCTCTGTAGTAGTAAATAATTTCATAATAACAAATTGAGAACAGAGAAAACATAAACCAATCTTTATAGAGATGATAAGAGTGTCCAATAATGGCCATAACTTTGTTGCGGTTTGTAAAACCTAAAATTAACCCCAAGAATGTACCCTAGAGTGCTCCTCCCCAGAATCCACCAATGTTCACATCCTCAAATATAAATATTACTCGGAGTCTTAAATTCTGAAAACCTTGGTGTCTGCTCTTCTGATTATTAAACCTTGTTTTCTATTTGATTAAAAAACTGAAAACACAAAAGAAAGGCTTTATAATGTGTGTTTTAAAATTCTAATTACACATTTATCCATAATCGATAATGTTCCTGGTATCAGGAAATTGCAAAATGCTCATGATGCTCCAGAGGAATAGTTAATATTTCTGTTGATTAGGATTGCGGCTGATTTTTGATTTACGAGTTGACCAAATTTTCATAAAAGCAACTCAGAACCACTGGGTCAAATGCTATTTGGGGAATGAGAGTTTATTGATAGCCTAAATTAGAACACTGCGATGCTGCCTGCACACAGTATGCTAAGTACTAATAGTAGGCTTCCCTTTAAAAATAAGCATTGGCTTCTGGACCCTTTTTCTTTTGAAAAAGGTCTGAAAGGTCATTAGCCCACTGTTTTGTAGTAAACAGCCATAATATTTTATTACATGTAAATGAGTTATTTTTAATTAATATAAGAACAATAATATTGGAAAGGTTTTTGAGTATTATAATAATCACCAAGGAGCAAAAAAACAAAAACCAAAAAATCAAGAGAGGAAAAAAAGAAAAAAAATGGATCCTTTCAAATTTCCTAAAAATAAATGTGCATAATTAGCATCTGGACTAAGTCCATGTAACTGAGCTCCATTTCCCAGAAAGTGATATTTTTCATCATGGTATGGAAATATTCATTTCAAGAGTCGGCAAATATACTTCCTTGGAGTCGCGTCAGATGGGTGGTCCAAACAATTGCTGCTTGGGGCAAGGGAGCTGTGTTCAGGGAAGTGCTTAGGTCTTTCTGGTGACCACCTTAGACACCTGAACAAACCACTCAACCATCTGAGAGGAAAATTTCAGGATAAGAAAGAATGCAACACAGGAAAACCCTAGTTTCTGGATTTGAATGAAAATAACACTTTATCAATTTGTCAGAAGAATGGGATTCTTTTCGATCTAAAACAAGTCCCAAATGTTCAGCACTAAACCTTCAGAGCAGCTATGTTCATTTATGAATCAGTTTTGACCTGAGAAAGAAAGAAACTGAGTAAATATATAAAAGGACTACGACAAAATGCATTTTTATTTTCAATGGCTACTGGCTTTGGAAGCAATTCCTTAATTACAGCAAAGCTTTTAATTTAATTATCATGGATTTTTTTTTCCCCCTTTCAGCATAAGGAGTTGGTATGTTTCTCTTGAATTACCTAAAAATAACACTAAGCCTAGAGGAAAAAAGAAAAAAAAAAACAAAAACAAAAAAAAAAAAAAACAATAAGGAAGCAGCAGAGAAAGGCTTTCTCTGCAATGCTAAGACTTTGTAACACTAGAAATGAATGGCTTGCAAAATGAATGGCTTGCACGTCCCTCTGATCTACAAGATTATGTAAATGTTCTGCATCTCCAGAATGAAGTGAGACATGGACAGATTAAACCATCATTCAGGTGATCATTGCTTTCCATGTAGCAAAAGCCTCTTGCCAGCCAGGACTTCTGCATCCAGTGTGAAGCTTCTTTGTCTCTGAATGACAACTTTCCTCTCTGCCTGTTTAGAACAGGAAGAAAGAAAAACCCTATCCTTTCCTACATTTTAAAAAGTCTACTGACAAAATTAAGATGCCATAGAATCAGTGGTATTTGATGATTTGTTTTTGCATTTTATAACCATTTCCTTTGCCTTTGGTTTTGTACACCAGCATGGGCACTGCAGAGATGAAACTATACCAACAAGATCAATGAATAAATATATTTTTATTCTTGCAGCAAAATTGCATAAGTAATAAACACATCTTCAGTTTCATACATTGGGCTTTTGCAGTTAACCCTGATGATTCAACCTCTCTTAAGTATAAAGAGAGGGTTGTCATTTGTGTTTTGAACTGAAAGAGATAGCTGCTATCATTAATATCACAAATTAGTTTCATGTTGAGTGTTAGTCAAAATGCAGTGAACTAGTGTTCATTAAAATAAACTTCTCTTTGTCAGATTCTGTGATTAAATATTTGTTCTTACTAATTTTTCTACCTGCAAAAGGACATAAAGAGATTATCTGTAGTGTTCCAGAAAGGTCTTTGGTGAGAGGGAACACGCCATATGTCAATTTTGTATGTAGGGCAAGGATTGTAGATCTAAAATGTATAGAAGATGAGGTTAAAGATCTATCTCTTCTGTTTTTCATTTCACAGCCTCCATGGGGCTTTGAATTCAGCCTCAAACATTGTGATAATCTGATCCTGACACTTGACCTCCCCTCATTCACTCTTTTATAAGTATACTTGTTCAGCTGCTTATTGAATTCCCTAATTTCATTGACATTTTAAAGTTTTTATGTTCCTTTACAGATTACAGTTGGGTCATGGTTAGAGGATTCTTCCCTTATTCAAATTTGAATTCAGCTCCAAAAAGTTATTTCAGTAACAAAGCACAAATACAATGCTGACCACGCAAAAACAGGATATGTTCTTTCAGCTATAGTAGATATTTTATATAAAACAACAATTCTAATCTAGCAACTAAAATTTAAAAGGCAGTAGAACCTCTCTTCCTCTTAGTTTTTGGCTCCCTGCTCTTTGATTTTCATGTACTCAGTATCTTGTGCACACATCTTAGAACAGTGTTCACCCCAAGAGTCAAGCCATGTCACAAACAAGGAAGATTCTCTCATGGTGTTGAAAGTGTCTGGGAGATGAGCAATCAGCCCCAGGTTCCATAGGAAAACCATAATTATTATTCTTTAATGCACTCAGAGTAGGAAAAGCCGGGTATGTGACAGAGCCTGTCCTGTACCTTGGTAAACATGGGCTTCCCGTGCTGGGTGACCATGGTACACTGGTCGCAGTCCACCGTGATGGATGAGTTGTGGTATGACTCTTTCGAGTGTTTGAGAATGTAATACAGGTCGGTCACCCCTCCTTCAAACACAGTGCTAAAGTAACGGGGGATGAGGGTCCTGCCGATAGCTGGGAGAGAAACACAGAGAAACAAACCATTAACAAAAATATCCCACCAGCCCCACACACCCAACACCATTGCCAAACCTCCTAAAACCGGATACTGATCATCTTAAGAAACCATAGCAAGAGGCAAATTTCTCTTTAAAAACAGCCATGATCCTTCTGGGTTGCAGTTAATAAAATATAATCCCCAACTATTCAGGAAAAATGTGTCCAGTCATCTCTCCAGATTTTGTGTCCACTGCAAGTCAATAAAATAAGGGTTAGTATTTTAAAAATAATAGGGGGGAAATGCATGAACTACTTTGGACCTTGTATACTTTTGGAGTGAACATGTTTGTAAAAATAAGACACTTCCAATCTACTTGGACTTTTTTAATGCATCATGTATAAGCCAGTTACCCAGTCATGTTTTATTTTTATTATTAGTAGTGATAATATAAATTTTAATAACCTAATGCTTTGTAGTGTGTAAAGTATTTTGGTATTCTCTCATTGGATCTTCAGAACAACCCCAGGAGAGTGCAGGACTGATACCCAAAAATGTTATTATGGTGGGGGGGTGAGGAGGTTATTTTGAAAGTTTCAAGGTCACATGACTTGTAAGTAAATATTTGGGGTCTCTAACTGCATGTCTATAAACACCTAAAATATCTGCTCTTCCCAACACTGTGTCTCTGACTGCTTTAAACAATGGAAATCTTTAAAAAATAATCCTCATCTCCATATACAAAGAGATCCATAACTATGTAAATGCTGATTATTCTATCTGCTTTTGGAGCTGTATAAGATATCTCTCTAGAATAAAAGGCTCATTTTAAGAGAAGTTGATCCCTTTTACTTGGTCTAAATTGGTCTCTTTCATTCCATGTGTCTGGTCCTGCCCCATTTTAGTTTCAGCGATTGTGTAAGTAGCTGGGCCTTTCTGACATAGGACGCTTATAAATCTCTAACAAGCCCTTTTCTCAGCAGTGATTTGAAATCCTCTTACACTGGAAATCCCAACTCATAATATCAGGAATTTTGCCTATGTGCAGATTTTAAGGCAAAGTTCTAAAGCACTCTCAAGCAATCCAAGGTTTTTAATAAATCTCTTACATTCACTATATAATACCCTTTGAAAGACAAAAATAATGTTTAAGATAAATAAACTACCGAAGAAAGCTTTAGCTAGGAAAGATCACCCAATCGTCACTTGAATGTTTTAAAATACTTAATTTCATTTTAAAAGAATCAGTGATAATCCATTTTGTATGGATCTATATCTCTTTTGTACATGAACTTGGAAAAAATAAGTGTAAAGGAAATACCCTGCCAAATTGTTTTCTGAAATGATTTTAAGGAATCCCCATACAGATGACTAGTCTCTAAATAATTTACACAGTTGTCATTGCCTCATATTTGCTGCAGGTAAAATCAATCAACAAGTGTGTGCTAAATATTCCAGGATTTTCAGTGATTCCGTCCTAGATAATCCTTCTACATGCATTTTCTAAATACTGCCTAATCTCTAATACTGCATGCTCATTTTCTAAATATAAAATTCAAATGAGAGTAATTTGAGTCCACCATGTCCTTTAACAAATGCATAGCTAATATTATAAAGAAAACTTTGTAATGCTAAAATCCGTATTGTACTTCACTAAACAGATAAAAGTAATTGAATGCATTTCAAATATTCTAACTTAAAGCTAATTATCATAAATCAGCCTAAGTAATTTGACAATTTGGGATTCATACTGTTGAGAATAAATGCAAACTATAAAAATGCAGATGTAGGCCAAAGAATTGTCACATTAAAAAGGTTATGGCAAATAACCACCATTGGATTAGGAACATTATACTTTATTTATCATGAATCCTGCACAAGTTAATTGCTTTAGAGCACTGTTTGCTACATATCACCATCGTTTTCATTCATAGTATAATAAAAGTTGAAAGGGAAAAACGTTTGAGAGTCTTTAACTTTAAACCTAAGTTTTTAATTACTTCCCCAAATCCAGAAAACGTACAAATTATATAGTAAATACACTTAAAGAGAAACATAGCTTTGCTTTATTGAATAATTTCTAGCACTCTAGGAAATGGTTGCCATGGATACTGGAGGTTTGTTTTCAGTCCTGTTTCCTTTGTGAGCCTGCCCTCCCATTTTTCCATGGTCCTGTTTAGACCATTAGTCACAAAGGTTCATTATCCACCGTAGTAGACTAAACCCACAGTCCAGTGGCCCCAGTAAACCATGACAATGGTATTCACGCCCTTGAGTATGCAGTCTCCTCTCCATAAATCTGAGCTTGGCCCTGTGATCTGCTTTAATCAATTGAATGTGGCATGAATATCCTTGTATCAGTTTTGGGCTACACCTTTAAAAGAACTGGAAGCTTTCACTTTGTTCTCAGGAAGAAGTCAGTTGCTACATACAAAGTCCTACTACTCTAAGACTGCCAGACCATGAGAAGCCCAACCTAGTCATGTGGAGAGGTCATGTGAAGGAGAACTGAGTCTTCCAGCCAGCAACCCCAACTGAGCTTCCAGCCAACAAACAGCACTAACTTGCATGGGAGAAGCTGTCCAGGAAGTGAATCCTTGAGCTCCAATTGAGCTGCCTCAAGCTGGTGTCACATGGAGCAAAGACGAGCTGTCCCTGACATGCCTTGCACAAATTTCAGAATCATAAGTAAATAAAAGAAATGTTTGTATTTTAAGCCAACATGTGTTGGGGTGTCTTTTAACGTGTCAGTAGATAATTTTCAACCACACTAGCCACAAAGGTAGTCAAATAAGAATTCTTCCCTGAAAGAAAGAGGGAAGTTTTGCCAGGAAAAACTTGTACGTCATGGAAATATAGGAGGCTGAATACAGAAGAAAAGCAAAACAAATGGACAGAGAAGCTTCGTGGGCTGATTTGGGCCCTAGTCTCAGCTGGGAATAAAGCCAATGCCATCCCTCAGAGGTCAAACTTGTGTGAGGTGTGCCCCTCCTTTTCTTTCTTTCTGTTTTTTTAATTGGCTCAAGCTGGTTCATGTTGGATTTCTGTCATTTGCAAATAGAGAAATCCTGACCACTGAAGTCCTCTTCCGGCATGGACAGAGTAGTAAACACTGAGAGAATAAAGAGGAAGTGATGAGAGCGATCAGCTACAAGAGATAACTGACTCTCCGTGCAACACACTGTGCTTAGAAGCTGCAGGAGATTAAAAAGGTGTCAGAGATTGTATTAGTTTCCTGTTGTTGCTGTAACAAATTACCACCAACGTAGTGGCCTACACCACCACAAACTTATTATTTCATAGTCCCGACAATCAGACATAGGGCTTGCTGGGCTGAAGTTAGGTTGTCAGCAGGGCTGAATTCCTTTCTGGAGGTTCTCAGGGAGAATCTATTTTCTTGTTTGTTTCATCATCTAGAGGATGTTCACACACCTTTCATGTGGCCCCTTCCTCCATCTTCAAACCTCACAGGGGGAAGTTGGGGCCTCTTGAGGCATCATTCTCACTCCCTCTTTTGCCTCCCTCTTGACTTTCAGGATCCTTGTGATTTCCCTGAATCCACCCAAAGAATTCAGGATAATCTCCCATCTCAAGATCCTTAACTTATGAGATCTGCAAAGCCCCTTTTGCCATGTAAGGTCACGTTCACAGATACCAGGAATTCAAACCCAGATATCTTGCAGGGGGCACTATTCTGCTTCCCACAGAGACTATACTTGCCAACAGCTTCTGTTCTACAAAGGAGAGCAGTCAAAAATACAAGAAACACATGCATACACCGTGCACGCATGCACGCAATGTGCAATACATAAATAATGTGCAGTGAATGGGACAGACAACCAGAACAAAATCCCATGCGCCTGAAGAAATCATTCTATTGATCATTCATCAATTTCTTCTGTAAACATTGACTGAACCTGGAGTAGGTATAAAGCTCCATGGTCGATGGTCGATGCTGCAAACACAAATTTTTGTCCCTCTCTTTCAGATTCATTTTTGAATTTGAATTAGATTTTTGTCCCTGCCTTTCAAATTCATTTCTATCAGGAGAGGTAGCAAGTATTTAAGTATCTATAACATGACGTGATCGCTGATAAAGCTTAAAACTGGATTTATGATTTTGAACTCTTTATCAGTATCTCCTGTATCCTGAATTCAATGTACAATTTTATCATTTCTGAAGCTCTGAGATGAGCAAGTTCTTTTAATGCAGTCAACCATGCCACTGCATTGCACAGTCAGATATAAATGACTAAATCAGTGAACATTTCAGATGTAGGTTCAGCGGTCACCTAACTCGACAGCCACACCAGTTCCAAATCTATTTAGATTTTACAGTGTTACATTCATATGTCAAAGTTACACTTTACATTTATACTTTTATCCCTGGAATTAAAATAATTTAAATATTGATATATATAAATCTATATTGTGCTCCTATGAAAAGGATTATGTCTTATTTTGTTTTTTAATTTTTTTTAATTTTAATTTTTTATATTTTTAATTTTTAATATTAAAAAATATTAATTTTTTTATTAATATTTTTTAATATTGTTGGAGTGAGATTAAGATTATAGTAGATTATAAAGGCAATGGTATTTTTCTAACACATTTAGATCAAATCTCCAAAAGTTGGGAAGTGTGGAGAGCCAGATAACACAGGAAGATTTTCTGTGATGTTAGGTGAGTAAAATATACCATACATTATTTATCTATGTATTCATGAAAGATAAAAGAAAATCATACATTAAATTATTCAGGTGCTGAAATGTGTATAAACAATGTTTAAATTATACCCTACACTTTATAGGTAAATATGATTAGTCCAGAAATAGCGAAGATTTTATTCAAAGCTAATTGTGCTGTGGATCCCTGCCTTCAAGCTCCTTAGGGAGATTTTCATTGTTGTTCTGTTTTGTTTATATCCATTCATATTCCCCCGAAATTCTTGCTATGGAAGTTGATAGGGTGACGGTGTGGTGGAGGCAGGATCTAGCTTCTATCTTTTCTTGTAGGTATTACTTGTAGATATTAGGATATCTACCAGATATTCGTTGATGTTAACTAACTTTTTTCCTTGTTTAGAAACAAAATGGTGTAATACAAGCTGGGAGATCATAAAGAAGACATAAACTACTGTGCATCCTCCCCAAAGCAGAAGGTCTGCCTTTTAGAGCATTTTATCTCTTTTAGTAATTATGAAATGCATTAAAAAAAAACTCTTAAGGATGTTTATAAGTAATTCACATGAAAGAAACTGCATGTAGAAAATAACCACATAGGAAAATATTCAAACTAGTTATTGAAATACAAAGTTAAAATAATAACAAAAAGATTAAAACATAAACCTGGTGAGGTTGTGGTAAAACAGACATACACAAATACTTTTAGGGAAATCAACGTAGTGATTGCTTCTTATTTTGAGAGTTTCTAATTCTCTGGAAGTCTGTTAGCTGACTCTAAGCTCTTGGTAAATACCCTTACCAAACTGCAACTCTCAAGTTTATGTTTAAGTGCTCTGAAGTTCTACAAGTCTTTTGAGAAACCATCATCTAATGTGAGACTTTTTAATTTGGGGGCATAAATTAAAATTTTAAATGCCTGTAATTTCTGTGTTTCAAAGACAATTTGCTTCCAAGAAATAAAAGGGTTTGAGAGTCTGATTTTAATAAAATGTGAAGTAAGAGGAAAATTTGTAACTAACAATATATTAATGCTATTTGACATATGATCATTATTTAGCTGACGATTTTGCAACTCTGAAAAGAGAGAACCATATAACCAAGCATATGTTTTTAATTAGGCAAACTTAATTATATTAAAATTATTTACTATACTAGGATTTAAAAAATTTGTATCTAAACATGAAAATAGATGAATTCGTTGGCTAAATATGGGTAGTTTTATGTGGTTCTGCTAAAGCTACTGTTTCTGCTATATGTCAAAAATTCAAATGGAAATTCTATTATTCAGATACATAATAAACACCAAGAGTCATTAAACTTTAAACTTATCTGCATTCAGAAATCAGTAAATGCATTATGCTGACCTGCAAATGAATATGCTCCTAGGAGTGAGATAAACAAGACTGATGATTTTATTTATGGTAAATAACCATTATATATAGCCAAAACAATAGAAGTAAAATATGCTTGACCTGTGATGGGGGTGATACTAGTTCAAGGTAGATCTCATTGTTCTTGATGAAGGGAATGCAAGTTGAATTAATGAATTAATTTTACTTTTATAAATTGGCATGACTTTCATTCTAATATGCCTTTTACTTATTTTCTCAACCAAACTAATTTACTTGAATATTTTCTCTCTGATGATCTGTCTTGCTATTTCAAAGATTTGTTTATTTCATATATACTTATTAAATAACTACTACAGGCCAGATATTGTTCTAGGTGCTAGAAATAGACAAGTAAGGAGACAGAGAATAAACTTGATGGCTCGGGAAGGCCAACTAGTTTAGATTGGCCAGTCTGGAAGGCTGCCGTGAAGAAGTGATGATGGAGATGAGTCCTAATTGAACAAAGCCATGTGAAGATCTGGAATTAAAGAGGTCCAGGCCCAGGAACCATAGGGGCAAAAGCCCTAAGACAGGAATGAATTTTGATTGAACGAGTTTGGTGTGTTATGGTATCAGAAAGAAGACTTTGTGGCAGGAGGGTGGTCAAAGAGAACAAGATGATAGAGATGGGGTCACAGAAAGAGGCAGGGTCAGATTATGTGGGACTTTCTAAACCATGGCAAATGGCTTCCATTTTATCCTTAGTGCAATGTCAAGACATTGAAAGATTTTAGCCAATGATATAATTTACTCTATTTTTCCTAAATGCATTTCCAGCTGCCAGCATGGTCTCAAAACACCATAAAAATTTTTGATCCTCTTATAAATTTAATAGGCATTTTTTCTTCCACTTTCTATCTACCAAATTTTTCATAACTTGACCAAGACTTCAGTCACCCTATCTCATACTAGGTGCTAAGCTCTAGAGAAACAAAGATGACTAAGACAGACCCCATTCCTGCTGTTACAGAGTTTTTGATCAAGCAATTCTTAGCATCATTAATTCACCAATTAAAAGTGTGTCATGGCTCCATCTTGTCTCTCCTGTTTCCCCATTGTCTGACACACAATAATGAATGAGTCAATGCAACAAGTGTGTGAATTTATAGGTCCCAAGTCATAGGAGCTTACATGTAAACCTGATAGAATTCATCTCATTTAATTGAACCCAGTACTTCGACATATTCAGATTATTTTGGATCTTGATTCTGTCAGTGATACTATGGGCTATTTATTCTAGATGTGTGTCTTTCATGGTGGCAAAACTCTTTCGACTTTGATCCAAAGTATTGACAATAACATTGTACAGGAGAAGTCCACAGCAATGGAGACCTCCTTCTAACTGGACTTCTTAGTATGAATCAAACACCCTGTAAGTATGAAATTGAAGTCCTTTAATGACTTCCATAATAAGTCCATGCTCTGTTACTAATGGCTCATAAAGATAGTACAGAGTCCATGGGGAAAGAGTGAGGTGTCAGAGAAAGACCCAAGCTGAGGGATGCAGAGACGTTAATCAGGCATAGAGGGCAGGGGAAGAGAGTGGTCCCGGGAGAAGCAACAGCATTAGTTAGAGAAGGTGGTATATTTCCATCACCTAGGCTGCTGCCTTGGTCAGATGTTATATATTTATACCTTGGAAGATCTCATCTGGATGAGCTACTCCATTACACAGAGCTCTTGCTCTCTTCTTATGATGGTACAATATCCTTTTAGTTATTAAAATTTTAGGATGTAGTTTACATCTGGTAGATTTGTTTTTGCCCTCTGTATTACTCTTTTATGTCAGCATTGTCATAACTGTACTCTGTTTTTTATTCTTCATATGAATCTTAAAGTAATTATGCTAAATTCAAAAAAGAAACATGGAGAGAGATTGATTCAAATTAAATTAAATATACTAAGAAAAAGTTGACATCTTTACAATATCCAATCTTCCTATAAAGGAATATGAAATGTATGTCCAGTTGTTTAAATCTTTATTTTTATCTCTAAAAAATTACATAGTTTTTCTCTTTCCTTTCTTTTAGAGAAAGGGTCTCACTCTGCCACCTGGGCTGGAGTGCAGTGGTACGATCATAGCCCACTGTAACTTCAAACTCCTGGGCTCAAAGAATCCTTCTGCCTCAAACACCCAAGTAGGCTGAGAACACAGGTGCCACCAAGACAGGCTAAATTTTTTACTTCTTTGTAGAGACGGGGCCCAGCTGGTCTTGAACTCCTGGCCTTAGTGGATCCTCCTGCCTTCGCTTCCCAAAGGGCTGGGATTACAGACATGAGCCATAGTGCCTGGCCAATAAAAAATATGTTGCGCTCTCTAAGGTTTGTAGTTTTCTATATTTGGATACTTAACATTTCTTAAGATCCCTGAATATTTTAGTTATGCTAAATGGTTAATGGAATTTTAAAAAATTTATTTCCATTTGTAACCCAGGCATTTAACTGAATACTCATTAATATTAGTAGTGTTTTGGGAAGGTTTTAAAAAGTTTTCTGGGCCAAATAATCCATTATTCCCAAATATTGATATGTTTGTTCCCTTTCTCCTTACCTATATATAGATTCCTCTTTCCTATATATAGTCCTGTTCTAACCCTTGCAATAACATGAGAATATATATATAAGAATGTATATATATTGCAATAACATTGCAATAACATGAGAAAATATGTATATATGTGTGTGTATGTGTGTGTATATATGTATAACAAAACGTTCAGAAAAAAATTTAAATAATGAGGGAAGTAGTGGGCATTCTTTTTTCCCCTTGATAGTTTTAGGGAATGTATCTAGGACTAGGGGAAGTACTAAATGTTGATTTGAGATCTTGTTACTTACTATGGAAAGAAAAACAAACAATTATTCTATTCCTTGATTTTATGACTTCTTTCTTTTTAATCCTGATTAACGTCTAATTTGACTGTATGCCTTTTCAGTAATAAAGTAATTTTCCTTTTGAAAACTATTCATTAACGTATTATCAATTATTGAGTACCTTTTCAACTCTTAGCATAAACCTTACTTTCTCTTATGCACACATATACCACATTTTTGGATAAATTTAACTTATGAATTAATTCATTCCTTTGACAAATGTCAGTAAAAGCAGTGCCCTATTTGAGCCACTTGCTGGATGCTAAGTTAGAAAGATAGGGCCAGCAAAAGGTTTAGTCCAGTAATTCCCAGCAGCATTTCCTAATCCCAATGGATTCCTAAAGGTCTTAAAATGCAACTTTAGCTAGTTCCATGTTTTTTTTAAAAAATCATTAAAAAGGAACATACTTAACATGTTTCTTTGATTCGAGTAGGATGATCTCAACTATGGTAATACTGATTAGCTCTTGATTAGTGATCATGAATGGCACTTAACAGATGTGGAAAAAAATAAAATATAAAATCTCGACAATTATTTAATAAAAGTAATTAGGTTATCTATGATTATATTCCACACCTTCCTTTTAACAGGAGAGAAATTCCATGATCAGAGAAGTAAAACTACATAACTTACTTGGAGTTAGGGTGGAATAAAATGGAACACTTGTTTTTAATCTATCAATGTTGGTTAATTTCTATGTCTTGATTTAATTATAATTAGTTCTTAAGTCACGTTAGTAATACATGTGCAAAAAGAAAAAAACCATATTACTCTCACAGGTACTCACTAGCTTGTCACAATAAATTTGATTCTTTTCTCCAGGTGTTGAGCTAGACCTTACAGAATCCTCAAACTCCCTTTTAGCTCAGTGCTGTCTTATGACAGAGTTGTGGCCAGTGCCTAATGGACACCTCCATTGTTTTCATTTTGCTCAACAGAATAGACGTCAAGAAGGGAAATCCCACTGCCAGACAGGCCAGTAAAATCCTTCTGTGTGTAACTGGTGCACTGTCTCCCTATCTCTGACATTCACACACTGAAGACACAGTGGGCAGATTCCAGAGGCCTCCCCGCCCCACTCATTGCCCTAAGGATGGAGAAGTCAGGAAATGGAGGAGCCTCTGGTTTCCTAAATTACCACCAGGAGGGGGAGCTGCCACATTTGGGGAGAACTCATTTGGACTTTGGAGCAAAAAATACTTTTCTATGGTGTTAAGACATTAGAATATCAAACGTTATTTGTTTAAACAGCTAGGGTTAAGTAAAACAGTTACCAGTAAGTGTAGGTTCCCTGACCACCCTATACCCACCAATCTCAGTGCCTTCACCGCTTCCTGGGTCACCTTTTTATCAATGTTTCCTGGCCTTCTAGATTTTTAAATTATTTTGTTTCATTTTATTTTGTGTTTATTTACACAAAATTATATTAAATGTATTTATATGGCAGGATTTTTCTTTTATTAGTCAATAATACATTTTCAGCTCTAAATATGTTAGTGTACATAAGAAGACTCATTCTTTGATTTTAAATGCTGCATTGTATTCTAGAGTATGGCTCTATCAAAGTTATCTACATATTCCCATGTTGAGGGACATGAGAGATTGTTTTACATTCTTTTCTCAACAGGGTAGACCCTGAGAAAGGGATATACATATTTTATTTTACTAGGTACCAGAAATTGTCCTTCAAACTGCTGTTACCAATTTACTTCCTTATCAGCCCTGATAATACCTGTTTCACTCACAACCTTCATCAACACTTAATAGTGTCAAGTTTTTAATTTTTTGCCATTTAGATCATAAAGCAAGTCCCTCACAAAGTGACAGCCCTCAAGTACTCAAAAGTTTAACTGCATGTAAATGATAAAGGTAAATAATTAATGACAGGCATCCAGCTCATGTGGTTATTGCTCCAAGTGACTAATTTACATTTGGCCTTTTCAGATGGTTTGCAGTTTTCTACTCAAAATCCATTCACTTGGCTACATGGAAAAATTACTCCAGACTAGAGAAGTAGAAAAGAAAATCGACTCCTTTATTTTTCAAAGTTGCCAAACTCTAAGAATTCTTATAAAATTATTTCAATATGTTTTATCAGGACTTCTCCAACTCAAACCAATGGGGACACCCTAAGTCATTGAATTTTGTGTTTTAATATCAACACGATTCACCTGGGTTAGAGAAATGTTGCCAGAGAAACAGACATATGTGTGTAATTTCCAGTTTAATCTAAACCAGGAATCATCAACCATTAGCAATTCTAAGAGTGGTCAGAGAGGTGATTTCCTTACTGTAGAGAGAAGGCCGACATGGGTAAAACTGGTCCTTTCTTCAGGGTTGGATATTATACAACACGTTCGTTCTAAAGTGTTAAGCAGTTACTAAAATAGAAGCTAATAAAATATGACCCTTGAAAGAGGATTTTGAGGTCAAAAGAAAGGTTTGTAGAATTAAAATAATAAACTGGCTCTCCCCCACCACACTCTTTTCTCAATGCCATTTCAATCTCATCTACTTCCTTAGTGGTGCCATGCACTTGCATTCTTTGAAACTTTTGCTCACTCAGCATCCACCACCCAGGGGGGCCTTGCTTGGGTCTCTTCTGTTTTATCCAAACTCTTAGGCATCCTCAAGTCTCAGCTCCAGCACCATCCTCCCTGCCCTTTTGAGTCTCTCATTCTCTCCTTTATATTCTTTTTTTTTTTTTTGAGACAGAGTCTGGCTCTGTGGCCCAGGCTGGAGTGCAGTGGCCAGATCTCAGCTCACTGCAAGCTCTGCCTCCCGGGTTTACGCCATTCTCCTGCCTCAGCCTCCCGAGTAGCTGGGACTACAGCCGCCCGCCACCTCGCCCAGCTAGTTTTTTTGTATTTTTTAGTAGAGATGGGGTTTCACCGTGTTAGCCAGGATGGTCTTGATCTCCCGACCTCGTGATCCGCCCGTCTCGGCCTTCCAAAGTGCTGGGGTTACAGGCTTGAGCCACCGCGCCCGGCCCTTTATATTCTTAAAGTGTTCATAAACTTGAGCACTGCCTTGGAAGTTTCTGATTCATACACTGGCTGTGCTACTTACTCATACTGTGACCTTGAACAAATGATTTATGCTCTCTAAACCCTAGTTTCTTCAGCTACAAAGTGGCAATACAATAACTGCTTCAGTGCGCAGCTGCAAGTATTAACGACACTATGCATGTGAAGTGCTTAGCACAGTGCCTGACACATGTTAGCTCTACTTATCACTCCCATAATACCCTGTTTGTGCACAGACTTTGGGACTCATCACACTGCATTGTGATCATCAATTTTATTGTCTTCCCTTCAGTGACTGTATTCTCTGAAGGCAGAGAACGTTTCTTGATCATTTCAGTATCATGCCACATTTGTGATGTAAATAGCTACTTATGAGATGTTTGGCAAGTGGATAAATGTGGACTTGGCACACCTATTTGGACAGTCTGCCAATCTCAAACCTGTTATGCATACTCACGGGTTTCTAACACAGAGGTAAGGCCACTTTCATTTCAGGTTCAAGAGAATCAAGACCACAAAAACAGGGAAATAAGGTTTTAGGGCCCTGTATCTGGAATTTTCATATGTCAGTGTTCTAGTCCAGAACATGGTTTATGGTTTTAGAGTGATCACTTTAAAAGATTCATTTTGAAAGTTAATTTTGAGTTCTGCAAGTAAAAAGTAAAGTCTCCTATCTAAGATAACTTAGTTTTGATGGGGTTTCTACTTTATCATACTATATGTGCGTGATTCACAAACATCCGACTCCACACAGAAAATCACACGTCTTTTAAAAAAAGACAACAACAACAACAACAAAGACTCTATTTGCATGCCAGGTCGGCATTGCAGGGGCATTTTACAGGAAGTAAAAGTCCTTGGAAATGAGAAGCAGTAAAAAAAGGGTCAGATTCACATTCCATAGGAGTCCACAGGGGGCTGTGCTTCTGACCGTTGGATTGTCTACAAGAAAAGGAACAACCGTTCCAAGAGAGAATTAATGTTGCATAGGTTCTCAGGCAGCAGGAGGGAACAGCCCAATTATACCCACCCAAGTCTGAAATGTTGCCTGGGCACCAGCTGTGGGGTCTGACATTCTGTGTGCAGGTTTTAGGCAAAACCTTAGGGCTTAGGCAAGAGAAAGCGGCCTCTGGGCATTCTATGCGTTCTGAAATGGCCCTGGTCAACCTGATCCTTGGACCTAGGTGCCGGTGCTTACGCAGGTCACTAATGTCTCTCACAGGTTAAACACACAACCAGCACACCGGACATTCTGCCACTATCCCATCATCCTTCCTTGAAGCTGTCCCATCACCTTTCAGTGGGGGACTGGGGCTCCATTCCTAAAGACGAATGACAACTCTGAAGGGTCTGCACTCCATCCCCTCCAGGAGGAGAGGAGGCCTTCTGACAGGGAGAGAGGAACACCGGACATCTGCTGGACCACACGAGTCAGGGGCAGGGCTGCTCCACTGCAGGTCACAGCTCAGGCTTCTCTCTCTGGCTTCATTCTCTCTCTTCTGTCATCAATAGAAACTAATAAGAAGGTCTGGGGAGCGGGGCCAAGATGGCCAACTAGAAACAGCCGTGTTCAGAGGCTCCCACAGAAAAAACCATAATAAGCGAGTGAATCCTTCACTAGCAATCAAAGTATCCATGTTCTGCAATCAAAATTGACTAGAAGGCTGGTGTGACCTATGGACAGTGTGAGGCGGTGGCCTACCTGAAAGCCACGCAGGGAAGGGGAACCCCCTGCCCCCAGCCAAGGGAGACGGTAAATGAGCGTGCTACCCAACTGCGGAAACTGCTTTATCCACAGAACTGTGCAACCCGCAGATCTGAAGATCCCACTTGCGAACCCACGCCACCGGTGTCTAGTGTCCCAACCCCAGAACCAGCAGATTCTTACAGCCTCTCAGCTGGAATCTGCTTAAGGCTACTGAACTCCCCTGGGGAGGGGCAACCAGCACCTGCTGCCGCTGCCTGCTGCCTAAGCCGTTTGAGCTCCTTGGGGGAGGGGCAGCAGCCAGCACTGGGACTCACAGCTGGCTAACAACCTAAGCTCCTTAGGTAGGGGAAAGGTGGCACCCCTTTCTATAGCTCCAGGCTGTGCTTTCCCCCTGCTGGAGCCAGGGAGGCTGGACAGCTTGGTCCCAACACACGTCCCCACAACCCAACACATGTCCCCACAACCGAACACATCGGCTGTGGCAGTCTGCGGCCAGAGCGCCTCTTCAGGCCCAAACCTGACTCATTCTCCCTCAGTGAGCAGTGCTTCCCTGCAGGATCTCCAACAACTCCAGTCAGAGGCTCAGGGACAGAATTCAGATCTCCCTGGGCCTGAGCCCCTAGGCGGAGGGGGAGGGAGGGTTGCAGTCTCTGCGGACCACCAAACTTAGCTTCTCCTCCTAGTAGTTTGAGGAATCTGGGTAGCACAGACGGGACGGTTTCCGCCCAGCGAAACACACTCTCCCCACCAAGGGTCAAAGTGCTTCGTTAAATGGGTCCTGCTACCTGTGCCACCCAACTGGGTGAGATCCGCCAACAGGGGTTGTCAGACACCCTACTGGCATCCTAATGGCATCAGGTTGGTGCCCCTTGGGGTCAGAGATCCTGGAAGAAGGAGCAGACACCCATCTTTGCTGCTCTCCAGGCTCCTTGAGTGACGTCTCCAAGATACAGGAGTGAATCAGATGAATATGGCCTGAAGTGAACCTCCAGCAAACTGCAGCACCCCTACAGAAGAGGGAGTTGACTATTGAAAGAAAAAACAAACCAGCAGAAAGTAGCAACAACAGCATCAACAACAAAAAGGCTCCCATAGAAACCCCATCCAAGGTCAGCAGCCTCAAAGACCGAAACTAGACAAACTCATCAAGATGAGAAAGTATCAATGAAAAAATGCTGAAAACCCAAAAGGCCAGAGTGCCTCTTCTCCTCCAAATGATCGCAACATCTCTCCATCAAGGGTGTAGAACTGGGCAGAGGATCAGATGGATGAATTGACAGAAGTAGGCTTCAGAAGATGGATAATAAAAAACTATGATGAACTAAAGGAGCATGTTCTAACCCAAAGAAGCAAGAGCCTTGATAAAAGGTTAGAGGAATTGCTAACTAGAATAACCAGTTTATAGAGGAACATAAATGACCTGACGGAGCTGAAAAACACAGCATGAGAACATTGCGATGCATACATAAGTATCAACAACCAAATTGACCACGTGGAAGAAGGAATATCAGTTTGGAGACCACCTTACTGAAATAAGACATGCAGGCAACAATAGTGAAAAAAGAATGAAAAGTCATGAACAAAACCTCCAAGAAATACGGGACTTCATAAAAAGACCGAACCTACGATTGACTGGAGTACCAGAATGAGATGGGGAGAATGGAAACAAACTGGAAAACACATTTTACAATATTTTCCAGGAGAATTTCCCCAACCTAGCAAGACAGGCCAACATGCAAATTCAGGAAATACAGAGAACACCATTAAGATATTCCATGAGAAGATCAACCCCAAGACACATAATCATCACATTCTCCAAGTTTGAAATGAAGAAAAAAATGTTAAGGGCAGCCAGAGAGAAAGGCCAGGTCACCTACAAAGGGAAGCCCATGAGACTAACAGAGGATGTCTCAGCAGAAACTCTACAAGCCAGAAGAGATTGGAGGCCCATATTCAACATTCTTAAAGTAAAGAATTTCCAATCCAGAGTTTCATATCCAGCCAAATTAAACTTCATAAGTGAAGGAGAACCAACATCCTTTCCAGACAAGCAAATGCTGAGGGATTTTATTACCACCAGGCCTGCCCTACGAGAGCTCCTGAAAGAAGCATTAAATATGGAAAGGAAAAACCAGTCACTGCAAAAACACACCAAAATATAAAGACCAATGACACTACAAAGAAACTGCATCAACTAGTGGGCAAAATAACCAAATGGCAGCATGATGACAGGATCAAATTCACACATAACAATACTAATTTTAAATGTAAAGGGGCTAAATGCCTCAATCAAAAGACAAAGACTGGCAAATTGGATACGGAGTCAGGACCAGTTGGTGCACTGTATTCAGGAGACCAGTCTTACATGCAAGAAACACACAGGCTCAAAATGAAGGGATGGAGGAAAACTTACCAAGCAAATGGAAAGCAAAAAAAAAGAAAAAAAAAAAAAAAAAAAGCAGGGGTTGCAATCCTAGTCTCTCACAAAACAGATTTTAAACCAACAAAGGTCAAAAAAGACAAAGAAGGGCATTACATAGTGGTAAAGGGAACAATTCAACAAGAAGAGCTAACTAACTTAAATATATATATGCACCCAATACAGGAGCACCCAAATTCATAAAACAAGTTATTAGAGACCTACGATGAGATTTAGACTCCCAAACAATAATAGTGGGAGATTTTAACACCCCACTGTCAGTGTTAGACAGATCAACAAGACAAAAAATTAACAAGGATATCCAGGACTTTTACTCAGCTCTGCATCAAGTGGACCTAGTAGGCGTCTACAGAACTCTCTACCTCAAATCAATAAAATATACATTCTTCTCAATGCCACATGGCACTTATCCTAAAATCGACCACATAATTGGAAGAAAAACACTCCTCAGCAAATGCAAAGGAGCAGAGATAATAACAAACAGTCTCTCAGACCACAGTGCAATCAAATTTGAACTCAGGATTAAGAAACTCACTAAAAACCACACAATTTCATGGAAATTGAACAACCTGCTCCTGAACGACTCCTGGGTAAATAATGAAATTAAGGCAGAAATCAATAAGTTCTTTGAGACCAATGAGAACAGACAGACAGTGTACTGGAATCTCTGCGACACAGCTAAAGCAGTGTTAAGAGGGAAATTTATAGCACTAAATGCCCACATCAGAAAGCTAGAAAGATCTCAAATCGACACCCTAACATCACAATTAAAAGAGCTAGAGAGGCAAGAGCAAACTAATCCAAAAGCTAGCAGAAGACAAGAAATAACTAAGATCAGAGAAGAATTGAAGGAGAAAGAGACACAAAAAAATCCTCCAAGCAATCAATGAATCCAGGAGCTGGTTTTTTCACAAAAATTAACAAAATAGATAGACCACTAACTAGACTAATAAGAAGAGAGAAAAGAATCAAATAGACACAATAAAAAATGATAAAGCGGATATCACCACTGACACCACAGAAGTACAAACTACCATCAGAGAATACTATAAACACCTCTAAACAAATAAACTAGAAGAAATTGATAAATTCCTGGATGCATACACTCTACCAAGACTAAACCAGGAAGAAGTTGAATACCCGAATAGATCAATAACAAGCTCTGAAATTGAGGCAGTGATTAATAGCCTACCACACGAAAAAGCCCTGGACCAGATGGATTCTCAGCTGAATTGTAACAGAAATACAAAGAGGAGCTGTTACCATTCCTTCTGAAACTATTCCAAACAACTGCAAACGAGGGATTCCTCCTTAACTCATTTTATGAACCCAGCATCATCCTGATACCCAAACCGGGAAGAGACAGAATAAAAAAAGAAAACTTTAGCCCAATAACCTTGATGAAATTTGATGCAAAAATCCTCAATAAAATACTGGTAAACTGAATCCAGCAGCACATCAAAAAACTTGTCCACCATGATTAAGTCAGCTCCATCCCTGAGATGCAAGGCTGATTCAACATACGCAAATCAGTAAGTGTAACCCATCACATAAACAGAACCAAAGACAAAAACCACATGATTATTTCAATAGATGCAGAAAAGGCCTTCGGTAAAATTCAACATCCCTTCATGTTAAAAACTCTGAATAAACTTAGGTATTGATGGAACACATCTCAAAATAATAATAGCTATTTATAACAAACTCACAGCCAATATCATATTGAATGGGCAAAAGCTGGAAGCATTCCCTTTGAAAACTGGTACAAGTCAAGGGTGCTGTCTCACCACTCCTATTCAACATAGTATTGGAAGTTTTGGCCATGGCAATCAGGCAAGAGAAAGAAATAAAGGGTATTGAAATAGGAAGAGAGGAAGTCAAGTTGTCTCTGTTTGCAGATGACAGGTACCATTGCAAAATTCGGTCATCCAAAATATGTTTATGTATGAAATGCCTACTATGCATTTACATTTAAAAAACCCCATCATCTCACCCCCAAAATTTCTTGAACTGATAAGCAACTTCAGCAAAGTCTCAGGAAACAAAATCAATGTGCAAACATCACAAGCATTCCTTTATACCAACTATAGGCATACAGAGAGCCAAATCATGAATGAACTCCCATTCATAATCGCTACAAAGAGAATAAAATACCTAGGAATTCAGCTAACAAGTGATGTGAAGGACCTTTTCAAGGAGAAGTACTAACCACTGCTCAAGGAAAGAAGAGAGGACACAAATAAATGGAAAACCTTCCATCCTCATGGATAGGAAGAATCAATATTGAGAAAATGACCATATTGCCCAAAGTAATTATTATAGATTCAATGCTATTCCCATCAAACAACAATTGTCATTCTTCACAGATGGAGAAAAAAAAACTTTTAAATTTCATATGGAATCAAAGAAGACCTTGTATAGCCAAGACAATCTTAAGTGAAAAGAACAAACTGGAGGCATCACACTACCTGACTTCAAACTATACTATAGGCTACAGTAACCAAAACAGCATGGTACTTGTACCAAAACAGACATATAGACCAATGGAGCAGAACAGAGACCACAGAAATAACACCACAAGTATACAACCATCTGATCTTTGAAAAGCCTGACAAAAACAAGCAATGGGGGAAAAGATCTGCTATTCAGTAAATGGTGCTGGGAAAACTGGCTAGCCCTATTTAGAAAACTGAAACCAGACCCCTTCTTTATACCTTATACAAAAATTAACTCAAGATTAATTAAAGACTTAAATGTAAAACCAAAAACCATAAACACTCTAGAAGAACACCTAGGCAGCACCATTCAGGACATAGTCCTGGGCAAAGACTTCATGGCAAAAATGCCAAAAGCAATTGCAACGAAAGCCAAGATTGACAAATGGGAGCTAATCAAACTAAAAAGCTTCTGCATAGCAAAGGAAACTATCATCAAAGTGAACAGGCAAACTACAAAATGGGAGAGAATTTTTGCAATCTACCCATCTGACAAAGGTCTAATATCCAGAATTTGCAAGGAACTTAAACACATTTACAAGAAAAAAAAAAAAAAACTAAGTCGGCAACCCCCTCAAAAAAAGTGGGCAAAGGATATGAACAGACGCTTCTTAAAAAAAAGACATTTACGTAGCCAACAAACATGATAAAAAGATCAACATCACTGATCATCAGAGAAATGCAAATGAAAACCACAATGAGATGCTATCTCATGCCAGTCAGAATGGTGATTAGTAGAAAGTCAAGAAACGATAGATGCTGGTGACACTTTGGAGAAATAGGAATGCTTTTACACTGTTGATGGGAGCACAAATTAGTTCAACCATTGTGGAAGACAGTTTGGCAATTCCTCAAGGATCTAGAACTAGAAATACCATTTGACCCAGCAATCTCATTACTGGATGTATACCCAATGGAATATAAATCATTCTACTATAAAGACACATGTACACATATGTTTATTGCAGCACTGTTCACAATAGCAAAGACATGGAACCAACCCAAATGCCCATCGATGATAGACTGGATAAAGAAAATGTAGTACATGTACACTATGGAATGCTATGCAGCCATAAAAAAGAATGAGATCATGTCCTTTGCAGGGACATGGATGAAGGTGGAAACCATCATCCTCAGGAAACTAACATAGCAACAGAAAACCAAACGCCACATGTTCTCACTCATAAGTGAGAGTTGAACATTGAGAACACATGGACACAGAGAGGGGAACAACACACATCAGGACCTGTTGGGGGATGGAGGGTGAAGGAGGGAACTTACAGGATGAATCAATAGGTGCGGCAAACCACCATGGCACACGTATACCTATGTAACAAACCTGTACATTCTGCACATGTATCCCATTTTTTTACAAGAAATAAATAAAAAAGTAAATAAATAAAAATTGAAAAAAAAAGAAGGTCTAGGGAACCCTCCTAGGATTCCTCCTCCCAGGCCTCATTAGGCCTGAGCCTCTGCCAGTAGTGGGTCATGGGGTCAAGAGTGGGGACCTGCAGCAGCCCTGCCTAGGACTTGACTCCCTGCTCTGCCTTATGTTAGCTGTGTAACCTTGGGCAAGTTCCTTAATCAGTCTGGTCTCAGGTTTCTCATTGGATAAATGGGAATTAGAACAGAAGCAACCTCATGGGGATGTTATACAGAGGGTATAAAACCATCCATGAAATGCTCTTGCCTCAGGTGAACTCTACCTCCTTACCCTAATTAACTTTTCTTCCTCACATTCGTTGATACTCACATGATGTCATACTTGTTACTGTATCAACCATTCCCCCACAAGAATACAAGCTCCAGAAAGGGAAGAACCATGTCTTTTTGTTACTGGTTATCCTCTCAGAATGCATAGTAGGCATTTCATAAATAAATATCTGTTGGATGACTGAATTTTGCATTGGTACATACCAAGATAATGTGTTGACTATTGTTATTTTATAATTTAATTATTATTAGCGTGCCATAAAGATTAAATAACATGGAAAACACCTGATTCCCAGTGTGTGTTCAATACATAGGGAATAAATGCTAGCAAAAGAGAAAGGGAGAGATGGAGGATGAATGGAAAGAAGGAAAGAAGCATCAATGCATTCCCAAGCAGAGGTGCTGAGAATAAAATCAACTTGATGTCCAGGTAGGCAGTGGGGCAAAGGGGTGGTTGGTGTCAGGAGACTGAGGAGATGGAACAAGCCACCTCAATCCCTGGCCAATAACCCATTTTGAGTGAACTGTAGGTCGGGGAGACAAGGCCACCAAGAGAAACCATGCTTCCTAAGAATGACTTGAGGCTGTCCTGGTCCTGTATGACTCTGCATTTGGGATCTGGAGACATCTTCTGTATCAGAACTTACTCCTTTTGCTATTTCCCAGAGCTAGGAGACCAGGGACATAGAGCTTGGCTGCCTCCTCAAGTAAAAGTCCCCTCACACCACCCCATGTCAATATAAATGTATTACGTACCAAGGCAGGTCAGGGTAATCTAGATCGAGTTCTCCTGTCTCCTATTACTTTCTCAAATCTTTGGAAACTCTTGGTATTATTTTTGTAGTTTGTATTCAAATGACTGTTAGTATGTCCTTGCTACATAATAACATCTCTTCAATTATCCTACTCTTCATCCCTCTATCTTTCCTCTCCTCCCCTTTTCCTGTCCCCCAAGGATTTTGTTATTAGAATTTCACCCTCTTCTCAGAGGGAACGTTTTAGCAGCATGGGTTTATGGCAACCGTAAAGAAGGAAGTTGGAAAGGCAAAGCCGGACGTGATCCCCAGTTTTATAACAAACTCCTGTCAAAACATAACAAACCCCAGCCAGACATGAGTTGCAGTGACAGAATGCAAGACCATAAAGATGATGGAGATCAGATGGGACAGGCACTTTATAGAAACAAACACCTTCCTTGCAAACAGATAGGCGAGTGGAATACTGAAAACCCTCCCTGGGAAAGAAAAAACAATGCTAGGAAGAAATAAGAACAAAAACATAAAATTCAAATGACAGCCCAGCCCAAGGAGATAAACTCGAGGCAGACAATCCAATTTTAAATCAAGTCGTCATCTCCTCTTGACCTTAATTGACCTCAGTAAGCCGGATCCTGAACAAATATAAAATTAAGAAGTGAGTAACACCCAGTGGAGAAATGGACCATTCAAGTGTAGGTGTTGGAAGTTTCACTCTCAGGACATACTTGGTTTTGTATAGGAATCCTGAAATCATCCATTTCCTTGGGGATGGCCACCAAGGAGCCATAGCACTGCACGAGGTCAGGAATTCAGTATTCCTCAGAGCTACACATGAAGGTTTTGTATTTGTTTAGATCCTGCACTGTGTCCAAATACAAATTCAGGTTTCTATGGCATTGTTATTATCAGAAAGAGGTATGCAGAAGAAGAAGAAGTGAAACTAATATATGCAGCTTACTGGGATGCCAAGGTGCATAGGAAGATCTTTTCTACTATCAAGTTGGAAGCATGATAAATGGAGAGAATGGAGGAAACACTAACCTGGCCTGTACTGATGGAACCCTTTAGATGTTAGGGGTGGGTTCTTTGAGAAATCTTCCTATAGTCTCTCTGGCTTTCCTCTGCTGAGCATTCTTTCTGACTGCTCTTCTGTCTTGTATTTTTCTGGATAATTCTTTCTCTTCTTGAGCTCGCAACTTGGGAACTACTTCCTCCAGGGTGCCTTTTCTGATTTCCACAGGCCAAATCTGTTAGGCGCACCTCCTGCAAATTCCATTAACTACATACACTTGTCTATTACAGCATTTTTCACATTACAGTGATCCTCACACTTAAACTACACCTGGGGAGCAGGTTAAGATAACGATTCCCAGGCCTCACCCCCGGCAGCTTCCATTTTCATTGGACTGCGATGAGCCTAGGGTCTGACACTTTTAACAAGTGTCCCAGGTGCTTTGGAGGCAGGTGATTTTCAGACCAGATTCAGAGACACTCTGTTTTATATGAATTGTCTTCGTGGCATATTATTGTGTGGGTTCCATGAAGACAGACACCCTATCTGCCTTTTTGCATTCGTGCTCATAGGATTTGTCAGAGCACCCAGCACCTAATAAGAGTGACACCTGGTATATATGTATATATGTATGAATGTATATGTGTGTACATATATGCATGTGTATATGTTTATGTGTGCATATGCACATATGTGTACATACATACACGTATCCACACACACATATAGTTATTGACTGAATGTGACATGGAGTTGTGTTTGGTAGGTGACAGAGTCTGCTCTGCTCTATTCAACAGAGAGGACAATGCAGCTGATCCAGGCACAGAATACTGGAAGGAAGTGCAGTGTCCCATAGCCTCCAGTTGCCATCACATATTTTCTCTGTGAGGCGTTCCAGGTGATATGGTTTGGCTCTGTGTCCCCACCCAAATCTCATGTTGAATTGTAATCCTCAGTGTTGGAGGAGGGGCCTGGTAGGAGATGAAGCGATCACAGGGGTGGATTTTCCCCTTGCTGTTCTCATGATAGTCAGTTCTCACGAGAGATCTGGTTAAGAGTATGTAGCACCTCCCCCATCACTCTCTTCCTCCTTCTCCAGCCGTGTAGGGCATGCTGGCTTCCCCTTCAACTTTCGCCATGATTATAAGTTACCCGAGGCCTCCTTAGTAATGCTTCCTGTACAGCCTGCTGAACCGTGAGCCAATTAAGCCTCTTTTCTTTATAAATTACCCACTCTCAGGTAGTTCTTTATAGCAATGTAAGAACAGACTAATAACCAGGAGAACCAATGGGATCTTTAGAAAACAAAAACAAAAGCAAAAATTTTTTGCTGTGATTGACAACTAGGCAACACGCTGGCTGCCTTTGTCCTGCCAGAAACTCCGCAAAGCTTACCCTACTGCAGACCACACCAGGCTACAGACCCTGATCAGGAGAACTCTATCCCACCAGGTGAGAACCTCCTCTAGTGGCCCTTCTGCTGAGAGGATAAATATTTCAGTTTTCAAACCACAAGGGCTGCATTGATGCCATGTGGTGAGATAATTTTGGAAAAGAAATTGGAAAGATGAAGTTTCTTTTCTAACATTCCCAAACTGTTATGTTTCTGAGACGGGCCACACTCCACTTAAAATACGTTAGAGTGCTGAACTTTACCCAAGGTTCATTATAGTGGAGGCTTTGCATGATGAATTTGTTGAAGATGAGGGATTTGCAGCAATCCAAGGAGGTAATTCCCAGAGCCACCAGGCCATCGTGAGCATGTATGAATTGATAACCAGGGTGATCATTCATGCAATTTCAGGCTGTGGAGATATGAACAATATCTCACCAGTGGATAATATCAGTTGTCAAGTGTGTTTTATTACCCCTAGAACTCCCTTTTGTTTTTATAGGTTGCTAGTGGATATCTCTGATTTCTTTTTTCTCCTGGCTGCACAGAAATTTGGAAGGGGCTTATTTTATTTTATTTTTCTTCTTTTACCAGAGAAGTTAATAGTAATAGTAGGGAAAAATTAAAAAGAATAAAATGAAGATAGCAGATAAAACATTATGAATAACCATTTCATCGGCACTTTAAATACCATGGAAAGGATTCTAAATGCATATTTCATTATCTGTAGCTGGTGTAGGAGGATTTTTTTTTTTTTTTTTTTTGAGACGGAGTCTCGCTCTGTCGCCCAGGCTGGTGTGCAGTGGCACAATCTCAGCTCTGATATTCTAGATGGGTGGGCCCGGCACCAGCTGGAAAAGCAACACTGAGTGCTTACTTAGAGAAACCACAGATTAGATAATATATTTCAAAGGGAACAAATAAAGAGAAAACAAAAACTATAAATTTCTGGCACATAGAAGATCTTCAGTAATTATTGGTTGAATGACATTAATGAACCAGATACTTGCTTACAAAAAGAAAGCCAGGATAGGTACAAATCACAAAGATGAGGCAGTGTTCAGAGTTATGGGAAATAGCAATAGTATAATTTTCCTTCTTCATCCAAGGTCTCTTGAGACTTCAGGATGCCTTGGAGATTAAAGACAAAATATCAAGAAGAACAACGGCTATTGGCTGGTTTCATAGGGAGGTTCTGAATGAAAAGCTTTAAAGTTCAACTTTTTCTCTGCAGATAGAAACTATTAAGGGGTTTGAGCAAGGCAGGAGCAGATCTGGATTTAAATATTTCACAGCTTTAAATGTCTATTTTTTTAAATAGTCCAGCAGTGCTTAATTTTCCCTGTTAATATTCATGTCGAATGGCTGAGAAACTAAGATGGGATTTGATGGTTCTAGTGTGGAGTGAAAGCATTTGTTAATGGGGGAAACATTCCAATCTCTATGTGCCAAAAATAGTTGCCTGTGTAATTTTAGAGACTTTGTCTACAAAAACAGTGTCTACAAAAGCTATTGTCCCAAGTTTGTGATACTGTATAATGATCTCAACTCTGATTAACTTACTCTGTCAGTGTTCAATTTTTACCACGTTTATTTTTCTATATATACCACTAGACACTCTGAACCAACTCCCAAAAGATGATCACTATTCTATTCCAAATCCAAACCTATGACTACAATGTATGCTGCAAGAGGGAGGCCCTTGTCTTTCTGTGTATTCCTGTCTCAGTATCCAGCCTATTTCCTGGAATGCAGCAGGCATTCAATAAGTATTCTTTGAATAAAAAAGTAAATGATGACTGCTGCGAATTTAGTAAAATAACACACATTGAGAGGAACTAGAGAAAGCTAGAGGACAAAAAAGAACATGTAAAGTAAATAAAAAAGACAAAATATTCTGCAAAGAAATGCCATTTAATTGCTTTTAAACATATTCTTTAAAATAAATGACTATCAGCCGGGCGCGGTGGCTCACGCCTGTAATCCCAGCACTTTGGGAGGCCAAGGTGGGTGGATTACCTGAGGTCAAAGGTTCAAGACCAGCCTGGTCAACATGGTGAAACCCCATCTCTATTGAAAATACAAAAATGAGCCAGGCATGGCGCCACACACCTGTAATCCCAGCTACTCAGGAGGCTGAGGCAGGAGAATTGCTTGAGCCCAGGAGGCGGAGGCTGCAGTCAACCAAGATTGTGCCACTGCACTACAGCGTGGCCAACAGAGAGAGACTTTGTCTCAAAAATAAATAAATAAATAAATAAATAAGAAAGTAAATGACTATCAATGTGCTGTCAATTAAGTGATACTTGAAGATACTTGAATAAGTCAATATGGTCATATTGATACTCAGCTTATTTCATGTAACATGCCTGGCTTGAAAGCTGCTCAAAGAACTTGAAATATACATATATATACACACACACACACATTATATTGATATATTTAAAGAGCTTAACACCCCCTCACCTCTACTGCTACCATATTTTCCATTATTCATGTGTAAAGCAAACTGTTTTTGGCCCCGTGGAGAAAAGAATTTCATACTAAATCGAGTTCCTATAATTCTGAATTTGAGGTGTTCAAAAAGCAGAGATCTTACCACAACTACAGTGTGTGTTTGCAACAGCCTCTCCTTGCCACCTCCCTTTAAACTCTTTTTTTTTTTTTTTACCAGTTCTAGCTTCACAGAGGTACCCGTACCATTATTGTCATTACAAATTATGTTTATAAAATTGTATTGCATTAGGGATTTTTGTTAAATAAGTAGATTTTAGCTGCACTTGTCAAACACAAGAAAAAAGTAACTATGCGAGATGATACATTAATCTGCTTCACCATAGTAATCATTGTTACACAGTGTAGCATCCCATAACACCATCTTAAACCTCAAAACTGCACACTGAAATTTTTGTTTTGTTTTGGTTTTTCTAGAGGCAGGGTCTCGCTATGTTGCCCAGGCTAGTCTTGAACTCCTGGGCTCAAGCAATACACCTGCCTTGGTCTCCCAAAGTGCTAGGATTACAGGCATGAGTCACCATACCCAGTTACACATTAAAATTTTTAAAATAAATAAATTAACAAACAAAAAAATAAGAAATATTAGTAACTACATTTTTTATTATGTGCTAGTCATTGGATTAAGTGTTTTGCCTACACTATCTCCAATAATCTCAATGACTTTATACAGAAGACAGTATTATTATCCCAATTTTATATTAAAAAGACTGGGACTTAGACAGATAAAGGTTACACATGTAGAACATCTGACTCCAGAATCAATCATTGGTCAATAGTATATCTAATGCCATGTCTTTTATTGTGTAGGACCATTATGTGTCCCTTGAAATCTGATTTAACTTTATTCACAATTGAATCACCATGACACCGATCCAGCATGGCCTCTTCCACATTATAAATGAGCAATGGAAGTTTTGCTAGATTGACACCATTTTACGAATAAAGGCTAAAAAAGTACAATTTGCTGTTTTTAAAGTATTAAAGAATTTGTTTCTGTGGTTACAATTTCAAAGAAAATACAATAATATCTGTTTAGGATGGTTAAAATATTCAGAGCTTAAAGATCACCTAGTCTAACCATCTGCTAAGGGTTTCTGGCCAAGTTCTCTCATCTTTGAAACCTTTCAATGGCTCCCCATTGTCCTCAAGATGAAGTCCGGACTCCTTAATGTCACTTGCAAGGATCTTTCATGACCTGATCCCTGCTTACCTCTTTTGCCCCATCACCTGCTAGTCCCCTGCATCCTCACGCTATTTTCTCTGCATCATCTCACACCTCTCTCCAGATCCCTGCAGCCCGCCCCCTGCATCACAAACAATCACTCTTGCTCCAGCAGCACAGAACTTATAGCCCCTCTGAATCAGATAGCTCTCCCTTGCTTTTGAGTCTTAGTTCATAAAGTTCCATCTGCTTGAAGTGCCTTCTCTGATTAATTTATACTTTAATAACCTCTTCCAGGAAATCTGGAGAAAGGATCACTCAGCAGAGCTTCTGCTATTCCTTCTGCTCAGTAGTGATAGAGCACTTCTCCCACTGGATTGAACCATTGACATGATTGTTCTTTCATGAGACTGTAAGCTCTTTGAAGACAAGGACTTCTACTGTCTGACTCATTGCTGTATCCCCACAGTACCAGGGATGGAGTAGCCTTGATACATATTTGGTGAATAAATGAGTTAGACCTAAAAGCCAGGATGGCCACTCGGTACTCTCCCATGAATATATCAGCTTACCAACTGCGAAGAACACAAACGCAATAAAGTCTTTGGGCAGCACAGTTTTCTGAATACTGGGAGGGGTTTTTGCATGGAAAGCAGTTTAAGACACCCTGAAAACTTAAGGAAGTTTAAGCACACTCCCAAAGCCTGCTAATTTCCATGGCTTCTCTTAGTGATGGAAAAGCACCTCTTGATTCCAGCATGCTGTTTCATCATCATTGAAAAGAGTGTCTCCAATGTCTCCTACTCCTCCCAGCCTCTACATAAAACCACTGGTCCCTGCTGTTCTGTTCCAGAATTGCAGAATGGCCCAGTAAGAAGGGTCTATGGAGACCATCCTGTCCAACACTCATTTGTGATATAGGTTGATATAGGACAGGGAACCAAAATCCTTAAAGGCCGCTGTATAGAAGGCAGCACACTGCATATTTGAACCAAGGTTTTGTGCATTATCTTATTCGATTGATAGCACAACCTTATGAGGTTGGCAGTCATTAACCCCTTTGTATAAATGAGGGAAATGAGAATTAAAGATGATAAGTTGTGCAATGTCACACACTGGCTAGTACATCTAATGTTCTCTTTCCATCTGCCTCATTTTAATTAGACATCCAAACCACCTCATTATAATCAGAATACGCATTAGTTACTGGACTACCTGGAGAACATGAGCTGTTTACCTTTATCACCAATTCAAGCCCCTGGTTCTTGTTTGCACCTACCTTATTCTTTCTCTTGCTGTTTTGCAGTGGCAAAATGTTACTTGTCAAAAAAAGTACTGCAAAGGGAGACACATCATCATAAAGCCTAAACTTTGAAATTGGTCATGAATGACCAGCATATGTCAACAACTTTGAAAATACCTTATTCCCAAATCTCACTAGCTAGACACTTCACTTCAGTGCTTGAAATCTAGCCAGGTTCTCGTCGGGGAAATCAGGCAAATACAACTTGCCTTATTTCCAGTTCCCAGCTCTGGCTAAGCTTCATTTTATTGCAAATCATCACAAACTTTTTTTTTCATTTACTTGCTCTGTGACCTTGGACAAGTTGCTTTACCTTGCTGTGTCTTGGTTTTCTCATCAATAAATAGGAATGATGATAGTCCCTACCTCAAGTGGCTACTGATTAGATGTGGTAACATGTAATGTCCTCATCAGAGTGACTCTCAATGAAGGTCAGCTAGTCTTGTTTTTGACATATATGAGCCTCGGCAGCAAGCCTCTCCTACTGTTTACTGTGAAAGGATGCCAACACTTGGATGGAAATGCTGCAGAAGATAGATCTATTAGATAGCCATGAAAGGAGATCTGGACTATAGACAAAGGATTCTCCAGAAACTGCAAGGAGACAGAACACAGAGAACTGCACCTTAGCTATCTTAAAGGTTACTGCTGCTGTGTTTAAAAAAATCCTTCTGGTGGGGCCATATGAAGTACCCACTCGCAACGCCTCCTTCCCCAGTGGCTGCATATTCATAGTCAGGGCTTCTTGGCAGTGAGACACACACCATGAGTCACACTGGGAGGTCAGTGACGAAAGGATTATTTCCTTCAGTGTCATCCCTGCCCCACCACAATTCTACTTTTCATTTGCCACTTTATATGCTTAAAACATCTGGAAGTAAATCATCATCGAAGGTACTATAAATGTGTGTGGTAATTATTGATGTGGTCCATACTACAGGGAGCAGCACGCTTCTGTTCTTTTCCAGTTCAGTGAAAAAGGGGTTATAAATGTTAAAAACATTAGACTCCCCGAGTCCACTCTTCTATACAAATGACTATTCTCCCAGGTGTTTGTGGGGAGCTCACTCTACCTTCTGGAAAGAAGGAAGGGAAAACTAACATTGATCATCATCATCATCATCATCATCATCATCATCATCATCATCATCATTTTTTTGGCTGCTATCTGTTATGTGTTGGGCCTTTTACATCAACTGTCGCCATTTTATGGGTAGAAAACCCAAGCCCCAGAAAGATTAGATTACTTTCCCAAGTTTACACAGACACTAAGCAACAAAAGTCAGGGTTCCTGGTGTGGTAGGCAGCCTCCGAGATGGCCCCAGGGAACCCTGCCTCCTGGTATTCACCACCCTGACAAAATTCCTTCTTTTTGTTTGTTGGCTGGATTTAGTAACCTAGTTCTAGCAATAAAATAGGACATGACAGAAGCAATGGGATATCATTTTCAAAATTAGGTTACAAAAAGACTGTGGCTTCCATCATGGGTGACTTAGCATATATTCCACTGAGGGGTGGGATAAACTGACTTGTGAGGACCAGCCTGAACATCTGGCCACTGCAAACACAGAGGGACAAGCTGCTGGAGTCAAATCAACATGCATATGGGGTTTATGAGTCAAATTCTGCCCCTTTTCACCATGCCTACACCATTGAAGAAACCCACCCTGATTCCATGTGGCCAATTCCAACCACTCATCAATAAGCCAGGATGTCCCCAAGTTCAACATAAGGAAAAAGAAACAAGGCTGCGTTTCAAACGGTTCGGGTGCAGTGAAACTGGACAGCACATCATGCCTAGTACCTCTTCTTTTTAACTTCTAAACCTTTGTAAACTCTGTGTGAATCAGAAACATACGGGTTGCATTCCTCTGATTCAATTCATCAGAATGTTGTTTTGTAGGGATTATGTGAATTCCAGGAAGGCCTTGAAAAATAGCATTCTTTCATCTCATGCCCCAAAAGCTCCCAATAGGATGGATTCCCACAACACAAGATGTTGCCATTTGAATTAGAACCTCTCCAGGAGAAGCTCACCATCTATTCAGCTCCTATAGAAGGCCCTGGACTGAAGGTACTGATTTTCCAAACTGATAGTGCATTTGCATCAGATCCACCTTCCTATAATTTTGGGATGAGAAAGGTAACTTTTGGGAAAGACCCTGCTCAACTTTTTTGCCTGACAAAACACTACCCATCCTCTGGTGAGTTAAATCTTTTTTTTTTTGTTTTTATCCCCCACCATTTGAGAAAGACTCTCTTAAACTTGAGTTACCCAGGGTCGCTTCCAAGATGGTCAAACAGGAAGAGATCTGGTCTACAGCTCCCAGCGAGATTGTCGCAGAAGATGGGTGATTTCTGCATTTCCAACTGAGGTACCTGGTTCATCTCACTGGGACTGGTTGGACAGTGGGTGCAGCCCATGGAGGGAGAGCCAAAGAAGGGCAGGGTGTTACCTCACTTGGGAAGTGTAAGGGGTTGGGGGATTTCCCTTTTCTATCCAAGGGAAGCCGTGAGTGACTGTACCTGAAGAAGTGGTATACTCCTGCCCAAATGCTGCACTTTTCTCATGGTCTTCACAACTGGTAGACCACGGGAGATCCCCTCCCGTGCCTGGCTTGGCAGGTCCCACGCCCATGGAGCTTTGCTTGTGGCTAGTGCAGCAGTCTGAGATGGACCAGGGATGCTGAAGCTTGGTGGGGGGAAGGGCGTCCACCATTGCTGAGGCTTGAGTAGGTGGTTCTATGCTTATAGTGTAAACAAAGCGGCAGGGAAGCTCAAACTGGGCAGAGCCCACCACAGCTCAGCAAGGCCTACTGCCTCTCTAGATTCCACCTCTGGGGGCAGGGCATATCTGAACAAAAGGCAGCAGACAGCTTCTTCAGACTTAAACGTCCCTGCCTGACAGCTCTGAAGAGAGCAGTGTTTCTTCCAGCAAGGAGTTCAAGCTCCAATAATAGACGGACCTCAAGTGGGTCGCTTACCCCTGTGTAGCCTGACTGGGAGACACCTCCCAGTAGGGGCCAACAGACACCTAATACAGATGGTACCCCTCTGGGATGAAGCTTCCAGAGGACGGATCAGGCAGCAATATTTGCTATTCTGCAGCCTCCGCTGGTGAAACCCAGGCAAACAGGGTCTGGAGTGGACCTCCAGCAAACTCCAACAGACCTGCAGCTGAGGGGCCTGTCTGTTAGAGGGAAAACTAACAAACAGAAAGGAATAGCATCAACATCAACACAAAGGATATCCACACCAAAACCCCATCTGTAGGTCATCAACATCAAAGACCAAAGGTAGATAAAACCACAAAGATGGGGAGAAACTGGAGCAGAAAAGCTGAAAATTCCAAAAATCCAGACCATCTCTTCTCCTCCAAAGGAACACAACTCCTTGACAGCAAGGGAACAAAACTGGATGAAAATGCGTTTGATGAGTTGACAGAAGTAGGCTTCAGAAGGTTGATAATAACAAACTTCTCCAAGCTGAAGGAGCATGTTCTAACCCATTGCAAGGAAGCTAAAAACCTGGAAAAAAGTTTAGAAGAATGGCTAACTAGAATAACCAGTGTACAGAAGAGCTTAAATGACCTGATGGAGCTGAAAACCACAGAACAAGAACTTTGTGAAGCATACACAAAACTTCAATAGCTGATTCGATCAAGCGGAAGAAAGGACATCAGTGATTGAAGATCAAATTAATGAAATAAAGCGAGAAGACAAGATTAGAGAAAAAAGAGTGAAAAGAAATGAACAAAGCTTCCATGAAATACGGGACTATGTGAAAGACCAAATCTGTGTTTGATTGGTGTACTTGAAAGTGACGGGGAGAATGGAACCAAGTAAGAAAACACTCTTCAGGATATTATCCAGAAGAACTTCATTAACTTAGCAAGGCAGGCCAACATTCAAATTCAGGAAGTACAGAGAATGCCACAAAGATACTCCTCGAGAAGAGCAATCCCAAGACACATAATCATCAGATTCACCAAGGTTGAAATGAAGGAAAAAATGTTAAGGGCAGACAGAGAGAAAGGTCGGGTTACCCACAAAGGGGAGCCCATCAGACTAACAGCGATATCTCAGCAGAAACCCTATAAGCCAGAAGAGAGTGGGGGCTACTATCCAACATTCTCAAAGAAAACAATTTTCAACCCAGAATTTCATATTCAGCCAAACTAAGCTTTGTAAGTGAAGGAGAAATAAATCCTTTACAGACAAGCAAATGCTGAGAGTTTGTCACCATCAGGCCTGCCTTACAAGAGCTCCTGAAGGAAGCACTAATCATGAAAAGAAACAACCCGTACTAGCCACTGCAAAAACATGCCAAATTCTAAAGATCATCAACGCTATAAAGAAACTGCATAAATTAACAGGTGAAAACACCAGCTAGCATCATAATGACAGGATCAAATTCACACATAACAATATTAACCTTAAATGTAAATGGGCTAAATGCTCCAATTAAAAGACACAGACTGGCAAATTGGATAAAGAGTCAAAACCCAACAGTGTGATGTATTCAGGAGATCCATCTCATGTGCAAAGACACACATAGGCTCAAAGTAAAGGGATGGAGGAAGATCTACCAAGCAAATGGAAAGCAGAAAAAAGCAGGGGTTGCAATCCTGGTCTCTGATAAAACAGACTTTAAACCAACAAAGATCAAAAGAGACAAAGAAGGTCATTATGTAATGGTAAAGGGATCAATTCAACAAGAAGAGCTAACCATCCTAAATATATATGCATCTAACACAGGAGCACCCAGATTCACAAAGCAAGTTCTTAGAGACCAACAAAGAGACTTAGACTACCACACAATAATCGTGGAAGACTTTAATACCCCACTGTGAATATTAGACCAAGGAGACAGAAGGTTAACAAGGATATCCAGGACTTGAACTCAGCTCTGGACCAATTGGACATAATAGACATCTACAGAACTCTCCACCCCAAATCAAGAGAATATACATTATTCTCATTACCACATAGTATTTATTCTAAAATTGACCACATAATTGGAAATAAAACACTCCTTAGCAAATGTAACAGAACAGGAATCACAAGAAACTGTCTCTCAGACCACAGTGCAATCAAATTAGAACTCAGGATTAAGAAACTCACTCAAAACAGTACAACTACATGGAAACTGAACAACCTACTCCTGAATGACTACTGGGTAAATAATGAAATGAAGGCAGAAATAAAGATGTTCTTTGAAACCGATGAGAACAAAGACACAATGTGCTGGAACCTCTGGGACTCGTTTAAAGCAGAGTGTAGAGGGAAATTTATAGACCTAAATTTGTAGCCCACAACAGAAAGCAGGAGAGATCCAAAATCGACACTCTAACATGCACTAGAGAAGCAAGAGCAAACACACTCAAAAGCTAGCAGAAGACAAGAAGTAACTAAGATCAGAGCAGAACTGAAGGAGATAAAACAAAAAAAACCCTTCCAAAAAAAAAAAAAAATGAATCCAAGAGCTAGTTTTTTTAAAAGATAACAAAATATATAGACCGCTAGCAAGACTGATAAAGAAGAAAAGAGAGAAGAATCAAATAGATGTAATAAACAATGATAAAGGGGTTATCACTACCAATCCCACAGAAATACAAACTACCATCAGACCATCAGAGAATACTATAGAGATCTGTATGCAAATAAACTAGAAAATCTAGAAGAAATGGATACATTCCTGGACACATACACCCTCCAAAGACTAAACCAGGAAGAAGCTGAATCTCTGAATAGACCAATAACAGGTTCTGAAATTGAGGCAATAATTAATAGCCTACCAACCAAAAACAGTTCAGGACCAGACAGATTCACATGCCAATTCTACCAGAGATACAAAGAGGAGCTGGTACCATTCCTTCTGAAACTATTCCAATCAATAAAAAAAAGAGGGAATCCTCCCTAACTCATTTTATGAGGCCAGCACCATCCTGATACCAAAACCTGGCAGAGACACAACAGAAAAAGAATTTTAGGCCAATATCCCTGATGAATATCAATGCAAAAATCTTCAATAAAATGCTGGGAAACTGAATCCAGCATCACATCAAAAAGCTTATCCACCAGAATCAAGTGGGCTTCATCCCTGGGATGCAAGGCTGGTTCAACATATGCAAATTAATAAATGTAATCCATCACATTAACAGAACCAATGACAAAAACCACATGATTATCTCAATAGATGCAGAAAAGGCCTTCGACAAAATTCAACAGCCTTTCATGCTAAAAACTCTCAATAAACTAGGTATTGATGGAACCTATCTCAAAATAATAAGAGCTATTTATGGCAAGCCCACAGCCAATATAATACTGAACAGGCCCAAACTGGAAGCATTCCTTTTGAAAACTAGCACAAGAAAAGGATGCCCTCTCTCACCACTCCTATTCAACATAGTGTTGGAAATTCTGGCCAGGGCAATCAGACAAGAAAAAGCAATAAAGGGCATTCAAATAGAAAGAGAGGAAGTCATTGTCTCTGTTTGCAGATGACATGATTGTATATTTAGAAAACCCCATCGTCTCAGCCCAAAATCTCCTTAAACTGATAAGCAACTTCAGCAAAGTCTCAGGATACAAAATCAATCTGCAAAAATCACAAGCATTCCTATACACCAATAACAGACAAACAAGAGAGTCAAATCATGAGTGAACTCCAATTCACAATTGCTACTAAGAGAATTAAATACCTAAGAATACAACTTACGAGGGATGTGAAGGACCTCTTCAAGGGGAACTACAAACCACTGCTCAAGGAAGTAAGAGAGGACACAAACAAATGGGAAAACATTCCATGCTCATGGATAGGAAGAATCAATATTGTGAAAATGGCCTTACTGCCCAAAGTAATTTATAGATTCAATGCTATCCCCATCAAGCTACCACTGACTTTTTTCACAGAATTGGAAAAACCTATTTTAAACTTCATATGGAACCAAAAAAGAGCCTGCATATCCAAGACAATCCTGGGCAAGAAGAACAAAGCTGGAGGCATCACGCTACCTGACTTCAAATTATACTACAAGGCTACAGTAACCAAAACAGCATGGTGTTGGTACCAAAACAGATATATAGACCAATGGAACAGAACGGAGGCCCCAGAAATAACACCACACATCTACCACCACCTGATCTTTGACAAATCTGACACACACAAGCAATGGGGAAAACATTCCCTATTTAATAAATGATGTTGGGAAAACTGGCTAGCCATATGCAGAAAACTGAAACTGGACCCCTTTCTTACACCTAATACAAAAATCAACTCAAGATGGATCAAAGACTTAAATGTAAGACCTAGAACCATAAAAATCCTAGAAGAAAACCTGGGCAATACCATTCAGGACATACGCATGGGGAAAGACTTCATGTCTGAAACACCAATAGCAATGGCAACAAAAGCCAAAATTGACAAATGGGATCTAATTAAACAAAAGGCTCTCTGCACGGCAAAACAAAACAAAACAAACAAAAACTATCATCAGAGTGAACAGGCAACCTACAGAATGGGAGAACATTTTTGCATGGGAGAAAATTTTTGCAATCTATCCATCTGACAATGGGCTAATATCCACAATCTACAAAGAATTTAAACAAATTTACAAGAAAAAAGCAAACAACCCCATCAAAATATGGGTAAAGGATATGAACAGACACTTCTCAAAAGAAGATGTTTATGCAACCGACATATGAAAAAATGCTCATTATAACTGGTTATTAGAGAAATGCAATCAAAACCACCATGAGATACCATCTCATGCCAGTTAGAATGGCAATCATTAAAAAGTCAGGAAACAACAGATGCTGGAGAGATTGTGGAAAAATAGGAACGCTTTTACACTGTTGGTGGGAGTGTAAATTAGTTCAACCATTGTGGAAAACAATGTGGCAATTCCTCAAAGATCTAGAACTAGAAATACCACTTGACCCAGCAATCCCATTACAGGACATATACCCAAAGGATTATAAATCATTCTACGATAAAGACACATGCACACGTATGTTTGTTGCAGCACTATTCACAATATAAAGACTTGGAACCAACCCAAATGTCCATCAATGATAGACTGGATTAAGCAAATGTGGTGGCAGGGCATGGTGGCTCACGTCTATAATCCCAGCACTTTGGGAGGCCAAGATGGGCAGATCATGAGGTCAGGAGATCAAGACCACGGTGAAACCCCATCTCTACTAAAAATACAAAAAATTAGCCTGGTGCGGTGGCAGGTGCCTGTAGTCCCAGACTTGGGAGGCTGAGGCAGGAGAACAGCGTGAATCCAGGAGGTGGAGCTTGCATTGAGCCGAGATCAAGCCACTGCACTCCAGCCTGGGTGACAGAGGAGACTCTGTCTAAAAAAAAAAAAAAAAAAAAAGGCATATGTACACCATGCGGCCATAAAAAGGGATGAGTTTGTGTCCTTCGCAGGGACATGGATGAAGCTGGAAACCATCATTCTCAGCAAACTATCACAAGATCAGAAAACCAAACACTGCATGTTCTCAATCATAAGTGGGAGTTGAACAATGAGAACACCTGGACACAGGAAGGGGAACATCACACAGTGTGGCCTGTCAGGGGTTGGGGGCAAGGGGAGAGATAACATTAGGAGAAATACCTAATGTAGGTGACGGGTTGATGTGTGTAGCAACCACCATGGCATGTGTATACCTAGGTAACAAAACTGCACATTCTGTACATGTAACCCAGAACTTAAAAGTATAATTAAAAAAAAAAAATTGAGTCATCCACATCCCTGTCCTTTAAATAGTTGTCACTTACACCAAGATAGTAAATGGATTCCAGCTCATGAGTTAAATTAAAATGATTGGGAGTCAGAGCCTGAGTCCCATGCTGAGAAGGATTCTGGAGCCATGACAAGGATATCTTGTATTAGCATCAATGAAGAGTTTAAAGATTGACTTTGGCTGTCTGCTTTAGACCCAGGTGAAGGGAGTGATCCATGCACACCCTATATTTGCTGTTCTTGGTTTGTGCTATGATGCAGTCATGCCCTTAAGGACTATTGAAAGATGTGTGGGGATGTTTTGTCTGTAGCAAACCATTACAGAGTTTATGCTTTTGAATTCTCAAGCTGGGGGAGAAGGAAAAGAAAAAATAAATAAAAATAGATCCCGTACCTCTCTTTTTGTTACGCCATTACCTGACTCTTTTTGTGCAGGTTTGCCCTCGGTAGCTACTCCACCCTCCTATATGTGCTGTTTCTAATCTTCTATCAGTTAGCAAACCACGTAATCAAGCCCTTTGGAAACAGTCAATATGATTCCAGGTCAGGGCTCACAGGCTATAGTACAGGTGAAATGTAAGAGCTTTGCCTTGCGGGATTTGTTGTTTCTATTTTGGAGGCTCTGGTCTTCATTTTTAATATCCTAGTTTCTCAGGTATCTTCTAGATAAGTGGAGTCTCTCACTGAGAAGTTGCCCCTAGAGACTGATTATATAAGTGATGGGCCATGTAGAACATTTGCAGAGTTAAGGATTGTTTTATATGAAGGCATATGCAGTATAAAACACCACCACAAATTACCAAAGCCCCAGTTGAGTTACACTGAGGGGCAAATCCCAAAACTCATCATCATGTTATCCCACTTTTACAGAAGAAACCACTAAGGCTGAGGGAGTCGCGGTAGCCTGCTTAGGACCACAGCGCGACGTCAGTGACAGAGTTGAGCTTCCAGTCCACTTGGGTGCATAAGGAAAACCACACAAATGTGGGGAGGAGGGAAAACCCTTTATCATTCTCTGCTGCTCCAGCCACAGCCAGTATGTACTTTCTCCTCTTCTCCCAAATTACTAGACCAAAGGAACCAGAAATGGAGAGCTGCAAAGATGACACCTAACAGGCAGTAGGCCTACGGTATCGTACCTCAATGCCAGCCTGTAGAGTAGATTAAATGCCTTATGGTTCCAGTGGCACTCTGGTTACTTAGGAGATAAGCTGATCCCTAGACAATAAGATTCTGTCATTTACCTGAAGAGCCTTCAGGCTGTATGACAACTTATATTTATGTATTTTGTTTTCAACTCTGCATCTTTATTCTTTGAGGTTCATAATAGGAATAATTTTATTACAGTAAATCCTCTTACATTTGGACTAGGGGAATGTGGGGGTGGGGGACAAGAGGGGCAGTTTGAATTGGTGAGAACCCTAAACCAATTCAAGAGATGACATGTTTTTTAAATTTATAATTTATCTGCGAGGAAAAAAAAAAAAAAAAACAAAAACAGCTCCAAAGCAGCTGGGTGTCAAAGCAGTTCAAATAGGATTTGCGAAAAGAAGCGCTGAGAAGCCATTGAGAAGGAAAAGCAATATAATTGCCCTAAGATTTTAAGAAGCACTGTCTGTGTTGTATTAAAGTTTACTCTGCAATTTGTACTTCCTGATAACAAAAATTTTCCAGATAGGACTCCAGTTGGATCTGCCTTAATTGAAATCAGAAATCCCCATCTGATCACAAACAATTTAGGTGAGGAAATTCCTCAAAGCCATTTTGCTCTGGGAAAAACAAAGGCTCCTACTCTGTTGTTGCTGTAAATCACTGGCTTTGAAAACACTTTCTTCAGTCTGGCCCAGCCCAGGGAAAATATTCACAAATTCTACTTTCGTGGAGTCTAAAGGAATGAGGCTTCAGTTACAAAACTGGGTTGTTTTTCTCCACTTAACATAAGGAATCCCAATTCTTTGTGAGAAAGGCTTGAATGCTCTATGGAAGTTCTTGCCTAGACTGATAAATTTTTTTTTCATTCCCTCTCCTCATAGAGCAGGTGTCTTTTTCACCAACAAGTGGTTGAAAGACAGCTGTTATTCATAAGCAATTATGTGGGTGTTTAAATGATATGATGTGGCCACACTGTAAAGTCAATGATGCCTCATTCATTAATTCCACAAGTCTTTATGGAGTGCCCACTCTGAGCCAGGTGCAGGGCTGGCTACGTGGTCAACCAATGCTCCCCATCTGTCCTCTTGGGGTTTAAAACTGACTCAACAACAAGCAGATGTCGCACAAATTAATATATAGTAATTAATTGTAACAAAAGCTACCAAGAGAAGCCCTGGATGCTTGGAGAACATAATGTGGAGACTTAATTAAGATAGGGGTGTTAGGACAGACTGCAGAAAGAAGAATGGAAATAATGTGGCAGGGACAACAGCAGGGGAATAAACTCTTCTTTAATATCTTAATTGTGAAGATTTCTTCTTCCATTTTTCCACCAAGAGAGGGTCATAGCAGATGCATGGCAGATGCTTGAGATTAGAAGTTGAACAAAGCACATCCTCTGTCAAAAGAGAGGGGGTACAGGGTACTGGATTCTGGAGTCAGGTGCCAGGCTCCACATCCTGGCTCTGCCACTTGCCAGCAGGACAGCTTGAGCAAGTGCTTCATCTTTCTGTGCTTCATTTCTTTATTTTTAAAGCACAATACTAACAGCACTCACCTTGTAGAATTAAAGGGCCTTAAGGATTAAACGAACGAAAAACATAAAATGCTTACTAGAGTAGTCCCTGGCACATGAGAAGGGCTCTGTGATTGCAAATGACTGAACAGTCATGAGAGTGCAAAGAAGGGAACCATAGATTTTGCTAGAAAATGTATTAGAAAGGAGTTCAGCATTGCAGGAAATAAAAAGCAGGATACCAAGCAAAGACAGCCCCACACTTGCACGTGGTACTTCCTGGCTTCCTACTCTTTGTGGTGTTGAATGGGCACAGTGACCTCCTCAAGTGCTGTAACTGATGCATGTTTCTTACAAATGAGCGTTCACTGTGCAGCAGCATAAGGGCGTCTGGAGAAAACTCTCTGGAAGTATTTGCTGAAAGAACGTACGAATAGAACTCAGAAGTCACCTCGCCCAACGCAGCCCGATCCAGCTCAGATTGCTCGGAGGCAGGGAATCTCCGGGAAAGGAGGAATTAGTAACTTAAGTAAAACCCAAAGAACTTCAAAAATGAAATGGAGATAGGCACACTTTAATGGTATCCAATGTGTCAACACTTCATTTTCTAATTAATTTATATAAATTCTGTATTTTGCAAACCTTTTTATACCGTAGATTTAAAGTATGCATCTCCTTTCATTGATGTATTCATTGAGCAAAAACATGTGTCCAGTGAATTACGTCTACCTGCCAAGCCCTGTTCTGGTTACTAGGACATAAAGGTAGACACCTCACTCTTCCTGCTTTCGAGGAGTTTATCACCTGGTACGTGACACAAACAAGGGCACAGATTGATACACTAAGACAAGAGCAATGTGCCTTGTGATAGAAACAAACGCAGGGGTTTTGTGGGAACACAGAGATGTAATCTCCGATTTGGAATGGGTAAGATCCTTTTTTAATGCTCTGTTAAAATTAATTAAATATTAAGAGGGAAATGTAACATTTCCCTATTAAAATTAGGGAAATATTCCCTCATCTTGCAAAAAGAGCAGTTGCAAAAAGAAGTCAGGCTTGGATCTTTCAATTTTTGAATCAAGTTTCAGAGCAAAGTTTGAGAGTTTTTATAAAGTTTACCAAAGGAGAAGAATAAACTAAGTAAGTATTATAATCCTTACTTGGTTTCACATTTTTCCCCCTGAATGATTGTATGTAGAATTCACTCTAGGTAAAACGTTTCTAATGTTGTCTTGGAGAAAAAAAAAAATGGTTCCCCAATTTTTGTTGCATGTAAAATAATTTAAAGGTCAAAAAGCTAATTGTGCGAACAATTGGGTCTATAGAAATTTAGCATGGGCATGACTTGACTTCAGAGACCACTATGAAACATAACATCTAAATACCAAACTGGCAAAAAACAGATCTTTTAGTGAGAAAAGAATAGTAAGTTTGATGAAAGAAAACAGGGGAATCTGAAACCAAAGGAATTATTATTATTATTATTATTATCATCATTATTATTATTATTGAGACAGAGTTTTGATCTTGTTGCCCAGGCTGGAGTGCAATGGCACGATCTTGGCTCACTGCAACTTCCACCTACCAGGTTCAAGCAATTCTATTGCCTCAGCCTGCCAAGTAGCTGGGATTAAAGGCATGCGCCACCACACTTTGCTAATTTTATATTTTTAGTAGAGACAGGATTTCACTATGTTTGGTCAGGCTGGTCTCAAACGCCTGACCTCAAGTGATCCACCCACCTCGGTCTCCCAAAGTGCTGGGATTATAGGCGTGAGCCACCATACCCAGCCTTATTTTTTAATTATTGAAATGTAGCCCCTGTTTTGCATTAAATTCATTCCTTCAATAAATACATCACCAGGGACCTAGCACTGCCCTAAGCGCAGGAGATCCAGAGGCAATGGGCAGATGTGCTCTGCCTTCACAGCGTTCACACTAGTGCAAAACACCTGCAGAAGATAAAGATGACAAATAGCATATGTTGTCCATCTGTTTCCAACAACTTTACAATATTTTCACACCAATGAAGTTAGCTAATTCCCAAATTTTCATCCATCCAGCTGTCCATCCTTTTGTCAATTATTTGCTAAACATCTACTCTGTGCCACTTTGCTTTCTACATGTTTGAAGCACGCTAGATTTCTCCTTTGTAGTGGTTATGTCAGTTGGAATGCATTACCCAAGCATCTGTTTAGTGTCTTATAACCCTTATATTCTACAAGGGATAAGAGGACAAGTATTCTACCTTGTGGTTGTACAAAAAAGATATATTTAATATTTGCATGATGAACAAACAGATGAACTAATAGTTTTTTGGTGAAGAAGGTGGGTAATAGAGAACTGTAATATAGGCTAGTCAGTGCAATAATGGAAATTCCTTAGATGTTTAGTGGATCGTAGATCATTAACTGAAATATGAAGGACCTCCTAAGTTGCTGGGCATTAGTGAGGCTTCAGGAACAATCCTGACTTTTTAGGAGGAGGAATATGTCACCAGGACAATATTAGGGATGAGTGCTCAGTCTTCCTTCTTCCTCATTATTTCTCAGATCCATGGGGTGAAGGAAAAGAACAGTAACAGCTAGCATTTTGTGACCATTTACTACCAGCCAGACACTACTAAAACTACTTGTTATATGTTAAGTAATATAATCCTCACAGCAAAATCTATGAAGTGGGCATTATTTTTATCTTCAATCTCCGTATAAGGAAACTTACTTATAAAGAGGTGAAGTGACTTGGCCCAGGTTTCACAGCTTGTAATTGACAGATACAGGATCAAACTCAGATAGTCTTGTTCTACCTTTTCCTCTGGAAGTAGATTTTATGCTAGAAGGCTGTCAAAGAACTACATATTTGATATCCCAGACCTAATATAAGATTTCTATTTGAAACTGGTCCTTATTAGGAAATACTGTCATTTTCAGTTCAAATTCAACAACAATTTCAAGACAATTTTGTTTTCATTAAATTGAGTCAAATTTCAGTCTAGGCTTGGAGTCCTCGTCCCCATGATGATTACACATTTAAGACAAAGAGGACACTAGTTCCAAATGATCGTGGGAAGTTGAAAACTATAAGGAAGAAAAGAACAAAGCCAAGGAGATGGACATAGATGGAAACTGGAAGCATTTTGGATTTGACTAGGGAGTTTGGTGGTAGAGGAGAAGGAGAGGATACCTCTGTGATGTGTGGACAATATTTTAATAGAAAGAAATGAAAAGGCCATTTTAGGAGAAGCTGACTTTATTTCAGGAGAGGGCAGGTAGGAAACTGGTATTTCACATAAAGGAGCTTACCTTTTAGTATCTACAAGAGGAACAGGAAATGAGCCTATGTGGAAAACAAGGCATGTTCAATGAGAAAGAAAGCAAAGGGGAAGTTTCTAGCATGAGAGCTCAGGGGGCATGGTAACTGTGTTAGTCTGTTTTGCGTTGCTATAAAGGGAGACTTGAGAGGTTTAATTGGCTCATGGTTCTGCAGGCTGTACAGGAAGCATGGTATGGATAGCTTCTCCACTTCCAGTAAGGGCCTTGGGGGGCTTTTATTCAAGGCAGGAGGAGAAGCAGAAGCAGGTGCATCACATGGCAAGAGAAGGGGTGCAGGAGAGACAGAGGTACCAGACTCTTTTTAATAACCAGATCTCCTGTAAACTCAGAGCAAGAACTCACTCATTACCACGGGGATGCCACTAAGGCATTCATGAGGGACCCGCTCCCAAGATCCAATCACCTCCCACAAAGCCCCACCTCCAACACTGGAGGTCACATTTCAACTTGAGATCTGGGGGGTACACATATACAAACTATATCAGTAACTGTGTTGAGAAAGCAAGTATTTGAGGAGCTTGCTTTCTCCTCAAAAAGGACACCCAGAGTCACATTGAAAACAAGGCAGAAAGCTGGGATCAGGGGCCAGGGGAAAGAACATTACTAAAGGAAAGAAAATAGCAGTAAGAAACAATTACTAAAAGTAACTAAAGTGGGGGGAGGGACATGACTTAGTATAAAGAAAATTAAGTATTCAAAAGTGTGTAGAATTATTGCCTGTCAACTAAAAATAAAGTGAAAAATTAAGAACTGGTAGCCAAAAAAAGAAATAAGACAATTCTGAAGTGGAAAGGAGAGTTGCAAGACAGCACATCTTCAAAACGTGGTCTCATCTCCCAAAAACCAAATTGCCTCAGAAAGCAAAGTGCTTGGAGGGAAATTCATAGCAGTCCTAGATAATACGGGAGAGAGGAATGAGGTCATGCCTACATTACTGAGCCAACTAGTAAGTCTGAACCTTCTAGCATGATTAATATGACAAAGAACTATATAGTAACTATCAGAATATACTACGGGAAAAGGAAATGTTAAGAAAAGGAGAGAACATAGCAGGTAAACGCACACAAACCCACTCCTAATGAAAAAAAATGTGAAAAAACAGGAAATATCCATAAAAACTTGATGATACAGAACTTGATAAAAACATGAATTTAGTAAACTAAGAGCTCAGCGACAAGATGATCAAATACCAGAAGGAGATAAATGGAAAATAAAAGGAAAGAAAATTTCACAAAAAAGCATGAAGGAACAAGATAACATTATCGCTGAACTAATAATAATTCACTGGGCTTCCTTTCCATGGACCCAGCTTCAGGACCCTGTTCCTCCTCAATGACAGGGCTCTCCTCCAGGTGGCCATGATCAATCATTTGCAGGTGGCTCTTGCAAGGAAGCCCATGAACCTTTCTCTTAAGGATATGTTTAATTATTGCCCCTCTTAGACTATGAGCTCCTGGAAAGCATACATTATCTTTGCCTACTTGATAGACGCTCATGGGTAACTGGCACCTTCAGCAGTGAATAGACATTGGACAAATAGATCATTCACATCAAGATCAACATAGCATTTCATTCAGGCTTAAGTTTGAATAAAAAAGAAAACTGTAGAGGGGTGGCAGGAAGACAGTCTTTTTAATTTGTTTCTTTTTAGGGAATGAGAATGTCCTCCCACCTGAATAGCAGGATTGGTGAAGCACCTGAACCTCCACGTACAGTGCCTGGCAGAGCCACCTTAAGAACACCTTTCACATCATAGACTTGTATGTATATTCATTACAACAATTTCCCGGTAGATGGCAGTAAGCTGTCTTGGTCTACATAATCGGTTTATCACAACGATTCTCTAACAGATGGAGATAAAAGTATCTTGGTGGGGTGTGGGGGTGCACTTTTTCTTAATTCCCATGGAGGCTCCATATGTGCTAACTGCAGTGCCCAGAGCATGACATACCTATGTTCAAGTCCTAATGCCACACTCAGTTACTAGCTGTATGCTCTTCAAAAAGCAATAGAACTGCTCTGAGCTTCCTATTTTCAGATTCCTTATCCATATCAAAGGATTGATAATAGTTCTTTTCTCATAGAGAGATATCAAGAAGTCATTAAGACAATGCAAGTAACACATTTAGCATGGCTAATTGGCACAAAATAAGGCCTAAATGTTCTTTGCTATCATCGTTATTATTATTATTATTTATTGTTGTTAAATGGCACTAAAACTCTGATCCCTTTGCATTTTACAAACCAAGAGGCAAATTACTCTCAAAATAAATAGAGTATGCAGATCATGCCTAAAAATATAGTAATTATTTCAAGCTAATAAAATACATTTTATATCTAAGCACTTCAAAATATTTTGTGTATTCCAAGTATTTGCCATAGAAACATCTTAAAACAACCTCTTCATTTTGGTCGTTGGTAGAGAGTAATTAACGTTGTTTAATTAAAAAAAAAAAAACAAAAACACCCTGCCCAGTAATTAAATGCATCTCACAAATCAAGTGTCATGAATAAACTTAGTGTATTATAATGCATCATTTTATTTGCTGGCTTTTTTCTTACAGAGTCTTGAGATGCATTGTAAGAAATAATTTTTATGTGTGTGCAATGGTAAATATAGCACCTAACCATGCTTTTTCATTGTTTCTTTGGTCTCTCCTAAACGCCAAACAACCCTTCCAAGTGCTGCTTCTTGAGTAATTGTTTTTTGTCAATGTTTTGTCAACTTGTCAATTGCTCACACACAGTTTATGAACACTCTCACAGCACAGCTGTCTACGGTCTGACAGAGAAACCCATCCATTTGCAATGCCATTAAATATGGTACTCCCGTTTGAAGAAGCTCTGTTTATACCTTGGAAGAGTGGGAGAGCATGTGTGAGATTTATTGCTGCTGCTTTGGTAAATTCTGGTTTTGACAGAATTTTTTTGAATACAGAATGCCAACCAGTGTAGAGACACAAATGATGAGACTTGCACTTCAATATTTCATCCCAAGTTCCAGGTGTTTTCTTAAAAATGGACTGATCTAATGCCATTAGGCACTAAATCCAGTAAGGTGTCCATTTTTCTTTTTTTCGTGACCAACTTAATCATTAGGTATTTCACATGAACTAATGTTTTTTCTTTTCTTTTAATTTCTTTCTTTCTTTCTTTCTTTCTTTTTTTTTTTTTTTTTTTTTTTTTTTTTTGAGATGGAGTCTCACTCTATGGCCTAGGCTGGAGTGCAGTGGCACAATCTTAGCTCACTGCAACCTCTGACTCCTGGGTTCAAGGGATTTTCCTGCCTCAGCCTCCTGAGTAGCTGGGATTACAGGCATGCACCACCATGCCTAGCTAATTTTTTTGTATTTTTATTAGAGATGGGGTTTCACCATGTTGGCCAGACTGGTCTTGAGCTCCTGACCTCAAGTCATCCACCTGCCTCGGCCTCCCAAAATGCTGGGTTTATAGGTATGAGTCGCTGCACTTGGCCATGAACCAATTTTTTGTCTTATACTTTCTGATAAGGTTTCTCTTCCATAATTTCACATTTTAGCTTCCATTATCCTTTTCTATTAAACTAGTTCCGATCATCTTCCATATCAGATATTCAGGTCATTCGCCTTTCAGGCACCCTTATCTTTTCCGTCTTCCACTCTCATCCTCATCCTGTTACTCTTCTAGGTATCTTTAGGTAACCTCATTTGCTTTTAGTGGCCCATAAGCATGAACACTTAAGTTGGAAAAAGAAAAACTCTTATTATTGTTGAAACAAAATAAAATCACCCCCACTCTCTATATTATCTGTGTTTAATTCAGGCTTTGGCAAAAAGGAGCACAGACAAATAATCGCATTGACAGCTATGACACCTTTTAGGCAAAAGACTAAGTCCCAAGGATTCTGACTCCACTAATTCAGAATCTAAGCTAATTCACACAGCGGCTGAGGTTTCCTTTTATAATCGTTGTAGTAATTTTTAAAAAAGGGTTGGTTAGGTAGATTCAAATGTAAGCAAGACTGACAGAGGAATGTTTTACCTACTTACACTCAAAGAAAACCCGAGAGAAATAAGCAACAGGAGGTAAATTCGGGTTAAGATAGGTAGATTCAGAATCAACAGAAGCAGGGATTTTTTTCTATTTGATACATCTAGGATTGTGGCTGATCACATGAGCTTTGGTCAGAGTTTAAATTTCAGACCTGTTGCTTGATAGCTGTGACTTTACCCTCATCTTTCTAAGTCTCAGTGTTTTTGGTTGTATAATGGAATGATAACAGCATCTACTTCAAGAGCTGTCTTGAAAATAAGTAGAATGTAAGTAATTAGTCTGAGAGCCATTTGGGGTGGCTGGCAGACATCCGAGTGGCCTCAGAAAGTGGAGAAGACCCACTCTAGGGCTAGAATCTCTTTGAGCACTTTGCATTGATTCTTTAGATAGAATGAGACATCCTTTAAAGCTCTTTCTACCCCCAAATTTTGTTATTCTGCGAAGTAACCAAGCATTTGAGGACTCTTTAAGCATTGAAATGAAATGTGTAAAATCAATAGACTATCTACAAATTCCTTCACCCTTTCATTAAAACACATCTCCAAAGAATGGCTTCTAAGTTTCCACAACTTTTTCACAGTTCAATTTTTTAAAATATGCTGTAGTTCAGAAATCTCTCTTTCCTCTTTCTCTTTTTGTCTATTTCTCTGCTTATTATCTTGATCTAGAACAAGTCAGTTTCAGAGTACTGTAAATTCCATATTAACTATGGAATATTAGATCCTTCTTCCCAACTCTTTACTCCACTCTTTTAATAGGCTTATATAAAAACACTTCACCATGTGACATTGCAAACATTTTCAGAAAAACAGGTAGAGCAAACTTTCCCAGGCATTTGACTTTGAGCTAAGCTGTGTGACTTCCTTTGGCCAAAGGAATGTTACTGGTTCAACATGGCCTCTTGCACATCTGCCATAATAAGAATACGGCCTGGGGAGCCACTGGCCCCTGAATGAATCTGATCTGCAGCCTGGAGTCAAGCCCTACCAATCCTAGTAGGGCCTGGTGGAGTTACAGCTGACTTGCAGATTTAAGAGGAAGAAATCAATATTTGTCCTTGTAGGTACTGAGATTTGGTGCTTGTTATGCAGTATGATCACAACAAATGCTAATCCCTGTCCAGGAACATCAAAAGCAAAAAGGAGCTGCAACAACTTCCTCTGATTCTCTTCCACAAAGTTCACATAGTTACAAACAATAGTCAATATATCAGATATTAACAGAAAAGGGGAAAAGCATGCAGTAACTTTGGAAAACAGTCAGATGGTCCCTCAAAATGTTGAACACACACTTACCATATGATCCAGCAATAACACTACTAGCAATATCACTACACAAAAGAAATGCAAACATATATCCATGTAAAAACTTGTACATGAGTGGTCATAGCAGCATTATTCATATAGCCAAAAAAATGGAAACCCATATATTTATCAATTGAGGAATAGTTAAATGAAATGTGTCACATCCATATAAGGACTATTTGGTCAGAAAAAGGAATGAAGTACTGATATATAGCACAACCTGGAGGAAACCTGAAGACATTATGCTCAGTGAAAGAAGCCCGTCACCAAATACCCCATGCACGATGATTCCCTTTATACAAAATGTCCAGAAAAGGCAAATCTATAAAGCTTGGGGAAGAGAGTAAGGAAAGTGACTGCTAATGAAAGTTCCTTTCTAGAGTGATGAAAATGTTCAAAATTAATTATGATGATGGTTGTACAGCTCAATGAATATAGCAAAAACTATTGAATTGTATACTTTAAATAGGTGAATTGGATAGCACATGAATTATGTCTCAATAATGCTGACATATAAGAAGAAAAATGAAAAATTATTTCTGAATAGTGTGCATAAGAGTATGTCATAATAATATGCAGCCTCTAGTGAATGATCACTTTTGCAAGGCAGTGGGTCCCAAGCTCCATGCTGTGATGCCTCTGGTATTTGCATTCGATCTGACCCTACTTTTCCCCTCCTGAGGTCCTCAGGATGAAACCCAAGCTCCCGAGAAAGGCGATCATGTTTCACCTCAATCTTGCCCTGTGCTTCAGCTCAGCAACACCAGTCATTTTATTTTCACTGACTCCATGTCTTTGCCATGTCACTCCCTCTTTCTGACACCACGTAGGTGAATTCCAATTCAAATACCAATACTTGTGTTATGAGGTTCTCTCTGCGAGACCTTATCTGACTCTCAGGTCCTCCTTGAAAGAGAAAGAATGCATTTCCCCAATTTTTAGAGTATTTATAACCAAAGTTAGTACATCTTACAGGCTTATTCAGCTTTCTCCTATGCTAACCTACACTCTGAACACATTTTTATTGTTTTCTTTCTCACAATGCACCTCTAATCATTGCTCACTAGTCTGTTTTCCCTAGTAGAAGAATTCCTTCAGAAAAGTAACTTTTCTTGTATCCTGAACACATCACACAGCATCATAGCACATAGTAGGTATTCAATACATGTCTGTAAATAAAGTAGCTGATCTCAATTGCTCTCCACAGCTCTCTTAAATGGCAGATGTTCTCTTCTCATTTTATGCACAAGGAAGTTGAGTCTTGGAGAGGGTTCGGTAGCTTGCTGGGCTCCCCTCGGTAGTAATTGTTACAACTATAACTTTAGCTAAGAGCTCCAAACTTAAATTCCAGCTCCTTTGCCCTCCGTCATCATAAAGGAAGACAGTGTCAACTCAGATCTGATAAGAAACACCATAGTAGATGAAAGTGTTTTCTAGCCATTTCTGCCACAGACTTTCTGGGGAAAGAACATAGTCTAAGATGTGTGCCCTTGGTCAAGCAGGCATTGTGTATTCATTTTCATCCCTACCTGTCTCATTTTCTCAGCTCTCTAGCCTGATGAACTTTCTTGCCAACTGGCACCAGGCAGTAACTATCTAACACATCATGTGGTCATTCCTCACACTGATTAATTTCTGTAGGTCAAGTGAGAAAGATACACTGGAGTTTGGTAAACACTATTCTTTTCACCTTGACATAGAGCTTATAAGCTGATTTGCAGAGTCTTAGGAACTAAGTAGATATACAACACAAGCCCAACATTTTAATGCAAAAATACTCTATTATATTTAATTGCTCCTCCCAACTTAACTTTTTTTTGCTTCCTTAAAATTTCTTTAATTTTTTTTTAAATGAAAACTCCAAGTCGCTCTAGTTTTTTTGAACCCAGCCATGGCTAGAGCAATTTCATTTATATTTATAGCTGAATTCCAACTGCATATACTCCACACATGATTAATTCACAGATGAAGGGCTCTGAAATTTGAATGTTCTAAGTAAGTACAAAGCAGGGCAGAGTTTAAAAATGGAAGCTGAAGCCAATAATTTGATTTTTTTAAAAAAAGTCAGAAATTATAGACAGTCACTGGTTTAAAAATTTATGATCCCTTAGAAAACTACTTTCTTATGTAGTAAAGAAAAATATTAATTCTATTTTAAGTAGACAGTGGCAAGAAGCCACGTCTCAGCTTAAAACTTTACTTCTTTATATCTGCTCTTGGTATAAACCTAGTGGGAATGTTACCCTGAATTCTTTTCTGTCAAGAGGTAACTACCATATTTGGCTTTCGGGGTAAGCTGAAGTAAGGACTGCAGGTCTTGCTAGGTTTATACTGGGAACGAAATGCTTCCATTTCTCATGATGAAGTGCTTATGTTTGCTCCAAGTGTTGCCTGTAAAATGTATGACCAAAGTCTAATTGCTCAACTATGTTGTAAACATTTCACTTTCCTTAGGTTTCTGAACACATAGGCATATTGGCGTATGAGACAGAGAGAGAGATGAAAGCGACAGAATTAAAGTGCTTAACAGATTTTCTTACACAAAGCAGCATAGCCATAACATAGCTTCTACATTTGAGTAGATTAAGTTAGTACACAGAATGCACTATTTTACTCTTTCTTCATTACACATGCATTAAGACATACCAGAAATCTTGGGAGCCACTGCAGATCCAGCCTGCTTAGATTCCACTCACTGCTAGCTCTACCACTCACTAGCCCTTAACTTCTGTACCTCAGTTCCCACATTTGTAAAATGGGGATGCCAATAACCGTGCCTGCTATATACATCTGTATAAAGGGCTTAGAATGGTCTGTCAAATAGAAAATACTGAATCCATTTGAGCTCTTCTTGTTATCCTTACTGACAGAGCTAAGAGACTAGCATAAAACATTGAAAAGTAAACTGACGATAATGCCATGCTATTAAAGATCCTCCAAAGTCAGGCTTCTCAAAACAGGGTTTTAAGGAATTCATAGAGCTGGTGGCTGAAACTGACTGAGAAAATATCTGCAAGTAATATTCATGTTTTCCTCCTACCTGTCAATAACTGGTGGGTGGAGAGCGCCTCCCTTTGCTCCCAATTCTGCTCCCAAGGGTGGCTCCTGGATCTTTCTGACATTGCTCTTTAACAGAGAAGAAAACATTCTCCTTTTGAGATAAAACTTTTCTGCTGTTTAATCAAGCAAGGAGTGTTAGAAGAAAAATCTCTGGAATCAATATGCCTAATTTCCAATCCTGGCACCACCACTTCCAAGCTGTGTGACCTTGAGCAAATTTTCTAACCTCTCTGTGTTGGGTTTCCCATCTGTAAAACAGAGATAATGATAAAACTTGTCTGATGGGACTGTGTGAAGGCTCAATGAGTTAATACATGACAAATACTTAGCATTGGGTCAGTAGCATAGTAATTGCCAATAGCATATTTTTGATTATTATTATTATATACCTTCTTGAGGTCTTGTTGGTTTGCTTGGTGTAATCTTTTCATTCACCCAGTAAACATTTTTGAGAGTTGACTATGTATTGGGGTTCATGTTGTGTGTTGGGGTTACAAAGAATCTGAATTCAGGACAATTTTTATAAGATATATAGTCAAATGGAGAACAATTATTCCAGTCCTTAAGTCATTAAGACAACTTAAAGACAACTGTGTTCTGGAACTCCAATTATAACATTTAATAACTGTAAACACATTTGTGTTTATGTTTTCAAATACCAAATCTGCAGTGTATAGCAACAGTTGGTATCTTTCTTGTAGCACTGGATTATGACATGTCTCTGCAAGTGAACACACTGAGAGACACCCCCAAGATTACCAGAGCCATCTCGAATGAGGCTCCTGCTGCCATTTCAGTTCATATATCAACTGCCACGAAGTAGCCGCATTCCCTTAAAAAGTGAGAGTCACTGAAGCTTGTCATGTCAACAGTCACTCTCCTTTCTCCTAAGACAGATAACACTTCTCTCTCAAGTCAAGGGTCTACTTCCTAAGCCCAAATGTGAAAACCCTTCTAGAATCTTGATTTCTCTATCCTTAGTCTCTGTGGGTTAGCATGTGTAGGGGAAATTCAGTATAGGCGACTTTCCTCCTTCTTTCTCCCTATATTTCCCAAAGTGTCACATATTCCTTTTGTCAGTGAAATTAAAACAAAATAAAATTTTGCCTAGGGACTTTGGGAGGATTTTTCTATCTGTATTGTTACGCAATTTTGAGAATGACTATGTAATCTAGTTTTGAGGAGAACACATACTTTCTTTTTAACTCCCCATCTGGAATCACTCATCCATTCACTCTTTAGAGTCCATTATATCCAAGACACCTGACTTACAGTGATTGCAGGGGGTAAGAGGAGGCTAGTGTTAGAAGCAGCAGCACCAGAGATCAGCTTCAGCAGGGCTTTGTCGCAACTCCAAAGTCCAGGCTAATCAGATGCATATTTTAAGCATTATTATTTGGTTTTACTTAATTCATTAGTGCCCATGAATAAATTCCAATGACTTTGATTTTCCATAAATATTTTCATAAATATTTTCACATGGCCCTCCAGGAAACAAATTCCAGTCAATGTTCCCCTTGCAAGTAAATATCTGGAGAAGAGCTGCATCTATTTCTGGAGTTAACACAAGAACAGCTAGACAGAGCTGCCTCACTCCCTCAGTTGATTTTCTTGGACCCTGGGGTGATTTTCATCTTTTTTTTAAAATGTCTAGGCTTATAATAAAATTTGGAAGCTATAGATTTTTACCCCAAATCATGGTATTTAGAATAAATGTGCAGTCTTTCCTTGGCTCTCCCATGACCAGGTCTATGACCCTGTCTTCTTTGTTGGAAAAGGGATCAACAGATTCCCTTCCAATAGACTTGGTTACTCAATTCTGATTAAAAATTATGAGCAAAATACATGCTTTTAATCAGGTGGGAGGTGGCATGCCATAGTAAAACAGGTGTCATCGGAACCTGTTAGTATAGAGACCTCTTAATTAGGTACTATATCCCAAGAATTCTATAAAACCAGGACTTTCCTTTCTTTATTTCAGACAGGATTTCACTCTGCTGTCCAGGCTGAGCGCAGTGGTGCGATCACAGGGCACTGTAACCTCGAACCCTTGGACTCAGATGATTCTTCCCCCTCAACCTCCCAAGCAGCTGGGACTACAGAGATGCGCCACCACACCTGGGTAATGTTTTATTTGTAGAGATGGGGTCTCTTTATGTTGCCCAGGCTGGTCTTGAAATCCTGGCCTCAAGTGATCCTCCCACCTTGCCCTCCCAAAGTGCTGTGTTTACAGGTGTGAGCCACCATGCCAACCTGTACTTTACTTTTTAAAGTAAAAAAGAGTAATTTATTTTGCATGTTAAGAATACATATGCAAAGCATGTGAAACTAAAAAATCTTGATGAAACAACATACAATACACTCTTCAGAACTGAAAGGCTACTGAAACAGATTGCTTTATTTTGGGACCAAGAAATGGAATGTGAAGTTTGAGTCCAAAGATAATGCTTAGTTGCTGAGGGAGAAGCCCTGGACAATTCTGAATTTATATTCCCCACCCTGATAGATATTTAACCCATCCTGGTCCTAATGGACTTCTGCTACCCCATTTGTGGGGTAAGGGCGTGGCTGTCCTGCACAGAAACAGCTCTGGAAGGAGATGCTAAGATGCTGCCATCAACCCAGGTAGACATTGGGTACCACTTTAGGAGCAGCTCAAAAGCCGTCCGTCTGTGGGCTTTGGAAAAGAAGAGACTGCTTTAATAAAGTCATCTCCAAAATACACCAGGTGTGAAGCTGCAAGCCTCAGTGACTTCCACTTTTTAAGGGAATGTGGCTACTTCACGGCAGTTGATTATATTCAGTCATTCACGCAGCTCCCCCGAGGACAGGATTTTTATTTTTAGAGAAGCCTCCATTTGCTGACTGTCATGAAGGGAACACTCAGGAGGAGCTATTAGCAGTCACTTGTTTCAGTAAACACTGAATATAACATATGCCTCTCAAGTAATGTGTATCCAAACATACAATTTACAAATAATTAACATCATGTTAATTAGTCACATTAATTTATGCCACTTTGTGGAATTATTTCCTCAGAGTGTTTAGGAACGCTGCCAGGAGCTTGAGCCAAACAGTGTGAAAATGTGCTTGAAGTTAACTGTTGTGAGTGGCTGTGAAACACAGCTTGAGCAACTTGTAGGAGGGGCCCTGCAGCTGATTAGAGCCACCGGGTCTTCCAGCTGCCCTGACTGGAGAGAAGTAAGTCCCATCAGCTGCTGTCTCACCTTTCCTGACTTGCACCCTCTTTTTCATTTTTTGGCTTCTGCTAATTGTTGCTGAGTGGTCATTCTCCCCACCGCCAGTCATGCACAACCAGGTATACACCAGGGTGGACAGCAGGTGAACTGGGATGAGTTTTACATGCGGCAATATCGTGCTGACAATTGAGATTTGGTGATTTACAAACAACGATGACAACAATAACAAAGCAACAACTAGGGATCATTTCCTGTAAACGAAGTTCTGAAAAAGTAAAAATGGCAAAAGTAAGGTGTTAATGTCGTCAAAGAACGGGGGGTCCTCAGAAAGGCCTCCTCTGTCTTGAAAACACTGGCATCTGCACAAAGATCAAACCCTACTCTTCTCCAAAGTGTTTAAAGCAGACAACAACATAGCCGAGTAGTTCAGGAACAGAAAAGAAAGATCTTCAGAGGAGACAGACTTCGCAGACAAGTGCAAATTCAGTGGGGAGAACAAATGAAAGCAAACTCTGAAATTAAGTGGAAGTAAGAGTGCCTACCTCAAGGGACTTGGGCTCATTCCAGTGGACGAAGAATGGGTGCCAGACAGCTTTGTGGCATTGCTGGGTCCACCACGGTTTAGGAAATAAATCTGTGAAATACACCAGGATTGTTCCTTCCCAAATCCACTCACTGTCCTCAAGGAGCCCAGATGTGATTATATCTAAGGTTTCTTTGATTGGGGTAACAAATTTGGTAGGAAGAGATGAAATTCAGAGGCCTTTTCTAAGCCTCACATTAAAAATTCTGGAGAGCTCCAGATAAGTCGTGGAACCTGGTCGCCACTCTGTTTTAGGCATTCCAAAGGTGTCCATGATTCCAAATTAATCACAGATATCAAGAGTCAATGTCTATAAGCAAGTTATATTACCAAGGTCCAAATATTGGTGCAAAGGACTTGCATGAAAATTTAGTGCAAATATTTGAGGGTGAGAACCTTGAACAATATAAGGAAATTATGAACACAGAGGAAACAGTCACCCAGGAACTTCCCTGACACTATGTATGTTTGTGAAAATAAGGAGATTGGATTTGATTTTTCCCTCCCTCCAAATCCCTGTTTTGTCTGTCGATTCTTGCAGAATAGGTCATTGCAAGCTGTGCTACCCCATCCAAATCATGAAAAATATAGAGTAAGGCAGGGGAAAAATGACAGAGTGTGGAAGGGCACTGGAGAGGCAACACCCAGCATCAGCCCCATCCTTGTGGAGTTGAGTAATCTAGTGGAAGAAGCAGGTCGGTGCATGAAGAAAAGCAAGATAAAATTTGATATGAATGCCAACAAAGCATGCCAAAAAGGAGTTCCAGGAAATGTGTTGTGGGACCCAAAGGAAGCCCTGGTCCATTCAGAAAGTTAGGAAAATTTAGCCAATGAAAGTTTCTTTCCTGGTATGTGTCCCTTGCTATCTTAAGAGATAAATGTAGAACTCTGTTTCCATGTGGACACATTGATACGTGAAAGAAAACGGCATTTTTTTCCCTATAAGAAACCCTCGACTTATTAGTATGAGACTCATGTTAAGTCTATAACTTCCTCAAAAGTCTTGGTTAATAACAATATATTTTTAAGGGTTGCTTTTAAAATTTTATTTAGGCACTATTTGATTCACTTTAACTTCCCTTCAATTTGGTTCTCTGTAACATTTATCCAATAGTGTTTCAGAATCCTAAAGACGTGAATACATGAAAGCTCTTCCCTAATGTCCAGGAAACCATTGAGAATATAAAAGGAGCAAAAAATAAAAAAAATTATCCTAGGGTTTAAGGACGTTTTGAAACTTCAAAGAGATTCGAACGAAATCTGCACCTATTTTGCCCAATCTGAAATTGCACTCGGCAGGAAGAAGCACTTCTCCCCATGCAGAAATCTGAAAATGCATTTGAAAAAATAGATCCATATTTTAATTAAAAGGGGCCATTCTGAGCCCAGCATGTGGAAGTACCGCATTAATATTTGTGACACTAACCATGGGGGACAGAGAGGCCAAGAGGGTCTTCCATCAGCAGCAGGAGGTCAAGGTTGATCTTTCTTGAAATCCAGATTCTCACAGACATGAAGGGGTCTGTTTATGCTTCAAAGCACTACCCAAGGACAAGGCACACTGATGGCAGGTCTGGAGACCTGCCAGGGGAGCTGTGGCAGGATCAGAGTTTAATCAGGGGGAGTGTTTCTGATGAAGAGAAATGCTCATGACTGTAGATGAGTGCAGCAGTGTGTGTGAGAGACAGCCAGCGATGACCCCACCCATCACAAACACACTAATAACCCACAATCCTCTGTTACACAAATTTTAGAATGAGTGTCATTTGCTCCACAGACTCCAGAAAGTCTTATGGACTACTGAATATCAATGACATTTATTGGCATTATCTGTTTGATGGGGTGCAAGAGTCATCAAACAGCCCCACATTTAGCATTTAACAAAAATGAACACATGGAGTCAGCTTGTGGCAGCCCCTCCTTGATACCACAAAGTGGACACCAGCTTATGGCCGGTAGCCAGTCTTGGCATACTCAATACTGCCAGGTTGATAGACATGTATATTTAAAACATAGCAGGTGAAAAAAATCACATGTGTGTGTGCAAGTCAATTTTTCTATGTCAAATGGATTATTTCCTTCTCGTAAAGAAAATGTTGGTTGTTCTGCAAGAAAACCTTTTTTTTTGAGATGGAGTCTCACTCTGTCACCCAGGCTAGAGTGCAGTGGCGTGATCTCAGCTCACTGCAAGCTCCACCTCCTGGGTTTACGCCATTCTCCTGCCTCAGTCTCCCGAGTAGCTGGGACTACAGGTGCCCGCCACCACGCCCAGCTAATTTTTTGTACTTTTTAGGAGAGACAGGGTTTCACCGTGGTAGCCAGGATGGTCCTGATCTCCTGACCTCGTGATCCGCCCGCCTTGGCCTCCCAAAGTGCTGGGGTTACAGGTGTGAGCCACCGCACCCAGCCCAATAAAATGTTTTTTAAAAACATAATCTTGTTCCTAAAGGTTGGGTTACATACTGCCTTAATTTGTTTCTTAACTGAATGCCATAAGCAAGCCCTGATATTTGGGTTCTGAGTACCACAGAGTAGAAAAGCAGGGAGTCAGAAAGAGCACAGTATTTAGGAGTCCTGTAGCCCAGCCCTTTCTCTGGCCAGGGAGGAAGAGGCCAAGAGAGGCAAGTGCAGGACAACTCAGTCTAAGTTACATTCGAGCTATGCTGTCCATTATGCCAGCCACCAGCCACACGTGGCCATGAGCACTTGAAATGTGACTAGTGCCACTGAAGAACCGAATTTAAAATTTTAGTTCATTTTAACTCTTGTAAAGTTAAATTTAAAAACGGAAGCAGCTCAAAATACTTTTCCACCAAGCATGACTTTATGGTGTCGGTAAGATGACATTTCCATTTAACTATTTCATCACTTAAGATGTTATTGTCATTTTGCAGTGAGTGTGTTGAAGACACACATGCTTTGTATTATTATACATAAACACATCATGCCAATGTAAGTTTAGTCCTCGTCAACAGATTGATTCAGTGTGATTTTTTTTCTTTGTACCATCTAACATTGTAATGTGCTTCCTTCAATATTTGATGAAAACAGCATAACTTATGAGGATATCTATGTAAATCACAATTGATAATTAAATTTAAATTATTGTTTTAATTATAAATTATTAACTTAAGTTCTAACAAGTAAGTATAGACATGTTTTGAAATTTGATGCTGTTGAAAAATTGAGGTGAGAATCACGAACCTGTTCTAGAACTGAGAAAATTAAGGTAAAACAGATTAGAGGAAGGAATATCACAAAATTCAGTAGGAATGTCAACTGCAGTTTCCTGCAGAAGAACACAACAAAGCTGTTTGTTGGGTTGAAACATTTAAAGGTAATGAAGCAGACAATATAAGTAGATATTTTCAACAAAAACAGTACATTTGAAAAGATGTTTCTTCTCAACACTCAACACAAAAAGGTTGTTACTGGGAAATGTGGTTCCTAGAATGTGGTTACTAAAAAATTTAAAATTATACATGTGGTTGGCATTATCTATCTGTTGGATAGTGCCAGGATGCCAATCAATACTCAAGCTTTGAATCTGTCCAGAATCAGTCACATCATCATTATTACCCTATGGTCATTACCTATCACCTCTCACTTGCTCTATCACCACCTAATTCATCGTCATGAACTAAAATGTAAAATTCACCAGTCACCACCTAACTGGTCTCCTGGATTCAATCCTGCCTCCTTGTCATCCATTCTCTATGCAGAGCCAGCATGATCTTTTAGAAATGGAAATCAGATCTTATTTTCATAAAACTTGGAAAATACACCAAGTCTGCCACAAAGCCTACAAGGCCCTGCATTATCTAACCACTGTTGTCATGTCTAATCACTTTTTACTCTCTCCCTACAACCGCCCTGGCTTTCCTTCTGTTTCTTGGACCATATCAAGCTTATTTCCACCTCAGGGCCTTCGGACTCGCTGTTCCCTGTGCCTGGAACACCTTTCCCCAGTTCCTTACATATTTGTTGATTAAATGAATTAATGGATGTAGACGGAGGGGTGAATTAGATTAGACATTTGAGTGTCATCTAACATTCACCCATTCATCCATTTATTTCAGTGAACACACATTACTCCCACTATTTGGGAGTTGAGAAGCCACATATTTTTAAAAACCTTCTCTCTACAAAACAATAAGAAAGATGTGTTTCTGTTGGTGTGCTCTTCTCCAAAATTTTAAGAAGACTAAATTTATCTGCAAATAAGTCATTGTCGCAATTTTATGCTTCAAGTATATTGAAAACAAAACAAAACAAAAACTAGGGCTCAACTTGATGATGTTGCAAGCATAATATAAAAAGTTAATGATATTAGGAGTTTCAACCTGGGTTGGAAACAGAAAGACAGAAATTCCAATTCAATCAATAGGATGGAAGAGGTCAGTAAGGCAGATTCCTCTTGGGCAGGGGCTGTATCTTATTAAGTTTTCTATTCTCAGTGCCAAGTCCACAGTAAGGATTCAATAAATTCCTGCTAAATTGAAATCATCGCTTACAATAAGCCCTTAATAAGACTGTGAATTCCTTGAAGGCAGGTCTACACTGGTAGGTCTCTGCATTCTTGAGGCCTCTCTTACACCAGTGTCTCCATAATAGTTTATGTGCATCGTGGCTAAAACCTTAAGCCCTAACCTATCAGGAAAGTAACATAAGTAAGTGAAGTAGACCAGATGCAGACATCAGGGAGTGATGGAGTTTGGAGGACTCAGGAGAACACACTCCATCTACAGGGACAAAATGTTTCTAGATCTGATTTTTTTTTTTTTTTTTTTCCCTAAAGCCTGAAATTTTAGACTTTTATTTGAAACCTCTCAATTTTTAAATATTGGCAGTTAATTCAGAATGTTTAAAAACACATTTCAGGACAAACAAATATGCAGGCCACATTTGGCCCACAGGGTGGTCAGATTGTGACCTCAGTGTTAAGAAAAGGAAGCAGGAATAAAAACCTCTTAAGCATCTACCCATGTAGCCCACACTGTCTAGGTGTTTTCCATGTTCCATGTCCTTGCATTGGCCTAACCTCCCTGAGTGGTGTATCTTTAGCTCCATTTACAGAGGAGGACAATAGGGCTTAGAGGGGTTAAGTAGTTTGCCCAAGATCTTATAACCTAAGGACTGAAAGTCAAAGCAGGAGATCTTTAGTAAAAAGATTGTGCTGTCTTTTAATTACAGATACTAGGCCAAGTCTTAAGCAAGAAATAAACAATCAAACAAATAAGCAAACAAACAAAACAATTTCTTTACTAAGAGACCCACCAACTGAGCCTGATTTTAAGGTTGGGGTCCTCTTTGAAACATGAACACGAGCACCGCCTGGGGAATGTTCTCCAAAGACAGACACGTTCTTACATATACGAAGGTTCTGTTCCACTTTCCTGGAGGGTACAAAGACCAAGACTGTCCTTAAATATGAAATTGCATGTGTGGAAAAGGCCTGAGATATACTTGGCAGCTTGATCTTTCTGTATTTGGTTTGCAAAGGCTCATTTTCCAGACATGTGTTTTTGCTTAGAAACACACAGAGGTGGATAAATCCCTGGGTCGGCGTCCCCGGAGCCGCTCCATTAACTTTCTTGGCATGGCCTCACCACTGAAGTCAACATGACTTAAGAGTTTATATAACATTTTATTAGGCTTTAATTCCATACTTTTCCTGAAGTTCAGTGTTCATGTGTTGGGTAGAAAATAAATGTTGCTCATAACTCAAAGACCAAAGTTTTCTAACTTTTAATTTGTTTTAAATTAACTTACTCAGCTAATTGTGATTTTAAGTAGGCAGGAGGGAGTTTTGAACACTCCTGAAGGAAAAAATATCTAATATATATATAAACTACACACACACACACACACACATACGTGGTTTGTATACACACACACATGAGTGTATATATGTATTATATATGTGTATATAAATATGTATATATATGTAACAAGGTAATCAGCCTTCTGAGAAAAGTAAGTGGACAGATTTCCAAAGTTCAATAAGATAAAGAAAACAGAATGATTTTACCACAATAGGAGTCATGTGACTCTGGAGATCACATTTGACTGGCTTTGTCTTCTGACAAATCTCTTGCTTTATAATCCTTACCAGACTTTTCTAAATGTGGAGCTTTGTGTTTCCCTTAAAGAAAAAGAAGAGTGCCACCAAAACCTAATTATTTGAAAATGTACTATTCAGACAAAATTTTTTGACCAGTGGATGTCAGCAAGAGACTATTTTGCTCCCCAGGGTATAGTTAGCAGTGTCGGGAGACATTTTCGGTTGCCATGACTTGGGGAGCTGCTACCGGCATCTCAGGGGTAGATGTATACCACGACACACAGAGAAAGGATGACATTGAGATGCCCTAAAGATAAAGAGATAGTGCCTACATTTTTCATCTCAGAGGGAAAAGAAGGTAAATATTTCTTCCGATTCTCTGACGCAGAATCATATTTTGCAGTTAGATATTGGCAATGCCTCTCACAATTGTAGAGAAGGCACAGAATTTGGGAAGGCTGAACACAAAACTCAAATTTTGTACTGGCTATCAAGTAGTCTTAGGCAAGGTTCACAGGCTCATTGAAACTCAATGTCCATACTTAGAAAGAAGGGTAAAGAGGATAGTGATACCTGCTCATCTGACCTCAGGAGATATTGAGAAAATCAAATCAGTTAATGACTAACAAGGTACACATAGATAACCACAACCATCATCCCCATCATTAGTATCCAGGAGAATCGAAAATGTCCATATGGAAGTAGCATGGTTTCTTTTCTCATTCATTCATTTCTTCAGCAAACATTTACCATGCACCTACTACAGGCCAGGCACCCTCCTAGGTTCTGGGGTCATAAAGATGAAGTAGACATCAAGACTTTATCTCCTTACTGCATTCATTTCTACTTTTCATCATCTTACTGTTACTGCTGTATAGGACAAGAGAAATAGGTTTTGGGATAAATGACATCAACAATCCCTGGAATCCTTGTTTCAGAATCTCTTTCATAGTCAGTGACCCCACTGAAGAAGGACACCGTAAGATTAGGAGTGTCTGAATACATGTATTGGTCAGTGTTAGGAAAAGGATTGCATAAATCAGTTGGGGTGTAGCCCAGGCTAATTCAGCCTCAGGCCCACCCACTCCTAGAAATACCAGGAATATAGGCATTGCCCTATGTGGACTAATGGGGAATACATTCACATAAGAGCAAAACTTCCAAAGATTTCAATTTAATGCCCTGAGGATTTGTCAATAGACTTTTGATTATAAAGTCAAATTATACCGTTCTTTCCAATCTTTTTTCCAAAACCCCAGAAATAATTACCTTCCCCCACCTCCCTACACTCACCCTGTCCCCTCATAGTACATTGTACAAGACTCATTACTCTGTGTATGGTGTACGTGTCTACAAATGTAGGTATATTTAATATATCCCCACTGCTAGACAGTGAAATCAAGGAATGAAAAGAAAGAAGCAAACAGTTTTGGCACAAAAAGATAGCCAAGCACTGTGTACCAAGACATGCCAAGTACTATTACTTTGGCCCATGGCTTTCAACTTCAGAAATACAGCAGAACTTTCTGGGAAACTATACAGAAGTACAGAGGGCATATAACTGGTTGAGAAATGGACTGAGAGAGTTAAATCCCGTATCAGCCACTTAACTAGATATGAATCTTGGGGAAGTTACTTAGTCCCACCATGTTGCAGTTTCCTCATCTTCAGTGGGAATGATACAATTACCTACTTCATAGGGCTGTTTTGAGAATTAAATGAGGTAATTTATGCAATACAGAGCAGTGTTTCGTACCTAGTAAGTGTTTGCTGTGGCTATTAGTATGGCTATAACTATTTTTTTTAACATTGTCCTCTTCATCAATATCATTACAGATGTCTTTGGCCCAAGTTCAGATGTGTTCTACCAGTTCCAACGACTTAGGGCCCAGGCATCAGTATTTTGAATGACTGAATGAATTGAATATCACATGCAACAGGAGAGATCCAGAGGAGAAAGACAGTAAAGAAGGAATGAGAGCCAGAAGCATTTAATTAAACCTGAGGAATTTCTTACCAGGAAGAGCAGTCAGACTCTCTAGGACATTAGTGAGAGAGCCCATGGAATCTTGTTCCCTGGGAACTTTAATTACTGGGGTAGGTAGCACTCGCTCTTGGAAGATCTCAGCACAGATTCTAGTCTTGAGACAAAGGAAGTCTTTTTTTTTTTTTTTTTTTTTTTTGAGATGGAGTCTCACTCTGTGGCCCAGGCTGGAGTGCAGTGGCGCGAACTCAGCTCACTGCAAGCTGCGCCTCCCAGGTTCATGCCATTCTCCTGCCTCGGCCTCCCAAGTAGCTGGGACTATAGGCGCCCACCACCACGCCCGGCTAATTTTTTTGTATTTTTAGTAGAGATGAGGTTTCATCATGTTAGCCAGGATGGTCTCCATCTCCTAACCTTGTGATCCACCCACCTTGGCCTCCCAAAGTGCAGGGATTACAGGTGTGAGCCACCGCGCCCGGCCAAAGGAAGTCTTTAATGACCACTTGGTCTCATTCTAGCATTCCAAGTATGTCTTTTCCCTTTCTGTAGGGCACAGGTGAAAGAAAAGAGGGCAACTGATTGCCAGAAAACTCAGCATTAATTCTATGCAAATTCTCTTTGTAAATACCTTTCTGTTTACACTTTGCCTTTGAATAGCTTGGTTTCTACCCCACACATGCCATTCCTCACCACAGTGCCCATTCCTTCAGTCCCTACTCATTGGACCCTGGCCCTTTCTCACATCCTACCTTGCCCTGGGAATTGGTATCCTATTGACTTTTGCTCCAAACCAAACACAGAAGATACTCAGTAATCATTTGTTGAAAGATGACGATAACGCAAACAAAGCTTAGTGCAGAAAGTAGCTAAAAAATAAATATTGGACATCAGCTTCTGAAATCCTTGTTCTCCCATTCCTAATTTTTGTAAAGTCTACCTTCTCCCACACAGTGCCTTGCAAAAATTAATATTTGGTAAAAATATATCATCCAATCATAACAAACAGTGAGGAAGATTTTAAAGTTAAACTCATATATTGATATGGTTTGGCTGTGTCCCCACCCAAATTTCATCTTGAATTGTAGCTCCCATAATCCTCATGTGTCATGGGAGGGACCTGGTGGGAGGTAACTGAATCATGAGGCAAGTTTGTGTGTGTGTGTGTGTGTGTGCTGTTCTCATGATAGTGAATAAGTCTCATGTGATCTGATGGTTTTATAAAGGGCAGTTCCCCTGAACATGCTGTCTTGCCTGCTGCTATGTAAGACGCGTCTTTGTTCCTCCTTTGGCTTCCACCATGATTGTGAGGCCTCCCCAGCCATGTGGAAATGTGAGTCCATTAAACTTCTTTTTCCTTATAAATTACCCAGTCTTGGGGACTTCTTCATTGCAGTATGAAAATGGACTTATATATATATGTTATATAGTTTTATTTTCCTTGAAAAATAGAATCATTAGGAACATTATAATAACAAATGGATGAGAACACTCTTTCCCCTAAAATCTGCTACTGACTCTTGCAGGATCCTGAAAGAATCATGGAACCACTCCAGATATTTGTTTCCTGGCATCAAAGAATAAAGAAAATAAAGCTTTTCTTCTAGGGAGCTCAAAGCACTTCCTTTTGAATACTTTCTTTGGTTCTCACAGCTTTCCTAAAAGCATATGGGATTTTTCTGGGCACCAAGATGCTAAATGGTTCACTCTAAAGTGAATTGGCAGTCAAAATGAAAGTCAGAAGAAGAAAGCCCTAGCCTGACTTTTGTGGTGTGCTGGTAAATGTTTAACATTTGGTTCCCTAGAAACAAAAAGAAGCCCTGATTTATCTGATTTATATCACTTACCAATTTCTGTGGTGTAAATTCTCCCACTATGGCTGATTTCAAGCTATTAATTGGGACATAACTGAGTACAGAGTTGGGAAGAGAGGCTCATAATTGGCGGTCATAAACAATCATGAAAGTTGGCTCCAGCACACCACTGCCTGACTTTTCCAACCCAATAGTTCATCAGTTTCATAGATGTAAATGGTTGGTGACTCAGCCTCCTCTACATCACCTTTATGACATGTGCAAATATGATTTGGATGGTTGTGTTTCAAAGCACAATGCATGTTTCCATGAAGCTCCTTGAAGGCAAGATGGTAGCCTGTTAACCTTTGTGTCCTTGGTGTTGAGCACAGGGTAGCTAGTAAATAAACAGCTGCTTCTAAGAAAAATATCTATTTGTAATCTAAGATCTTTTAGAATGAAACTTGCCATGCTAGTTTCTCATTATCGTAACTACATAGATAGATTCTAATTTATCCCATTTTGACCTGATACACAATCTAAGCCTCCAAGACTGTCAAGTTGAAGGGAATAAATTCTCAGGCAATTCCAATGAGTAGAATGTGTCTTTTAGGATTGCACAATTTCCTCTAGTGACAGCTATCACCCTGGAAAAGACAGTCCAAATAATGACCACACATTAACACAGACTGATATAAGCTATTCACAATTTCCTCCCAGCATACTTGGCAGAGAGCTAGAGGGTGGAGGGACAAAGCAATGTTAAGTTTCAATAAAAGAGAGAGAGAAAAGAAGGGAATTGGAAAAGATGTGTTCTATGGTCTGAAAATCTGTGTCCCCCAAAATTCATATCCTAACCCCCAAGATGATAGTATTAGGAGGCTAGGTCTTTGGGAGGTGATTAGGTCATGAAGCTAGAGTCTTCATGAATGAGACTAGAGCCTTTCTTAAAGAGGCTTCACAGAGCTGCTTTGCCTCTTCCACCATGTAGAGACACAGAGAGAAGATACTGTCTGAACCAGGAAGCTGGCCCTCACTAGACACTTAATCTGCAAGTGCCTCGATCTTGGACCTTGTAGCCTCCAGAATTATAAACAATAAAGTTCTGTTGTTTATAAGCCACTCAGTTTATGGTATTTTGTTATAGTAACCTGAAGGGACTAAGACAATATGGAACACAAAATTTGGTCAGGGCAGGATGGCAGGGGTAGAAGGACACTTGACAGTCAGGAACACCAAAGTGAAGACGTGGATAGGAACTAAGACCCCAGTGTTGATCTGAATGTGAAACGGTTCTTGATTCTCCATTTAATTAGTTATCATGAGTCTGTTTGTTTTTAAATCAAAAAAGACCATCCAATAGCTTCATTACTTTTGTAAATGTGATTGCTAAAAAAATCTCCCTATTTAAGTTTACATTTCCTGGGGGACAAGCCTTCCCACAAGGCATAAAACAGTGGATTGATTTGAATTACCTTCCATTCTTTCCCCACCGTTCAGGTGCCTGCATTGTAATGAATGTGGAATAGGTGCACACTTGTACTCTCTGCATGTTTGGGGTGTCGGCTTAGGAACCAGATGCATCAACCTTGCCAAGGCTTAGGAACCAGATGCATCAACCTTGGGTCAAGACAACTGCAAGAGGGAGAAAGGGGATGAACAGAAAACACACAGGAACCTCCAAAGCTCCTATGGAAGGACAGATGTACTTTCTGCATTGGCTAGGCCTAACTAGGGTCTCCACTTCAAATATTTGCCAGACCCAGATAATACAAAGCCACTCAGCCAAGTATGAACTACCCCATCATTCGCACCTCACCTACCTTAGACTCTGGCAAAGAGTGACACAGCAGCTGTATGGGAGAGGGGAGAAAGGTGAGCAGAAAAGAGTAAAAAGAACAGTGTCTTCCTTCCCCATGGCAGCCTCCAGTTTGGATCGGGTCTGAGCCACAGAGGAGGGAAGACCTAACTCCAAAAGATCAAGCTTCATCAGTTCCCCAGAAGCAGATATTCTTTTTTTTTTTCTTTTTTCTTTTTTTTGGAGACAGAGTCTCGCTCTGTTGCCCAGGCTGGAGTGCAGTGGTGTGATCTTGGCTCATTAAAACCTCTTCCTCTCAGGTTCAAATGATTCTCCTGCCTCAGCCTCCCGAGTAATTGAGACTACAGGTGTCTGCCACCACACCTGACTAAGTTTTTGTATTTTTAGTAGAGATGGGGTTTCACCATGTTAGCCAGGATTGTCTCAATCTCCTGACCTCATGATCTGCCCGCCTCAGCCTCCCAAAGTGCTGGGATTGCAGGCGTGAGCCACCGTGCCCAGCCCAGAAGGAGATATTCTAGTTACTAAATTGAGACCCTGTTGGTAATTTAAAGTGGCTGAATCCTACCTGAGCATGAGCAGAAAAGATGTGGCTAGCATTCTCCAGGACAAGGGGGAGAAAAAAAATTGTTACAACAGGTTTCAATAGTAGCCCCTAAAAGATACGTCCATTTGGAACATGTAAATGTGACCTTAAGTAGAAAAAAAAAGGGGCGTCTGCAGATGTAATGAAGAATCAACATGAGATCATCCTGGACTGGGGCAGGCCCTAAATCTAATGACAAATCTTTATAGGTGAAGAGAAGGGAACATAGACAAAGACACAGGGAAGGAGGCCATGAGAAGAAGGAGGGAGAGATTGAAGTGATGCAGCTACAAGCACCGGAATGAATAATACCTGCAACACAAGAAGCCAGGATGGGCGCCTGGAACCGTCTCCCTCAGAGCCTTCAGAAGGAACCAACCAATGCTGCCGAAACCTTGATTTTAGTCTTCTGGCTTGCAGAATTGTGAGAGAGTACATTTCTGCGGTTTTAAGCAGCTTGGATTGTGGTACTTTGTTATAGCTGCGACGTGAAACAGAAACTACCCCATAGAAACCTAAAGAGATAATGGAAAGCACAATAGGGCTGCATTTTATCAAAAGCCATAGGACAAGCTCGCGCGTGCGCAGGTTACAGGTGTTTTTATTTTCCTTTCTCTGGCTCACATGGGAGCAATAATCAAGAGATGAAGCCTCACCAAGCTAGCTGTTGTCCCAGAGTGCTGCTCAAGGCAGAATCAGAAGGCAAAAAAAAAGGCTACGCTGAGAAGAAAGGAAGTGTTGTGAGCCTGCAGCTGTCCTCCAAACTGCAGCCTCACAATGGTAGTGACTCTTCCCTCATGCTCCATTTTCTGCCTCTGGAAGCAACCAGGCTGCTGCTGCATGTGGAATAAACATGAGCTTCCTGCCATCTAAACCAGTTACTTCTTTGCTGGTTCTTCGAGTCTTGCTTCCTGCTGAAGAGAACCAGGGTTCCACCGGGCCTCCACTGCAGGGGTATCCATAGAAGCTTGGGTTTTATGCTGTTTGTGGCCTCACCCCAGTTACCCGCTGCGAGGTAACAGTTTTGTGGAGACAGGCCCTTGGAAAGGAAATTCACAATATTTTGCAGAATCTAAAAAATGAAGAGAATCGTGGTATTTGAATGACAACAAATTGGACGTGTGCCAGTCCAAAAGCGACACTGCAGTTTTTCCCCCCTCGACTAGATTTGGACAGAACAGGCAACAGTTGTTTTCTGACAGAGCCTCAGTGTATTTTTTTAAAATGGAGGAAAACAGACAAAGAAAAAGACCTTATTCCCTCCATATTGGTTGGCTCAAGGAATTCTCTTTTGAACAGGGTGGGGGAATGGAAAGGTGAGGGTATGCAGAGGGTGATTAGTTAACCTCCTGAATGCTATGTCTATCTGCTGGATTAAGTTCATCAGTGCAGAGCACCTGGGACGGTCAAGGGCCACCTGAACCTTATATATTTATTTAAGAGGATAAAGAGATGCACAGAGAGTGTGGGTGATTTGCCAAATGACACACAGAGACAGGGAGAAGACTGCTCTTGCATCTCTAGGCCTGGCGCTGCTGACTGTTCTCAAAAGATCTTGAACCAGTATCTTCCAGAACCAAGGAAAGGTATTTTCATCACACCATGGGGTCTCTCATTGTTTCCTGAACTTCAGACAGTGAGAAGGAGAAGGAAGTTAGCATGTGCAGAGTCCTTGCAGTGCACGGAGCCCCGGGTGACATTCTTTACCTGGGATGTTCTACACCATCCTCCTGACAAGCCATTATCATTTTCATTTTAGGGCTGAGGAAACTGAAGTCTAGAGGTGGGGCAATTTGGCTAGTTTCTAGCAGACCTGGGATCTCCTGATTCTCCATCTGATGCTCCTGCTACACCTGTTGCTTCTACCCACTGCAAAACAGGAGAAGGCAGGAGTCAAAGAAAAACACAGAAAACTAGGCAGAGCTCCAAACTGCAAATGCATGCAATGCACAGAATCTCAATTTCGCTCACCTGCAAGGCTGACTCAAGGATGGCAATAGGTGTACTCACAGGGAGCAACTGCACAGGCAGACAGGTTGAGAAGGATTCAGAGGCACGCTCAGGCCTGGAGAAAAGGATTGCTGGGATCAGTTAGCAACTTCTGCCTGAATAGGGTTGAGGGACCACATGTGCCTGCACCTCACACAGCTGTCCCTGGACTGGCCTCAGGCTTGGCATGCTCTGTGCACTTGTATGTTATGGAAGGTCATGGCATGGCACGTGTGGCCAGTCACCTTCCCTCTCACCCTGGGCCTCTGCTCATCTTCCACCATCACCACAACCTCTCATCCCAGACAAGAATATCCTATATAACAGAATTCTTCAAATACAGGCTGGGATCCAATCGAGTTCATGAATTCAAATTACTGGGTCAAGACCAACATCTTTAAAAAAATGAAATGTACAATTTAAATAGAGTAGCCTAGAAAGTTAAAATGCATTTCATATGCTAAAAGGATAGTTTCATAAATTTTTAATCAGATATATACATATGATAAATATATATATACCTGTACCGGGTCACTTGTAAAATATGTTTATTACTGTGGGTCATGGTCAACATGGCTTGAAAAACACTTTGGCAAAGTTTTGGTTCCAGGAGACCCCACAGCCTGGATGGACACAATCACTGCTCTGAAACTGCCTGTTCCCCTCCTGGTTGAGGAGCTTAGCCTAGAGAAACTCCTGACTTGGCTGGAGTTCTGCCCTCTGGGGCAACATAGCACAAGGTGAATCCCTCTCCGTGATAGCTCTCAATCTCTTCAAATCCTGCTGTCTCCCAAGCTAAGCCTCTTCCCTCCTTTTACATTTCTCTCCTCTGTACAGGGGCATTTCTAGACCACCAAGTTTCTGTTCACATACCATGAAGGTCACTACACTTTTGTTTTCTAACATCCCTCCAGCATTTTTTTATGAAATACTTTCACAAATAAGAAGCATAAAAGCTATATTATCCTGAGCCCTTACTACATGCCAGGCACTGTACTAATTACATTGCATGTTCTATTACTCCAGATTCTTTAGAGCAAGTGACAGAAGCATAAATCAAAACAGCCTCAGCAGAGATGTATTTTCTTATGCAACTGAAAAGTCAAGAGATTTAGGTGCAGTTAGATGCAAAGAGAGTCATTACAGCTCTGTCTTCTTTGTTCTCTGTCTCACCTCTGCCTTAGTTCATCTTGGCCTCCTCTAAGGCTGACTCCCCCAGTGCTCAAGACCTACATTCTAGCTCCCCATTTGGAGCAGAAAAAGAGCTTCTCTTTTCCAATAGCTCCCGCTGCAGTGCTGGATATGGTTCCCACTGGTCTGGCTTGGGTCACATGCTTATCTCTATACTAGGAAATGGGGTCAATCCCCCTGAGCTTTACAGACTGAGCATAAGCTTAGGTGGTGCTCAGAGGAAAACTAAGAGTGGGGAGCTGTTACCAGAAAGAGGAGAATGAATACTGAGCAACTAAAGCAAGAATCATCTACCAGGGACCTCACAATATTGTAAGCAAGATGTTATTCTTAGACGTGGAACTGAAGGTCAGAATGATTATGTAATTTGACCATGACCTCATGGTCAAGAGGTGATAGAAGTGGGACTCCAGCTCCAGTTCTTGTTCCTTGTCCTATGCTATGCTGTTCTGCCTGCACTACCCTCCTGGCTGCTCATTGGTTTGGGCTGTGAGCTATCAGTTTCCTTCATCTCAGCTCCCCAGAGACAGGTACAGTTGCCTCTGGTGAAGCCAGGCCACATGGCTGATTCAGTCCACTAAAATCTGGACGCTGATTTTTAATCAAGTTCTTTCAGCCTATAACCCTGTTGATTATTTTCTAAAAGATAAATGGAGGAGTCTACCTTTATCCTTTTATACTTAAAAAGCATGTCATATATGTTGACAAATATAGTAATATATTTTGATCTTTACATGGTTCCACAGAGGAAGGTTAAGAATACTCTCTATTTTATGGAAAACACATGTGAGTCAGAAAGGTGAAGTTACTTGAATAATCTGTCTAAGGTCACACACTAATTAGTGAAAGAGCCAGAATTCCAATCCAGCTAGTCACACAGTTCCTAATATTTAAAACCTGAGTTTGTCCTGTTCCATGGAGAGCTTAATGAACCTTCACTTTCCTCATTCACATTTCATCCAGCCCTCTTTCCCAAATTTTTGTCATTGCCAGTGTAATCACTCTGCCTGTGTCTTGATCTAAATCAGAGATCAGCAAACTCGTTGGAGATCTATCTCATTGGACTGCTCCCTTGCCTGGTTTTACACATAAAGTTTTATTGGAACATAGTCATGCATGTTTATTGAAAAATAATCCATGGCTGCTTTCATGGTACAATGCTAGAGTTGGGTAATTGTGAGAGAAATCTAACGGTCTCCAAAGCCTAAAATATTATCTGTCTGGTCCTTCATAGAAAATCTCTTTTTTGATCAGAGATTTGCCAATCTCTGATTGAAATCATTGATGAAGAGCTGAACCAAACATAGAGACCTACTCTGCTGCCCAACACTGGAAATCTTTGTCAGGCAGCTTGTGATCAGCACTCCTTGCAGTCAGTCCTCATGTAGAACCAGTATGCAAGGACAGTCTACTGGTACAAGCCAATCTATCACTATCTTCTGTACGTCACTTAGATATTTGGTACCTACCTTTTGTAGAGATAGGCACCTAATATCTATCACTTTCTTCTGCTTCTGAAGATGTCTCTTTCCTCCTTTCTATGAATGTCCTATTTCAGAGGCTGAGTGCTGCGTTTATTCACAAACAAATATTAAGTCCCCACCATTAGGCTCATTGCTGGGCACTAGGCAACATTTCTCAAGGGTGATGCCCTAACACTTTGGCCACAAAGTGATCTGTGAAGCATCTACAGTCAACACACTAATAACAATAGTTAAGTTCCAAAGTTTAGAACTAGTTATTTATTAAATAAATAAATAAATAAATAAATAAATAAATAAATAAATAAATAAAATAGAGCCAATTCAAGTTCACAATAAAACATGACATAATGCATAGAAACAGTTAAGGACCACAGGGTTAAACCAAACCTGCCTCAGTTTATTCTGCCTGCATGGCCTTGGGCAAATTACTTAACTATCCTATGTTTTAATATCCTCATCTATAAAATGGGAATAACAATAGTACTTGTCTGAAAAAGGTTTTGTAGTGGTTGAATTAGTTAAAATATATGTCGTTCATAAGAGAAGGCTTGACATGTAATAAGGGGTATATGAATTAGCTATTGTTATTTATTGAGTGTTTACAATATGTAGTTGTATGCTAAGAGCCTTGCATGGATTATCTTGAACCTGTAACCCTGCCATTGTCACCTGATTTATGATCTGCTTCTACATGACAAAGAAGGAATTAGTTACAGCTGGTGTGTGGGGAACTGTAGAACCCACAGCCTGTCTTATCTGTGCCATATTCAGAAATAGATCTTTAACTGGATGATATTATTACTCAAGTGCTTGGAAGAAAATTCTTTTTAAAATAGCACATACCAAAAAAAAAAAAAAAAAAAAAAAAACAAGTGCTTAGAGCTTAAACCCAATTTGTTTAACTCCCTCTTAAAATCTGGAAGTGGGGGGTATTAAAATCTAGGTATACCCTTGAGAGTACTTCAACCATGTGAACATCATTCGTCATGTGTATCCTGGAAGAATAATCCTTGCAAATCTCTTTTCTGGGGTACTTAGAATCACATTTCCCTTTCAGTCCGTCATGAGTTTCTTCATGTGTAAAAAGCTAGTCTCCCAGGTTTGTTGTGAGGGGGAAATAAGATACTCCATGTAAAAACTGTTTCATTCAGCCTCTGGTTCCTGACGTGCAGGCTACTGTCACCCCCAGGAACCTCAGCTTACCTGCCTTTGTCCCTCCAGGTCCCTACTGTCTCAGCAGTCAGAGCCCAAGCCTGGTCCAGTCCAGCAGCTCAGCCAGTTCCCCAGAGAGTGAAACAAACCAACAATTAGAATCCTGGGCTTAGAATGTGCAAATGGAGGAGCCCCTGATGCCAACATTGATGGGAACTTGGACATAGAACTCAGACCTTTTGCAGTCAGAAGGGGCCAGGTAGGTGGATCATGGAGTCCAGTCCCTCCCTTACTCTGGGCTTGGTCCATACCACTGCAAACTCTACAATAGCTTGGGGGTCCTGACAAAGCCAAACAATGCCACCACATCTCATTAACCATCCACCGAGAGCTCCTCCACAAGCAGCTGGGTGATGGACTGTAATGAAATTACACTGCCCAGGCACAAGAAGTAATAGTTGCTTTCCACACAGAATGAAAGTGGGCTGCAACTGAATTGGCTTCATTTTAATGATTCACCAATTTATTTATCTCAGCAGGAAAAATGCTGCCTGGAGTCCACTGGGATGCAATTTCCAGAGCTGCCTCCTGGCTCCCTGGACAGGTGCATGGAGAAGATTTAGACTCCAGTGACAGAACACACCTGGTAATAACAACAGCAACCATGACCCTTTACTGAGCACTTGCCAGGTGCCTTAAAGATGTTTCCTCATTCATCACTTGGAGCAACCCCCTGTGAGGGAGGTATGACTATCATCACCATTTTCATTGCAACCAAGTCTTAGAGATACTAACCAACTCACTGAAGATCACACAGCCTGTGAGTGGCAGAAATCTATTAGAAGCTAATTCAGCTTGGATTCAGAGCCTGCAAGTCTAACCCCTAACTCTACTGATTCCCAGGATGCAGGTGTCTCCAATACCCACATTCTCTTATGGCTAGGTTGCAGGAAGGGAACAGATGGGAAAAAAAGCTGGAGAGGAGCTGCTGAAAGTTCACTGGCACCATCTGAGCCAAGGGTGGGTTCAGGAAACCAAGCCCTAGCTCAACCCTTGCCCAGAGAGGCAAGAGTTAAATGGGAACTGAGCCCTTACTTTCTTGTGTTCTAGTTTCTTTTTTAAACTATACTACTGGGAACGACTACAAGACTTTCTTGCTCCTTATTAAAAACAGAAAATCTGTTTAGGCAGCAGCTACAGCACAAAGGCGGATAGATATATTATGGGCAAAAAAGAGCCAAACTACAGGCAGGGCAACATCAATGGAAGCAGGGCCTGCGGATCTCTAATTAAACACAGTGCCTCTCTCAGGTCAGGAAAATCACAAACAATAGCGATCCTCTTTCCCTGCAGTAACACTGAGACAATGTTTTCTTCAAGGGAAGAGAAGAGCTGCTTGCCTGCCTTCCTGCCTTCCTGCCTTCCTGCATTCATTCCTTCCTTCCTTCCTTCTTTCCTTCCTTCCTTCCTTCTTTTCTTCCTCCCTCCCTTTCTTCTATCCTTCCTTCCTTCCTTTCCTTTTTACCTTCTTTTTTCCTTCCCCCTCTCCTTCTTTATCTTTTTTCTCTTCCTTCCCCCTTCCTTCCCTCCTTCTCTCTCTGTCCTTTCTCCCTCCCTCCATCTTTTTCTTACTTCCCTTCCTTTCTTTCTTCTTTCTCTCTCATTCCTTCTCTCTTTCTTTCCCCCTTACTCCCTCCATCCTTCTTTTCTTTCACCAGCTCATTGAAGATTCTGGTTTGTGACCAATGGGATTGTAATTCCAAAAGAGAGTAGTAATTATTGTGCTTTTTCTTTTCAGGGAAAGGGGCATGAATCCACTTCACAAGAGATATATCTGCTAAAAATCTAGGAACAGGAAGTTGTTTATATTGATCTGACTGTAACATCAGCCAGACTTACCTTCGAGGGTTTCCAGGTCTCCAGATTATCAGTATGCACACACTAAACTGAGACTATGTTCAAAACACTGTGGAACTTAATCCATAATTGTTGACTAAATGAATAATTATTGGAAGTAGTAGAACTCCAAAGTCAAGGTTATTCCTGCTGCCCCAGTGTTTGATCTTAGAAGTGGGATTGTGTGTCACTTTTAAAATGGGTCACAATGGGGAAAAGGCTTAGGTCTTCTCACAGTGCTTCATATATGCCCTCTGTCTAAGAACACATTTTCGCTAGCTCTGAAAATTGTTCCGTTATATTTGAGGAACTGTCAAAGTTTGGAACAGGGCTTAAAGTTAGGAGAGCACCCTTCTCCATGCTATTATAATAAGTGTCTCCTGGCATTTCTTTTGCCTCCCAGGGAACAATTGGCAATGTCTCGAGACATTTTTGATTGCCACAATTGATGGGGTGCTACTGGCATATAGTGGGTAGAGGCCAGGGATGCTGCTAAACATCCTACAAGGCACAGGACAGCACCTACCCCAACAAAAAACTGTCCAGTCCAGAATGCTACATGCCAGGGTTGGGAAAGCATGGGCTACCTTGCTCTGAGATGCTTGTTGAAAGGATGGGGATACATATATCAAAATGAGAACATTTCTCCTTCTTTTACATTTCTTCTCCACTATCAAAAGACCCATTAAATTCTGTGGGATATCTGTGCCCAGAGCACTGAGAGAGCCCATGGGGAAATTTGAGCAAAGATCAATAATAACCATAATGGGAACAACTCACATTTGTATATCACCTTAGTGTTTACCAAGTGCTCTCTTATACGTTAACACAACTGAAGCTGTGCTGGGGAAGGAAGTTGGAAAGATTTCCCTGAGAATGTTTCCCATTTTACGCGTTTCCAGAATTAACGCCTTAAAACAAATTAGAAATAGATTAAATGAGGTACCTTTGGTCAAACAGAAAAGCAATTACATGATAGGAAATTGTAATAATCCATCACAGGCATCTGGTTCCGAATCCCAGAGCTGGCTGCAGTTTCTTCTGGCATCTGCTGCTGAATGCACAACTGCAGATAGACAGTGCTCTTTGTCTCTGAGATGCAAAGATAAGAGCAATTGCCCTGGAGGAGGTGTTAGAAGCAGAGACCTCAGCTTTCTCAGTGATAATTCAGGAGCACCCATCATTCATTGAGTGTCCATGTATTGGGCTCTATGTGGCCTATAGGGTGGATGCTTCCATGCTTATTATAAGTTCATTTCTCAGCATGATATTTTTGAAAGGGGAGGATTATTACTTGAGTGTGATAGCTAAGGAAACTGAGAAGTTATACAACTGCCTCAGAGAAGACAGCTAAGGACAACTGGTAAGCCAGGATTCGAACACCGGTTTGTCTGCTCCCCAATTTATACATTTTCTATTACATCAGTTGGGATCTATGAATACATGGTGCCTGGCACCCAGAAGGCACTGAGTAAACACTTGTTGATATCATTTTTAGAGAAAAAAATTAAAGAAAGAAAAATCTACTGACAGCACACACACACCCCTCTCTTCTTTGGTGAATTTCCCACCCATGTTAAGGGAGTATACTTGGCTTCTCTTCTTATTCAAAACTATTATACCAAAATAGCTGCTTTATTATCTAGGAACCTGAAAACGAATTCCCTATTTGCTCATGTTTACATACATGGAAGCTCTGTGAACACTGGGGTATTCAAAGTTTTACCTCGTGTATGCAAATCTAAATATTTTCACTGCACCTTCGCAGTATCTTAGATGCAATCATTTGTTTTTTAAAAACTTTTATTTTGAGATAATGGTAGGTTTATATGTGGCTGCAAGAAATGAGGCCAAAGGGGTCCCAAACACTTCCACTCAGCTTTCCCCAACGGCGACATCTTTCATGACTATCGTACAAGATGACAACCAAGGAATAGCCATTGGCATCCATCACAGCTGACTTAATTCAGATTTCACCAGTTTTCTGTCCACTCGTTTGAGTATGTGTTTAATTCTATGCAATTTTATTACATGCGCACTGATTTTATTTTATGGCATGATATGTCCTCATGTGACTTCAATATAAATCAAAACACAAAACAGTAATAAAATACATCTCTAACGTAGACACAGTACTTCAATTGATTCATTGAGGGTCATCTCTATGCCAGCCACTTTTATTTAAAAAAAGAAAGAAAGAAAACACAGCTCCTGCTGCCATAGAACTTGTAATCTCATGGGAAAGGCAGGAATATAGATAATTATAGGACCAAAATGAGTACAAAATGAAAAAAAAACACCCTCTTAATTAGTTGCAAAAATAATCAAGATAAATAAAATTATATATTTTGGTGCTTATTATGTTGCCTTGATCCCAAAGTCACTCATACCTCTAACACTATCTATGTCTTAATATATTAATAGCACTCATGTAACATATGTTTAACATTTTAAAATATTAGCTTTAATGATCTATCAATATGCTGTTTGTGTATCTTTTCCCATTGCAACAATTCAATTCGATATGTTGAAACATAAAAATAAATCAACTTCGGTGTCGATTAATTCATGCATACATTTCCCCATTTCTTTATTATAAGACTACATGGAATTCCACTAAATGACGTGTATCTGTTTGTGCTTGATTAAACAAAAGTACTTGTCAGAGGAAGAGGGAATATTTGGCATATTGGTAGGTGCCCTTTAAGCTTTTATAAATAATAATAACAGTATTTTATACCCACATGAAGCCCTCTATTGGGAGAAGCCAGAGAAAAAATGTTTTGTAACTGACTAATGTCATGTCTGAACACTTGACACACTCAATTTCCCACCGCAGGGCCTGGAGGAGATGTTGTGTGTATGCGTGTGTTTGTGTGTTAAACCACTTCACCTACAGCTGAATCTAAATGAATTTCTTCTTTGTTGCTACATCTAGCCCGCTTTGTCCTGGAGTATGTTTCTAACTTCGTGTTCAGGAACCATGTGAAAATTCTGGAAGATGTTGATGGAAAAAGAATAAGACAGCAAAGTATTCTGTCTCTGTGTCTACTCCAGCTCCATTATTGCTAGAAAGTGGAAAGTTAATCCAATGCAGCTGTGACTGTGAAGGCTCTGCGGTATCTTAAGGGGAAGCCCTTTCGTCAAGATCACAGCACACCCTGGAGACCTGGCCTGGATTAAGGCATCCATTATTGAGTTCCCACTCTGTGCAAGGCACAATGTCAAGTGCTGTGGGGAATTACACTAAAGAGGAAAAAAAGTCTATCAACCAGTAAGCAATATTCACCACCGATTACAAACAGGGCAATGCACTAACTTCTGACAATACAAACAGCTCTATGAAATCATCTCCACCTTTGAGAAAAGTACAGTCCAAATGAGAACTCAGGAATGAGACACGTTTCAAAGGTGATATAAGAGTGGCACACTTGCTTTCAGAAACAAAACAAACTAAAACGTATGGTCTAAGCTGTAAGTACTGTAGGAATACCAAAAAGAAAGGAGGAAAATGAGATCCAAGTCAAGGAAGAGTTCTTGGACAAGGTGGAGTGTGAGTTTAGGCATTGAAGGTGAGTAAGATTTACATGCATGGGAGAGTAGGGCAAAGGGCAGAGGTAAGAACTGTCAGGTGCTAGATGGTGAGGCCAGAACAGAGACCCCGCTTTTTGGTATCTGAGTCAGACAAGTTGAGATTGAATTATTGGGCCCTCCCTTAATAGCAGTGAATTTGAGAAAGTCCCTTAAAGTTACTCTTAGAACCTCAGTTCCCTTAAGTGGGGAGAGGATAGTTAAGTGGGAAAAGGATAGCGCCTATGGGTTAGAGTTACAGTGTGAATATCTGTGAAGTTCTTAACATGTCCAATCAGCACTGGAGGAAAATGGTCATGGGGCACTGGGAAGGAAGAGGATGAATGGATAACAGAAGGATGAATAGAGTTCAGGGTGGCCTGAAGCCAGTCAGAGGAGTTGAGCCTCTTTCCCAAGCTGCCAAGGGTCTTCTGAGCTAACCTAACAAAAGCAAAACAAATAAGCATATGTGCATAAAATATGTTAACAAATAAAAATGTATTCACAATCAACAAAACAGAATGGAGAAAAGCTCTGAAGTATGTGGTTAAGAATTGCAAAGGATAAATGGCAAGAGGGATGACTGGATTGGGCAGGAAAGGTGACCAGAGGTAGGTAACACTCATCAGGCAGAAGAACTGGATTACAATCCACATCCCCCCACATTCAGAGCTTCAACCTAGCAGTATGGCTCTTCTGATCTCGTATTAGATAAGACCCCTCCTTGGGAAAGGATCCAACAGCTTACTAATCTGAGATTCTAGTCAATTCCATATAACTCCAGAACATGTATTGTTTTTAGATCAAATATCTTGCTCCATATAATTAAGACACTCATATAATTTATTGTCTTAACTGGGAGAGTTTTGTTCTGACAAATGCTAAACCAGATGGGCTGCCAGGAAAATGGAGATAAACTGAAACTGTTCAGCCAAGTCAGGACATGTGTTTCCATTTCATACAACCCACACAAATAATATTCAATTTCTGCATGTTAGTCTATTAAGAAACACTGGGAAATGGCTAGACCTATTTTTGCCAAATTTGGAACTGCCTGAATTAGAATATTGGTTTCTGCAAAATTTACACTGAAGGGTTTGAGAGACACCTAAGTGTGTAGACCGTCTTTCTCTGCAGCATCTGAAACTTGATTATGAGCGGTATTGGTGACTTCCATTTGAAAGGAAGTTCCCATTGTCTTAGGACCAGCAGTAGATAGAGAAAGCAAACAATGATTTCAAAGATCAACCCCAAATCTGAAGAACCAAGGACAGACTGGCCACCCCTACCAAGCAATGGCAGTGGGAGGCATAGCAAGCTGTTTCTTGATTATGAAGCATTTAAGACAAATAGTTGTAGGACTTATCTTCTTCACAGTAACACAGTAAAGGTAAAGGTCAACTCAAGAGCTATTAGTTGTTAAACAATTATTTTGTACCAGGCCCATTGATAAATTCTTTTCTTTTTTATCAGCTATACTGAAGTACAATTGACATACATTAGGCTGGACATACTGATTTTTGAGTATTCTTACTCCTAGTTGTTCATCAAGAATCCGATTTATGTGTGTCCCGATCATGGGACAGGCAAAATGTAGTGTTGGGGACTAGTGCAGTTCCAGGGGTGCAGGGGGGACCTTGCCCAGGGCCTTGGGATTCTACGTGCAGTGAGCTTTCCTAGTAACACTCTGGACTACTCTTGGGCCGCCTTCACACTTTACCCCAAGAAATATGGAATCAGTTATTTGATAAATTCTGGAGGAGTTACTAAGAAAATCCAACTTGGTTTTATTCTCTCTTCTTTGGGAGAGAACTGTCTGCAGAAAGGATTCATTCTCTTCTGCATACATCTTGATATATGGTATACAAGGGCAGGGCCTGGAGGCAGATGGAGGGTGTGTTACCCCTCCTCATGACGGTGAGAAAATGGTCTTCTCTGCAGCCCCATAAGGGAAATCTCACTTAATCCACTCATCTAACAACCTATTTTCCCACCTAGACTTCACTTCTATAAAGAAAATTTTCTATTTCTACCTGATTGAGTCCTTTTATTTTCAAACAAATATAGGGATGAAGGGTGACAGTTATCATGCTTTCTCATGTCTAAACAGTAGGGAAACTAAGAAATACAAAACAAAGTCCCTGACCTCATCGCTAGGTTATAGAGACAAATCATACACACACAAATTAACTGAGAATATGTAAAATATGAAATTGTTAATAATGCCTTCTAATAATATAAATGGTGCAAATGTAATCTTTTTAGTCTTCAATTTTCATTCTTTTTATCCATGTGCGCAAGAACTAAAGGATAGTGTATAAAAATAAAACAATTTTATCAGAGGGACTGTGAATGAATGATTCTTTTAATTTTTGATGTGATGTCAGTGTATAAATAAAGGGAATAACAAAAAGTGAGAGAAGAAAGGAGGAGGGGAGGGAGGAAGGAAGGAAGGAAGGAGGAAGGGAGGAAGAAAGGCAGGAAGGCAGGAAGGAAGAGACGAAGCCTTTTCTGAGTTGACAGTAAAATAATAAATGACAATGACGGTGATGAGTGCTAACATTTTTCTAGCATTTACTATGGGCCAGGCACTAATCCGTTACCTATACTAACTCATTGAATCCTCACAACAACCCTATGAAGTGGGTACTACTGTTGTTACTCTCATTTCAAAGGTCAGGAAAATAAGTGACCTGATCACAATGGCATGATCTATAAGAAACAGGAGCAGACATGGGATTTGAATGTCTGTGAGCTGCCTTCAGCGCTTAACACGATGCTCCATAGCTGCTGGTGATGGGCACTGAGAGTGGGTGGTCAGGGAAGGCCGTGGGGAGAAAATGACGGGGGCAGGGGATGAGAGGGTTTGTGAAGGAGGAGCTGATGTGAGTAAAGGCCAGAGGTGGGGGTGGGCAAGGGGTCTTCATCAGGAATGCCTGGTGCCAGCCCCGCCAGAGCAGAGGGTCAGTGCAGGGAGACTGGATATAGCTCAGGCGCTCATGTCTCTGCATTTCTGCAGGAAAGATTGTCCCTTTCTGCTCAGAACATCTTTCTCTTGTCCCTTTTCCTAAATGAAACGAATTTCAGCTCTCACTCTCTGCTATAGATGGAATCTTTATATGCCCTCCAAATTTCTGTGTTGAAGCCCTAGTCCCCAGTGCAATGGTATTTGGAGATGGGACCTCTGGGATGTGATTAGATCATGCATGAAGGCGGAGCCCTCGTGAATAGGATTAGTGCCCACATAAGAAGACACACAAGAGAGATGATCTTGGTCACACCAGGATACAGCAAGAAGGCATCCTTCTGAAAATCCTCGCCAGGAACCAAATGAGCCAGCATCTTAATGCTGGACTTCCTCGCTTTCAGAACTTTGAAGAATATTTTTCAGTTGTTTAAATCACCCAGTTTATGGTGTTCTTTGTATAGCAGTGCAAACGAAGACACCTTTCTCTTGACTCAGTGAAATGGAAGCAGGGAAACACCGTCTGCTCCAGCCTGCTCTTTGTTTTATCAACTGCATCTCAAGACCACCTCTGGCAATGACCATAAGTGCTTGTCTTCTTAAAACTCACTATGTGAGCTATTAATAGTAAAATAATCACCATTTACAGGGTCCTTATGGTCTGCAGGGAACTGAACTGAGGACTTACTTATCTCATTTACCCCCCTTACAAAGATCCCCTGGAAAAACATTCGCTCTAGTTTAAAGATGAGGATCAGAAAAGCTAAGTGGCATGCCCAGTGCCACACAGCAAGTAAGTATAGAAGCATGGGTTTCAGTCCTGGTCTATCCAACTCCAAAGCCACGCTCATATTCATTGTTGTATTCACAGCCTTTCTCTATTTTTTAAATAACCTGCACGGTATATAGAACTGGGGGAAAGAAAAATGCAAATGAGAGCAAAACCAAACAACAAACAAGAACCCTCCTACAATGCAACATGGCTGAATTCTCTTAACTCTTCAGAATTAATTGTCTGTAATACTCACACAATCAAAGAAACAAAGAAACACCCGGCGGGGCGCGGTGGCTCACGCCTGTAATCCCAGCACTTTGAGAGGCCGAGACGGGCGGATCACGAGGTCAGGAGATAGAGAACATCCTGGCTAACACGGTGAAACTCTGTCTCTACTAAAAATACAAAGAATTAGCCGGGCATGGTGGCGGGCGCCTGTAGTCCCAGCAACTTGGGAGGCTGAAGTGGGAGAATGGCGTGAACCCGGGAGGCAGAGCTTGCAGTGAGCTGAGATTGTGCCACTGCACTCCAGCCTGGGCAACAGAGCAAGACTCTGTCTCAAAAAAAAAAAAAAAAAAAAAAAAAAGAAAGACAGAAAGAAAGAAACACCCACCCACAAGTCAATTAAGTCGTAAATCTGGAAATTTACCATTAAGATGAAAAGTCACAAGAAAATAGGATTGTGGTAGGCAAAATTCAAAGACGCGCCTCAGGACTACTGGCCCTTGGTTAGTCAATAAAATACAAATCTAGGTACCGCTATAAAGAGATTTTACAGATGTAAATGAAATCCCAAATCAGCAGTCAAGATATGGAAATTTTTGAAGTGAGAAATTTAAAAGGACCAATTACACGAATCCTTTAAAAACAGAGAGTTTTCTCTGGCTGGTTGTAGAAGAGGAAATCAGAGAGATTTTAAGTGTTCAAGGGATTCAATTTGAAAGAGGTTTTCCCTGGCTGGATAAAGGGGATGTGGGTGATTCCCAAAAGCTGAGAGGTGTCCCTGGCCAACAACTAGCAAGAAATTGGGAACTTAGCTCTATAACCATAAGAAATTGAATTCTTCAAACAATCTAAATGAGCTTGGAAGTAAAATATCCCCAAGACCCTACAGATAAGAGCCCAACCCAGCTGAAACCATGACTTGGGCCTTGTGAGAATCTCAACTGAGAACACAGTTAAGCCCATTTGGACTTCCAACCTACAAAACTGAAAGATAATACATAGGTGTTACATCAAACCATTAGGCTTGTTATAATTTATTACATAGCAACAAGAATGAATTCAATAATTTTGCTGTAGGATAAAGTAAATTATTGAATTGTATTCTATTTTTGTGTGTGTGTGTGACGGAGTCTCGCTCTGTCGCCCAGGCTGGTGTGCAATGATACGATCTTGGCTCACTGCAACCTTCGCCTCCCAGGTACACGCCATTCTCCTGCCTCAGCCTCCCAAGTTGCTGGGACTACAGACGCCCGCCACCACGCCTGGCTAAATTTTTGTATTTTTAGTAGAGACAGTTTCACTGTGTTAGCCAGGATGGTCTGGATCTTCTGACCTCGTGATCCACCCGCCTTGGCCTCCCAAAGTGCTGGGATTACAGGCGTGAGCCACCGCGCCCGGCCTCTATTCTTCATTTTTACAACATACATTCATTCCAGTTCTGCAACTTGAGAGCTGGAGAAATCTCTTCTACTTTTAGTGGCATTAAGTTAAACCATCAAGAGACAGAGGATGGGTGCCTATTTATAAATGAAGATTTACAGTAAAATGCAGAACTGACTGATTTTCCAGGTGACTATGTATCTTTAAAAATTAATGTCATTTTGAACATTGCTCATCATCGTGTTTATTTTATATAGACAGAGAGAAGATAATTGTTTAAGATAGTTGATGGATTTGAGTCTTAAATAAGTAAAAAGCACATGTTCTCACACTGTAATAATTTTAATCTGTCAGGAAAAAAAGCAAAGCCTTAGAAACAAGTCAAAAAGTAACTAGTTAAAATTAAAAAATCCCAATTTAGATTCTGTCAACCATAGCAAGCAGTTTATTTTATTTCTCTGAAGACAAGGATTATTAGAGATGGAAAAATAAGTACAATAATGCCTGTAGAAGTGGAGAGACCAGGCATCGTCAGCTGGCTCCTCCCTCATTTATCAACTGAACGCTCTACCTCCTCACTGACCGTTCAGCCTCAACACAAGGTGGCTGTGGCAGTGATCAATGTTATTTCATCAAGCACTTAGAATAATGACAAATATTATTAGATACCCAGTAACGACAAATATTGTTAGATACCCAGTAAATGTTTATTCTCACCCTTCTGAACTATCCACCAGTTAGTTGGGAATGCTGCCTCCCCATGCCTGATGTTCCTTTCCTGTGATGGCAGCTCAGTTAATTTCAGAGCCCTGGTATGCTCAGCTTAGCACCTCCCTTATTCCTCCCCGAGAGGTCAACTTAGCTCCTGGGGGGAAAAGACTTATCCCAGTGCAGCTTTGCCTGCACCTGGTTCTGAGGTTCAGAATTAGGACAGACTTCATGTTGAGTCCTCCAACCAAAGGTGACACTTCAGACTAATCTTTAATGCTGTATTTTATGTCATTACTTGTTCAGAACCAAGATGGGAAACAGCGTGCTAGTTATTGAGGCTTGTCTTCTGAGCCCCCAGTGACACCCCCTCAAGAACCTCTGATTCATCCCACTTGCATTTTGACATACAGGCTTGAGCTACCAAAAACAGGCTTTCTGACTCTGGAACATGTCCTTTAATGAATGCCCTTCCTATTTACAAATCTCTCCGGGAAACTGCACTAACGCAGTTTTTCAGCCTGACAAACTCAACCCACTTGGGAGCTTTCTATCCCAGAGATAAACGAGAGGTAAACTTAATTAAATGTTTGTGGAGTACTGCCCCCCCCCCAAAAAAAGTGTCACTTTAAACAATCCATTACAAAACCAACAACTGTATTCATCTCTAAATACATTCATGTTTGGAAAATTCCCCCTGTAGATAACTGTCCAGCTGGAAGATGTCACATAGGCGTACTTCCTGCCTTAATACTAATATTATGCTTTCTCAATCCCAAGAGCTAACATAATTTCAATTATAAACTCACATAGTCTAAAAATGTATACCATGGTGAAATTTTTTAAAAATGGAATTTCAGGAGAATCAAAACACTTGCAATCTAGAGCTAGTGCTACCATTAATTACAAATAGGACCTTGACCACTTGATATCATTTATAAAACTTATCTGTAAAAGAAGATGCTTGGACTGTAATCTCCAAAGTTTCTTTCAGCTCTAAAATTGTGTCATTTTTCACCACCAATTAACAAAGAACACAGGAGTAAAACTGCTCTGAAATGTGGAGAAGTATTCTTCCAGAAGACGGTAAACTTCTATCAGTGAAGACCATTGCCACTAGAAATTATTCACCTTAGGAAGGTGCCATTATAGATAAAAGTAGAATGATAGATTAGCATATTCATTAATGTTAGATTCCATAATAGATGAACCTTCAAGGTTCAGCAGCTTAGCACAACAGAAATTTGTTTCTTGTTCATCCACTTTCTGACAGGGAGGTTCAATAGGGAGCTTACCTTGCAGTGATTCAAAGACCCAGCTCTTTCTTCCTGTGGCTCCATCACCTGCAAAGCCTCTAATCCTTCTAATCTATCCAGATGGGAAAATAGAGAAGAAGACTCACCTGCTTCTTAACTAACCAGCTGGACAGCAACACACATCATTTATCTCACTTTCTGTTAGCAGTAATGGGTCATAAGACCTGCCTAGATATAAGGCAACGCAAAATAGGATATTGGCATTGTAGTTCCTGAATGGGCAGCCAGTTGGCAGCAGCTACTTCCCTCCATGGAAAATGGGAACCAATCTTTGAAGAGCAATGCCACATCTATCACAGTTAATGTGATGAGCTCCTCACAGATACAAACTTTCTCTTTTCTACAGCAACTTTTACATCAGCAACTCATTTCTGCTCTATCTGGTTTTAGTGACGTGATAAAGGTCTGCTAAATAAACAGCAACAGCCATGACTCGAAGCAAGCTAATCTCAGCTGAAATTTCCTGTGAGTTTTGCTCTGTGTACCTTTTGTTTTTAATGTGTGCAAACAGAAATACAAGTCAGATGACTCCAAGAGAAGAAAACATGACTGCAGTTATTTCTGTCCAATCGTAATAAGAACTAACAAATGAAGAAAGGCTGGATTTAGGTAGAACTGTAATCATCAAGAATATTTTACAAAATATGTATATATTCCCTGATTAGTCATTCATCATATTTTGGCTTATTGAGCTGCTGACAGAGTATATTTCTTGTTTTGTGGGAGAAAAACCCTTTGAAAAGGTGGTGTGTTATTATCTAGATAGCTAAACCATGTTTTTAATTTGCTCTCTAAGATGAAGAAAAGTCTAGATCTAATATATTCAGGTTTTAGCCCAGTAGAAACACTTGGACCTTTGGATTTTGGATGTGACAACATCGCCACCATACATTACCATCTATGAGGGAAAGCAAAACTTATTAAAGAATATAAATTCAGAACTCTAGGCCAATAACAAGTATTAACTAAAACAGGGGCTGGAAAACTTTCTCTGTTAGAGACCATATAGTAAATATTTTAGGTTTTATGAGCCATATTGTCTCTTTTACAGATACTCTACTTTGTATTTATAGCTATGAAATGTAAATAAATGGGCATGGCTGTGTTCCAATAAAACTTTACTTACAAAAACAGGCGATGAGCTGCATTTGACCCACAAGCTGTAATTTACTGATTCCTAAATTAGAGACGAAATGGCAGAAAACCCAAAATGGAAAATTTTGTCATGTATAGCTTGGAAAGGGCCTCAGTTTTCCTCTTCTATTTTGGAGCTATGTCTTTCAGGTTTGTTTGGAATTTTCTGTATAAAATAAATAACATTTCCTATCATAAACAGCTGACGAAAGGAAACGATATTTACCAGCTGCTAATGAGCAGAGCTTGAGTCCCAGGAGACCGGGTTCTAATTTTGGCTCTGCCAGTATGGAGGATGTGATCCTCACTCGTCCCATTTAACTTCAATGGGTCTTTGTTTCTGCCTCCCTAAAATCAGGGAGATAGCTGAGGTTACCTCAGGTACCTTTTACATCGCTCAAGTTTTTTTTTTTTTTTTTTTAGCTGGAAAGCTAACTGCTCTAGAAAAAATTTTTGACTTGACCCAGAGGACACAGTGAGATGAGTTACGTAAACTCTCTAAAGCTCCATTTACCTTACCTGTTGAATGGACTTAATATTCTCTACCTGAAAGGATTAAAGTCATGTATGTGACTTTGTAAGTCATGTAAGTAGCAGGGGGAAGGAAGCAGATTCCATGTCCCAATGTGAATGGAATCCAAATAATGTGATTTCATGACTAGTTTAAAGGAATCTTCTTCACTATTATCCTAACACAACAAGCAAAGCTACCCACACTCCCTTAGAATCTGGAAGCATTCTCTACCAAGTGGTCATCAAAACACATGCAAAAGAGACCAGACGCAGTGGTTCATGCCTGTAAACCCAGCACTTTGGGAGGCCGAGTCAAGTGAATCACTTGAGGTCAGGAGTTTTCGGCCAGCCTAGCCAACACAGTGAAACCCCGTCTCTACTGAAAATCCCCAAAAAAATAGCTGGGCGTGGTGGTGCATGCCTGTAGCCCTAGCTACACTGGAGGCTGAGGCAAGAGAATCACTTGAATCTGGGAGGCGGAGGTTTCAGTGAGCTGAGATCATGCCACTGCACTCCAGCATGGGTGACAGAGAGAGACTCCGTCTCAAAAAAAAAAAAAAAAAAGCAAAACTCACTCAAAATATGTAAACATGGCACATCAAAGCTAATCACAATATTAAGAATTCAGTTTCCCTGGCCAGAGAGCCATTCCAAGCAGACAGTAACCATAAATGAGGATTTCTTGACCTCTTTAACTAGATCCTCACAAAGCAATAGCCCAAATTCTCCCTTCCATGTGACTATTTATCCCATACTAAGCCAATAACCCACATCCTAAGAGATGGCTGCAGAATGCACAATTAGGAAGAAGTTTTATTATTTTTATTGTGCTAGTCATCACATTGGAATGTTACATAATCATGATCCAAAGTGGGTGGTATTATTCTCATTCTTACTGATGCTAAGGCTGAGGTTCCAATGGCTTAGGCAAGTTGCCCAAAGATGAAACATGCAGGGAAAGACTGTGTGACCTCACAGATTGTGCTCTTGCCCTTGTGTGTGACAAATGATAAGAATCTTTGGGCAGAAATGCTGACAACTGAGGCAGAGAATCTGAAAACAACCTTCCCTTCAAACCTAAAAATCAGACTGCTTCTTCCAAACCACTGACCTGTCAGAAGATGAATAAGACAGAAAGACCATCAGAATCCAAGTCAGGAGTACTAGCTTGTTCTTGACATTGTAACAGGGTCTAAGATACTGCAAGTGAATTCCACCTTGCTCTGAATGAATAAATGAATCAATGAGGAATTGCTCAAATTCAAGTTGCCAGTAGCATATAGGCCCATGGGTACAAAAAACTCATTCTGATTTTTTGTTTCTTTTTAATGCATATCCTTGCTCTTGCTACACATCACAATTTTAGTGAGGTTGCGGGGATCCTTATTCCTCCAGCTTTCACTCTTCCAAATTCTGACTTCCTACTCTCTTTGGCCTCTTATTCCTCTTCCCTACTTCCTGCTTTCCGTATCTCTTTTTTCTTCATCCCAATGTTTCAGAAAGAATGCTTGAGAATATACATTTTTCTTTTTACCAGTGAAATATGGGGTGAAAAAATATTGTATATACATTTAGATTGCCTAACTTTCCTCTATAAACTTGAAAAAAACCCCATTAACTTCAGTTCGTTAATGCAATGCCATGTGTTTCTTGTTACAAATTGTTATGGTCGACATGTTTATGTTTTCTGCAAATTCCTATTTTGAAATCCTATCCTCCAATTTAATAGTATTAGGAAGTAAGGGCTTTGGAAGGTAATTAGGTGATGAGGGTGAAGTCCTCATGAATGGGATTAGTGCCCTGATAAAAAGGGACTTGAGAGCTTGCTCTTTCTCTTGCTCTCTCTCTCTCTTTCTCTCTCTCTCTCTCTCTCTCTGCCATCTGAGGATACAGCAGGTAAATTGCTGCCTATGAACCAGGAAACAGGCCCTCACTAGACACCAGATCTTCTGGCACCTTGATCGTGGGTTTCCTGCCTCCAAAATGGTAGAAAATAAATATCTGTCGTTTAAGCCACCCAGTCTATACAGCAACAGAAACTAAGGGTCATATTTTTAATGATGGAAATAATAATAAAGAAGAGGAATAAGTAAACTAAGTTTGGACTTCTCTAGAAACCAAACAATATCAGACCCCACTGGGAGATGTACTTACCCATATCAACTAATGTGCTATACTCATCCAATGTAAGGAACTCTGCACCCTCCCACACCCACCCTGCCTTTTCTCTGTACAAGGTACCATGCTAGGCCTGGATCAAAAAGGAGACCAGGAAAAAAGCTAACATGTAAGAATATGTGATTCTAGGAACTGTCTTATAGATTTTCAGGAAGAGAAGTTAGCATGTTTTGCAACTGAAATTAACCTTATTCATCATAAGCAAAACTGTAGGGACAAAACTTGTAGAGAAGGAGCTCTTATCCAATTCAATACACATTGCCTATAGTGATTCTGAAAAGTAGTATCACATTTGTTCAGCACCTAATAAATGGCAGGCACTGGGCTAGATTTTTTACATTAAACATTAGCTTCTGAACCACATTATGAGTCAGATAAAGACAATAAGATACAAAGACTTATGTGAATTATTCTAAGTTACAAGGTATAGAAATGCACGAATGGGAATTTGAACTTGAAAAACCTGTTGGACCTTAAAATTCACATTGTTTTTGCAACTACTCTGCATACATGAGTGGCCTCACCACAGTAGGAATACAGAAGTTCAACAGCAAATGGATTCAGGAACTTGGAAGAAGACAAAGGAAACCCTCATGAAATAAAAAATTTTTGAATAAAGTGGATATAGTTTTGGGGATCCTTCACCTCATCAAATTCAGGCAGGTGCTTAAGCAGCCTCCCAGGCCCTCATGTCAGAGAAAGCAGGGCCTGGGCATTGATGGCAGCTGCCTGAGTCCTGCAGCACTGAGAGGCCAGCTTCAGCCACTGTCCATGCACTGGACAGATAAGAAATGATAGATTCTTCCTTTCTGTTTTATTTCATTTTCTTAAAAAAGCACAAAATGGCATTTTGTTCTATGGCAGTAATTACTGTTACAGCATTAGATTATAATATGGGATCTGATAATAATAAATTATAATAAAGTTTTGCTTCTCTCACGGAGTCTTGAATGACTCGTCCAGGAGACCTAGTTTGGAGCTTTTTCAACTCAGCTGTGTTCAAAACAGAGAATGGGCTGAATTTCAATGAGGTGCGGATACTACGTAATATTCTCCACACCAAGTATCAAATCTACAGGCTCAATATCAAGAACATACAAGGTCTTGTAAACTAAATTCAAAATCTCTAGCTTCCATTCTTGCTCCTAGCAGTCCTTCATCTCTCCTAATACGTATGTTCTTTTCAAAGTGATTTTTCAAAATAGAAAATGAGTATTAGTTTTATAGTTGCAGATTCTGTATCAGGCAAAGTCTAGCCAAATAAACAACAACAACAAAGACTTTAGGTATTTCAAACAGACAGAATATACTACAGGGAATTAAACAGATGACAGAGGAGCTGAGACCATTGGTAGGGGACTGTGAACACTCTGGAAATTACTAACAGCAGGAAGCTGCTACAAGCCCTGGTGATGGAGGGGAAAGACAAGAATTTAGACCCAAGGTCACCCCGTAATAGCTGGAACCTTTAATGAGCTGGGATATGGAAGGAAGAGCTGTCCTGTGAGAGCTGGATCACTGAGGGTACAAAGCTAACGTTGGAGACAGCACCCAAACCCAAAACACAGGGTAGGGGAATATGCTAGCTTTTCCCTTCCTCTGCTCTCCAATTTTCTGCCAGTTCCTACCCTTGCCTAATAGCCAGAAGGAAACAAAGCTAAAAAATTCCAACTGATTCCTTAAGATCTGGCTAGCACACTACTTTCTCCATGAATCCTCCCTTTGGACTTCCAAATCTCTTTATGTAAACTTTTCATGATGTTACATTTGGCTATCCAATACAGTTATGCATATTTAACAGCCTGTGAGCTTTTCAAATATAAACTCTATGGTGGGGTCTTTGTGGTATCTCCAGGCCTTACATAGAAGAGATAAAATTTTGGTAGGCCTGGGTTCAAATCCTAACTCTTCCACTTAGAAGCTGTCTGACTCTTGTTAAATTCTTCAGTCTACTTCAGTTTCCTCATCTACAATTTGAGGGAAATAAATTCCTCCACATAGGGTCAGTCTGAAGATTTAAAACTATGGGACCTAGGCCCCCGAGCATAGTAAATGAGTAGCTTCTTATTGGAATGTGGTCTTGCTTGGATTGCAGGTGAATGATGATGCATTCTGTAGTGCTAATGGCTTCTATTTGCTCATTTCTCTAAACTATATATTCTCTCTACTATATATTATACAATCTAATGGAATTGACCACGTCTAGTTAGAAATTTCTAAGAATAGTTAGGCCTTGAAGCTGTAAATGTGAAAATCTATTTACAGAGCTCTACCTTCCTTAACACCATCTCTAATGAGAAAATCCCAGTAGAAAGCAGCCTCAGAAGGAGGTTTCATAAAGGGTCAGCCCAAATTGGGTGATACCCACGTGTGCACTTAGTCAATTTCAGCTAGCCAATTAAACGAATAAAGACTGTTGGGCTAATTTTTATTGGCCATGATCTTAGAAAAGGAACACACTGTCCTCAGTTTCTAACTCATGGGGAAGTTTATCACAAGGATGTGTGGTATAAACAATGCTACACCAGCTATTGCCAAGATTTTCCAATGAAGAACCATCAGGCCTTTGAAAAGTCTATGTTTTTTTTCAGGAGCTTTAGACTAGCTTGGACAACATGGTGAAACACCATCTCTACTAAAAATACAAAAAAATTAGCTGGGCGTGGTGGTGCACACTTATAATCCAGCTACTCAGGAGGTTGAGGTAGGAGAATCACCTGAGCCCGGGAGGCTGAGGTTTCAGTGAGCTAAGATTGCACCACTGCATTCCAGCCTGGGCAACTGGAGTGAGACCCTGAAGAAAAGAAGGAAGGAAGGGAGGAAGGGAGGAAGGGAGGGGAGAAAGGAAGGAAGGAAGGAAAGGAAGGAAGGAAGGAAAGAAGAAAGGGAAAGAAGAAAGAAAGAAAGGCAGAAAGAAAGAGAAAGAAAAAGAAAGAAAGAAAGAAAGAAAGAAAGAAAGAAAGAAAGAAAGAAAGAAAGAAAGAAAGAAAGAAAGAAAGAAAGAAAGAAAGGGGGAGAGAAAGAGAGAGGGAGGGAGGGAGGGAGGAGGGAGGGACAGGAAGAAAGGGACAGGAAGACAGGAAAGGAAGGAAAGGCAGGAAAGGAAAGAAAGGGAAGAAAGATATATGTTTTTTTATACCTGGTCTGATCATCTGGGAGCCGAAGTTGGTCTTTCTAAACCAAAGGACAACCCTCAGGCTCAACAGAGCAAACAAAAATGTAAATCCCATCAGCTAAGTTTGATTAGAACTTCTACTTTGAGAGTTGAAGTATGAGGTGGGAAAGAGACAAAGTTATGCTTCAGTACTTAAGTCAAACTGTGGTAAACTTCTTAAACCTTAAAATAAACCCCATTGTTGACTGAATTCTAGAAATATTTTTTAATACAGTTAAAATGACTCTGATATTATCTAGAAATAAGTTTGAGTCAGATAGACAGTTTCCCCTAAGTCTCAACGAAGCCATCTCTGATGTCCTGTTATATCTCTTAAAAATGAGCACCCCACCAGCATTTATTAATCATCTATTATAGTCCAGGCAATTTATGTTCTTTAATGATATCTAAGTCTTGTTGCATAACTATAAGGTGTGCATCATTATCCAAATCTTAGAGGTGAGGAAACCATGATGAGACACATTAGATAGGTCACCAAGGTCAAATAGCTTCTTGGTGGCAGGGCTGCCACCTCTAAGGCTAATTCTAATCCAGGGCTGCTTGTGTCTAAGGCGCTGAGGTCTTTTCTTTTTCAGCTGGACCATGCTACCTCTCTTATGTGAAAAGGTAGTACTTACCCTTTCATCTATTCATTCAACAAACAGTTAATCAGAGCTTACCATGTTCATGGAACTGTATGAGGTACTGAAGTTACAAGAATAACCATGACATGGAACAGCTTTGCAAATATGAAAATTCACTGCAACTGTAACATTCTTTGCCCCGAAGGGAAATAGGCTATTCTGTAAATAAGGACTATGCGCTATTACAGGCATTTATATATTGCTACCTATTAAGTAGAGGTAAAGAACAGTGTAGACTAATTAACCACAGGGCAAGAGCCCAGGACAGAGAGAAGGAGATAGAAGCAGGGATGGAAGAGCAAACACCATTGTTTCGTGCATGGAGAAACAGTTCATATCTAATTTCAAGAATGAGAACTCTGGCCAACACATCTGAGATCAATCTCAACTTGGACTATTAGGTTTGGCAGCTTTAGTTTCAGGCCTTCTTTGGGGAATAGAGACAGTTCCACATCTTCTAAATTCTGAGTCTACCATTTTCTCACTCTAAGATGAAAGAGAGAAGTTAACTCATTTTCTTCTCATGATGACCATCATCAAAAGGAGTATAGCTGTTTGACACATACAGGTTTTCATTCCTTCTGTTAAGGACTCCCTCTCTGCTTAAATTAATAATCCTTTGAGAAGCTGCTTCCTGTCCTGAATTTTATTTACATCTTTTCTCTGCAGGCTAATTACCGATGCTATTTGTGATTACACAAAGTTGAGTGCCTGACCTTTCCTCTTTGATATTCCAGTGACTTTATTGTGCTGAATTTGTGGCATTGGTGACATCCTAAGAACTACAGTACAGTACTGAATTATCATAAACACAGATTGAAAGTAGCAGCCTTTGATTCATCATGAGGCAAAAAAAAAAAAAAAAAAAAAAAGTGTTCTTAAAGGGAGAAATCCTACATGGAAAGGAGCATCATGTGACTATTAGGACATCAAAATGCAGATGCATACATAAACTTATGAGTTATACATCAGAATTTGATGAAGTACAAGTTAGATATACATACATTGACTCATGCCCAGAGGCTATAAAGCAGAAAATGATCTTTGATTAATTGCTGAGACATTCAGAATAAGCATAGCTGACGTCTTCTTAAGTCCCTCGGCAAAATATACAAACAAAAAGTTAGGTATGACCTTGCCCTTAGGGATGCATCTAGTCTAAAATCTGACAGCAGCAGCAAAAGGGTTACTTCCAACTTCACCTTAGAAAGCAGCGATGTACAGGTACCGGTGCCCTGAACATGTAATATTTATAACAGTCATACAAGTTTAATTTTTTTTCTTTTCTGTGGAAAGAAAAAATACCTTTTTTTCCCCTCTTCTTTTTTGGTAAAGCTCTGCACTGCAGGGGGAAAAAATAAAAAGAACCTCTTCAAGTTTGGAATTTTCCACTCCCCACACCCCCTCATGCTGGTCAGAGGAGCATAGCAGGAGAGACAGAGCCAGGAAGAAAAATGCAGATATGATGATTTGTCTTGGTGAGTTTCAGAAACCATTCATGGTCCATTTGACCTGTGTTAAGTTGGTGATTATGCCTCATTCACTTCTGTGTTTCTCACAGATGCATACTGGCCTATATGTAGACATGAAAAGCATGAAGTTGATGTCTGCTATAGAAATCCAAGGCAATTTATTCCTCTGCTGTGAGTGTTTGCATTAACTCCTAGTTTCCTTGAGGTAGAGATTAGGATAAGAGGGTTTTCTCCTAATATTTTCTTCCCTGCCCCCCAGAGCTAGCTATTTTTAGAGTGGGAATTAGGTAATTATCTGGACTGGGTCCCCTGTAATTCTCATAAAAGGCAAGCAAATAAAATGAGTTTCGAGGGCCTTGGCTTGGCTTCGGGCAGGATATTGGCAGTGGGGATACCATGTCCTGAGATATACAAGGAGTGAGTCTCTTAAGAATGCAGTGTGAATCAAAGGCCTTTATATTTATGAATTATGATTTTTATTTGAGCCTCAAGAATCTTGGTATCTAAGAATCCACAGGGAGAAGAAACCAGGCAACCATTGTAGCCTCAGAATCTTCTGACAGGGTTATGACCTTGAACTATGGGCTACTTGTTATCTAGAGCAATAGTTTTTTTTGTTTGTTTGTTGTTGTTGTTTGTTTTGTTTTTTTTAGATGAAGTCTTGCCCTGTTACCCAGGCTGGAGTGCAGTGACGTGACTGTGGCTCACCACAATCTCCGCCTCCCGGGTTCAAGCGATTCTTCTGCCTCAGCCTCCTGAGCCGGGACCACAGGTGTGCGCCACCACATCCAGCTAATTTTCATAGTTTTTAGTAGAGACAGGGTTTCACCATGTTGGCCAGGCTAGTCTTGAACTCCTGACCTCATGATCCCGGCCTTGTTTATTCTTTTCTTGCTGAATCTGATCTCGCTTCGTGGTGTGTTTCTAGTTCTGTGACAAACCTAAAGCACAGCAGAGAGGTTAAAGAGGGACACAGTGATGCAGAGGCCTAGAAACTGTGCCATGAGGCATCCATGCCACTGTGCAATGCGAATGCAGCACTTCCCAGCAATACACATCTTTTTCTTTCTGCTGAGGCACACGTTCCAATGCTGACACTAGCCAGGATGGGGAAGAATTCCAGGGAAGACCTGACACATCATCGTTTCTCTCCCTCTCAGCGAAGCAAAGTGAGATGCAAATTTATGGCAATAACCTTAAGTCCACTTCATCATATACAAAAATCATTCAAACTTTCAACAGTGTAGGTTACCTGTTGTCGCTCCTTCTGGTTGATCCCATCATAGCACTGTGAGTCTAGTAGAAGCAGACAAGTGGGACTGCAATGGACCACTTCTGGGGCTGCCAGTGTAATTTGTGGCTGGTTTTATTTCATTCTGCCTGAAAGCTGCAGAGCTTAGCTGAATGCCCACACTGTGAGAAAGCTTCTTCAGTTGGGATTTGGTCTGCACATTCGGGATAACTTACTGGAAGGATTTTAATGGATTCCTGACCCCGATAGTTGCTTGCGAAAACAGCATTTTACAAACACGTTGCCATATTTACTTGCGCATTCACACTTTCCTCCAATTTGGAGAAGAAACTCAGAAGAGACGTTTTCTCTGCATCCTCCTCCCCCTTCTCTCCACGCTTCTCTCTCCTCTGTTTTAAGAACATTGACCGATCACAGCTGGTGCCAGAACATAAGGCTGAGGGAATAATCGCTGCATTAAATGGAAGTATCATCGTAGTTCATGTTTATTTTAATGAAGGATGTTTCCATGAAGCACAACAGACTAAATTAGGCATCTGAATTCTCCCTATCTGGGGAATGTCTATCAAGGTGGCTCATGCCCACCTCCTGCAAGGCATTCTTCCCTCCCAGCCCTTCCAAATCTTAGCTGGACACAGCCAGCTTGAAACTTGTGATGGGGTGCGTGCTGCAGGCTCTGGCACAGAGATGAAATCCATTCCTTGTTATTCATCATGAAGGATCTAGCATCACATGGCCGAGAGTCATACCTTTATTCTCTCTGCCACCATGTACTCTTGGCTACATGTGTAGTAAGCACCTACCTTCCAGAGTTGTGAGGAGGATTTAAAATGCAGATGCAGGTAACACACAGGACAGTGCCAGGTGTGTAATCAACATCTAATGAATCCTAGAGTTATGATTATAATGCTGATGTTCTATCTATCAATGCAAGGAGTTCATGGCGTCTTGGCCCCAGTTTGCCAGGGAAACAAGAACTCTTTGTAGAGGAATCTGTGTACCTACCTTTCCTTCTTATCTGTCTTTCCCTTCTCATGCTGCCTATTGTTTCGTTAGTTAGTTTTGCAAGTTGCGTTTCACAGATTCCTCTAGCATGGACTTGTAACTTGAGATCCAACGAACCTCAAAAGGGGACTTCAGCAATTAGTCAGTGCCCTGAAATGCATGCAAATTTTTGAATATGTTTGTGTGTTTTTCTGGATATGGTACCTATAGTTTTTATCTGTTTTTTTTTTTTTTTTTTTTTTTTTTTTTTCTGTCAGAGCTCCAAATAGATGCAGGCCACAAGAAGGATAACTATTGCTCTAGGCCAGGCGCGTTGGCTCATGCCTGTAATCCCAGCACTTTGGGAGGTGGGTGGATCACCTGAGGTCAGGAGTTCAAGACCAACCTGCCCAACATGGTGAAATCTTGTCTCTACTAAAAATACAAAATTAGCAAGGTAAAATGCTGCAGTGAGCCGAGATCATACCACTGCACTCCAGCCTGGGCAAGACAGAGTGAGATTCTGTACAAAAAAAAAAAAAATAGTAAACAAAGCCCTTAAAAAAAGATGAAGAAGAAGAAAGCCTTATAAAACATTGTCAAATAAGTTATACAAAAAACATAGTGCTTTGAAATATATCTAAATATTTTTTAGCATGAGTACCATCTAATCAGAATGGATTGAACTAGGGGTTGTCAATTTTTTTCTGTAAAGGATCAAATACTAAATATTTTAGAGTCTGTGGGCCATAAGATCTCGGTAAAGACTATTCAAATCTGCCCTTATAAAGCAAAAGCAGCCCTAGATGACACAACACATTCATGAATGGGTGTGGTTGTGTTTGCAATAAAACTTTATTTATAGACACTGAAACTAGAGTACCATATAACTTTTACATGTCATAAAAAATTATTATTCTTTTGATTTTTTTTGAAGCATGTAAAATGTAAACATCATTCTTAGCCTGCAGACCATACACAAAGAGAGGTTAAGCCTGATTTAGCTTCGGGCCATAGTTTCCCAGTTCCAGGATTAAATCACCAAAATGGCGGTATCTGTGTCTTCTGTGTCTCCTGGTTGCATATCATCATTGCACTGCTCTGAAGAAGCTGAAAATGCAGAGCAATGGGATTCCTGACTTGACTGTGGGCAGAGACAGAGTGGGCAATGAGTGGGCTGCAAAGGCCTTGGGGAGGGGAAAGTAGGCAAGGACAATGGGACTAGTCTGTGCTTTTTAGCTCCGGAAGAGGAATGTAAAGCAATGTTTCACACCATCATCTGGGCTGTAGCAGAACAGTGAGTAATCCCTGATCAATGATGGGCTCTATATGTGATGGGCTGCTCTTCCAGCTGGATCAGGTGCTGCAGAGACTAGAGACAGGCTGATCCATCGTCCTTTAACCAGCACAGCTCAAACTGCAAGTAGCCAATTTTTCAGTAATGCTCTAATGATGATTCTATTAGCCAAAATTAAGAAAAAATAATGCAAGTTGCCATTTACGTTCAGAACTTTTTCTTCAAAGAAATTAGCATATATAAAAGAAAAGGCCAGCTCTAAGAATCGAAATTAGTTGTCTCTCCACAACCTAATTTGGGCCTTTTAGGAAACAGAGCTATGATTTCTGTGGGGAGTGGGCTGGAGACATTTGAACCCACCATCATGATAACAGACCCTGTCAGCAAAGGGCCTGTACTCTCTCTATTGTAAACTGGTTGCAGCAGAAGATATATTTATTACCTGTTTCTGCACATTAGGGTGTCATTTTGTGCGACTTATGGTTGTGAGCAAGAGTTTTTCTTAGAGGAGTGGTCATGCTCATTCCATGATGGGTCTAAATGCTGTCACTGTGCAGCTAATGGGTAGTTTCTGCAAGCCCAGAATCTACATTAGACTCCCTTGCAGAGGTTTGTAAAATACAGATTTCCAGGCTCTGCCCAGATTGCTTCAATTTAGTAGATCTGGAGTGGTGCCAGAAGATATATATATTGGGGGAAAAGTAACCCAGGTGATTCTAATGTCAGCCAGATCCAATGCTCACTTCTCCAGTAAACAGGATAAGCTATTCGCAGAGGGGACAGAGTATGGAAATGGTAACTTGGGGTCTCCACAGACATCAGAGTGGCCTAAGCACAAAAGGAACCTCAAGGACTGCCAAGCTCTATATTTCTATTTTCAGTAAGAATAAATTACAAGTTCATCAAAAATCCTATCTTTGGCCTAGGAACGGTGGCTCACACCTGTAATCCCAGCACTTCGGGAGGCTGAGGCGGGCGGATCACGAGGTCAGGAGATCGAGACCATCCTGACTAACACAGTGAAACTACGTCTCTACTAAAAATGCACACACACACACACAAAATTAGCCGGGCATGGTGGTGGGCGCCTGCAGTCCCAGCTACTCGGGAGGCTGAGGCAGGAGAATGACGTGAATCTGGGAGGCAGAGCTTGCAGTGAGCCGAGATCGCACCACTGCACTCCAGCCTGGGTGACAGAGCTCTCCTAAGGCTCCCTATGGAATTCCCCACCACGGCTTCTTCCCACCTGTCTGCCACCTCCCTGCGTCTCCTTGGCCTTCTCTCCTCCACCTTTCCTGGACCCCAGCTCTTCAGTTCACCCCTGTTTCCTGCCTTCCTTTGCTCTTGCCTTCTCTTTACCTCAGCCCTCTTCTAATCCAGATGGGGTTGTATTTCCGTCACTGATTCTCTCTGCTCTACAGGGAGGCTCCTCAATTCCCTTCCCCAGTGTTGGAGGAAAAGTGGTGGGCAAGAGAGACAAAGTTCCTGCTCTGATCAAGTTGACACTCCAGTGCGGAAAGACCAATGGAAAACAGCAAATATATATATGTAAGTAAGATTGATTTAGATAGTAGTAAGTTAAAGCAAATTAGAACAAGATGAAGTGGTAGAAATTTGTTCACCATGGCAGTGGTAGCAACTATAAAAACGCTTGGAACATTGTAGGCATTGGATAAGTTATATTTTTTTTTAAAAAAATGAATTCCATTTCATGTGTATATTCTTTATATACAAACGAAATGATAATTTGTGCCCTGTTCAATGTTCTACTTTTTTCAGTTAATAATATGTCTTGGAGAGTTTTCCACATAAGCATTTGCAGAACTACCCCATTACTGTTTTCGTCCCTTTGCATTGTACAGTTTATTTTTATTTACTCAGTTTCCTGTTGACAAATCATTTTCCAGCTTTGTTTTGTACTTAATTACAAACACTTCACTGAACATTCTTGAACATGTACCTTGATATACTCAATACTGCATTAGTAAAGAATATTCCTGGGGGTAGAATTATTGTATCAAAAGAACACCAGCGATTATTGTGTCAGAAGAAAGATAGATACTACCAAATTATCCTCAAAAACGATGTCACCATTTGCACACCCACCAGTAGTGTATGATAATACTCTTTCCACATACCTCACAGGTCCCCATTATGATCAAACTTTTAATTTGTCAGTTTGAAAGGTTTCTCCTTGCTGTATTTGATTTGCATTTCTTTGATTATGATGAGGTTCAGCATCTTTTCATATGTTTATTGGCTATTTGCATTCCTTTCTGAATTTTTTTTAAATCCTTTGCCCTTTATTCTACTGGATTTGTTAATTTTTTCTATTTCTTTCTGTAGGTTCTTTGTAAATTAAGAAAATTTGTTTTATAATTCACATTACAGATATTTCTTCCTGATTTGTCATTTTTTTATGTATTTACGACATGCTTATTTATTAGTGTATTTTATTTGCCATACAGAGAAGTTTGTAAGTTATATAAATGTAAACTTCTTATTTTTCTTCATGGTTCCTATGCAATGGTTTACTGTTTATGTATGTTTATGTAACAAGCATCTTAGTGATCTTGTCATGAGCAAAGTTATATAGAATACAAAATTCCTAAAGTCTCCGCAATTAAAGGTCTTTTGGAGAAAACCAAAGAAAAGTTTTGAATCGATGAACGTACCTCTTCCATATTATCTCTGATGATAGCTCAGCTAGCTTTTATCCTCAGCCTGTTAGGAATTGGGCATCTTATTTTAAGAGGCAGCTCTTTATATTGTTACACAGCTTTTTTACTCATTTGTTCAAATAAGCGGTAGAGGAATTGTGGTTTAATCAGAGAGCAATACAAACAGAGGTCAAGAGCAGGAGATGATGACATCTTCAGGGGGCTACACATTCTTCACCTTTAATCGTAAGATAGCTCCTCCTAATACAGAGCCAGAATTGTCTCCTAGTGTTTTCTCATGACATTCTGATAAAGCAAACACATTGGAAATAAAAGATTCTGCCAGTCCATTTTGATCCATGTTGCAAAAATCAAACCAATGCTACGTGATAAGGATCATCACTAACTAATTGCATAGTAAATCCTGCTACAGACTTCGTTCTCTGATGATATTATCAAGTAATAAGTATTTCTTTCCAGTTCATGGAGATAGGATGTTACTTCTGTGAGTTTGTCTATAAAACAAATTCTGTATACCAATACCATTTTCCACTGACTTTTATTGTGTAATTAGGTATATGATGGCCTTGTATCCATATCCATTATGCAAATAGATATATATTCCCATGGAGAATATGTGAGGTGGAGAAGAATATAGAGTATTTAGAAATATAAAGAAACTACACTGAGAATTGTGAGAGGAATAAGGCAATAATTCCGACCTTCAAAAATAAAAACTGTAGAGAAGAGGAAGAAGGAAGAAAATGCCAAAGAGAGATTTATAGCTCTAAATGATCATGTATAGCTCAAAGAAAAACTTCAGATTTTCATTGCTCAGTTCTCTCCTCTCTGAGAAGGGAACACAGATATGTTCCTGAGAGGGACCAGAATTCCCATGATGCACTCTGTTCCCAATATGGCGAACGCTGCATCCACTTAGAACGCATGTACAGTAGGGTGGCCAGATTTAGGAAATAAAAATCCAGAACACTCAGCTAAATTTGAATTTCAGATAAACAATGAATACAGGTCAAGTATCCCTTATCTGAAATTTCTGGGGCCAGATGTGTTTAGGACATCAGATTTTTTCGGATTTTGGAAGCTTTGGGTTGTACATTGAACTGTAGTTCAGCATCCCTAGTTAAAAAATCCAAAGTCCAAAATGCTCCAATGAACATTTCTGTTGACCCTCACATCAGCACTCAAAACATTTCAAATGTTGAAGCATTTCACATTCCAGATTTTCAGATTAGGGCTACTCGACCTGTAATAATCAGTAGCGTAAATATGTTTCCAACATTACTCAAGTGCCCTGTATTCTATTTGGCAATTCTAATGAATGGTCAACTTCTCATTTTTTCATTTGGAATTTCCAAACTCCAGGAAAGTGACTCTTGAAGCAACCCAAAAATATAAATGTTTTTAAAATATTATACGTAAGATACATTCGGTTGCTATGTAAGAAGATATTCTTATCCTGAGAAGTTTCAAATATCTTAGTAAAAAACCCAGCCCTCCATTTCACTTACATATAAACACATTCACAATTATCACTTGTTTTCTTGCTGGAAACTTCCGGTGTGTTTATTTTATTTTATGTTATATTTATTCTGTTTTGCCTGGCACTTCATATTCAATCACATTATACCTACAAAGATGGGCTTGAATTAAATCAAGACAAGATATGATGGGCAAAAGCCAGGCCCTGTGGTGAGAAAGCCATGGGATCTCTGACCACTGTCCCCTTGTAAACATACAGAGTGGGAGGACTTGAGGTGAGAACAAAATCTCATTGAATTGTGAGTGAAAGTGATCACCGCTGACACCTCCTGGGCCAGTTTGAATAGAAAAACAATTTAGGTAATGACTTCATTAAAAAAGTTAAAGTCCCCTATTGAATAGATCAGAATAAATGTTCTCATCAGCTAAGGCAAGTAAATGTACAAATGAGTGAGCAAATCACAGCTTATATTGAACAATACTAATATAAATAGCTCTCATTTTGCATTGAGTGTGTGTTTTACATATATGAACTCATTTGTTACTCAAAGCAGTCCTGTGAGAGAGGAACTTTAATTATCTCCATTTTACTGCTGAAGAACCCTGAAGCACAGAAGGGTTAAATAATGATCCAAGGCTACACTGCAAGGAAGTGACTGAAATAGAATTCAAACCTTCTTCTTAAGATGTCACTTGCCCCTCAGATTATCTGGCAAGCAAAGGGCAAAATAAATTTTTTCTCGATTGTGATTCTAATTCTAGCAGATTCCTTAGAAGGCAGCCTCAGCCTTCATAACAAAGACATCAATGCTCAATAGATACCCTGTGAGTAGACAGTCTTGTTCTTAGTCTACTGACCAACCTCTACACCCATTTTGCTCCCAGAAGTGAAGCCAAGTGGATCACAAAAGAGTAGAGTAGATTGACTGTCCAAGACCTGCCTGGCACCATGCAACTTGGGATTGGGCCTCAACATCGTAGCTGTTTCCTTATCAGAACAAGTAATGATGAAATGATAATGGTAGCCATCCTAGAGTGAGCTTCTAGTCTTCATTAGGCACAAAGCTAGGTAGGCACTTAGCATACATGGCACCAAGAACACTATGATTGTAAGCCCCATTCTTGCCTCCACTTTATAGATGAGGAAATTAACGTACAGAGGAGTTAAGTAACCTTTGGAAAGTCACACAGGTAATAAGAAGCAAAGCAAGGGGTTGTACCAGGTCTAGCCGTGGGCTAGGTGCACAGCTTGTGGTGTTCAGGCTGGCTGGGATCTAGTCCTGTTGTAACACTGAGCAATATTATTCACATTATTGAAACATTCCATTTCCAAGTCGTGTTTTCCTCTTCTGTAAGTTGGGGATATAGTACGAGTAGTGTCTGTGTTAGAATTCAAGAAGACAAGATATATAATGACCAGAACATTGCCTGGCAGAGAGTCAACACCCACACAAGCTAGCTGTTACCGTCACTGTTACTATTGTTATTGCTATTACTATTACTGTGGCTATTACTATTGCTATTGTTATTGCCATTGCTATTTCTATTACTATGAATGCCTTTCTTATTTCAGCACAATGTTCTTGTCTTAAAAAAGAAAGAATTTATAGCTCAAAAGTTCCATAATTCTAGAAATCTATAGATGAGAGGAGGGGGAGAAAAGAAAATGAACCAAAGACCAAAGTTCCTTGAGGAGAAAAGAAGTCCTTGAAGGGCTGCTGGAAAAAGATCAGAAGGAAAAAAGATCTGAAATATCCAGTGCTTTGAGTTTCAGATATATTATTTCCATTCGGTTTGCAACATTCAAGTACCAACACTTCCCATGAACTTGGAAAGTGATCTTATTAGTTGTCAATATATTTCCTAAGAAGGACCCATGAAATGAAAAGCCTGAACTCCATGCCCTGCACGCTCCCATTCCCATCCCCCTCCCCTAACAGGGACACCGAACATGTATCATTTTAGGCTTCAGCCCTGAAACATCTCCCTGTCCCTCTTACTTAATGTAGTCTTCCAAGACCAATTTCAAGAAGTAGGTAAGGAGAAATGAAGGTGAAAGAAGCTGCTTCTGTGTTTCAGGCTTTAATGGACTTTATTTTCCTTGTCCAAGTGCCTCTCCCTTGCAGGCCCTGTGATGTGGGTCATCTTCCTCTTATTTACTTCCTTCAGGGAACATGAACACAATGGCTGTCAAGGTCCATGCATCCTCTTGGTCTGCATGGGGATGCATGAGTGAAGCTCAGTCCCACCAGCCTTTGCAGACACAAGCCCAAGCAGGAAGACTGCCCACACGGTTGGGGCCCATAAGTTGTTCCTCACCACAACTTATGGGCCACTCATGACCTTTCCATGATGGACTTCCAGCCCTATCCTTCCCACTCTGCCATACTGAATTGCTCACAGCTCTTGAATGCCTATGTACTCTCCCTCCCCTCATTCATGTCCCATGCACCCTCCTCACCTCTACTCATGCTGAATGGCTAAGTTTAAATGTGGATCCTCTAGGAAGCTGTTTCTGACCACAGACTGGGTTAGTGGTCCTCCTGTGTATGTATGTGTATACACAATAAACCCTCATTTATCCAGTGCCTTCTGTGTGCCAATCCTCGCTCTAAGAAATGGAGAAAATAAATGTTGAACAAGGCAACATGGAGAAAGAAATGGCAAAATAAGCAAGATTCCAGAAAGTGATATGGGCCATAACAGCTGAAACAGGATGACCTGGTAAAAAGTAAGGGGAGGCAGCTATATGAAATTGGGGAACCAGATATTTTTTTCTGAAAAAGGAACTAATATTTAAGCAGAGTCATAAAGGCAGAGAAGCAGCCACTCGTGTAAGGAGTTAGGGCAGAATGTTCCAGGTAGAAGAAATTATGCAAAGATGGATGTAGTGTGTGAGGTGAACAGAGAGCTTCCTGGGGGAGAATGATGTGGTTTATGGACATGCCAGTAAAGTCATTGTCATGGGCAGTTTATATCCAACGGTAATCTGATGGGTAGAGAGCAGTCGGACATATGACAAACGCTTTAGAATAAGACAGCTGTGTCCACCACTGACTGGTTGTACGGCTGTGAGCAAGATTTTTTAACCACTCTGACCATCACCTTTCTCAACACATGATAGTGCTTAAAAGCAGACCTTTGAGTTATTCAAACAGCTCCTCTTTTGCTAATTGGGTGGCGATATATTTAACTTTTCTGAAGCTTATTTTTCCTACATGCTAAGTGGGTCACATATAGAAAGCCTAGCATTTAGTTATGGCCAGTATTTTGGGTGCATTATCAATGTTACTGTTACTCATTTGTGTGCAATGATACCACCAACTGCAGACTGTTTGAAAATTAGATATAATTTTTGTGCAGTATTCCAAATTTAGTAAGTTTACCACATTAGTATAGTGGATGTTTCTTGTTTTGAATTTACTCAGCAACCATTTCTCTATCTAACAGCAGCTTATTTCCTTTAGGGAAAGATGTATTTCAATTGTATATACCTGATGGGACTGTTATCGGGTGCCCCTCTTTTCCCCAATTGGGTGATCCATGCTAAGCCAAGCAGATACTTCTTCTCTGGAATCTGCATCTTGAGTAGAGTCAACAAGACTTAAAAAAAAAAAAAAAGGCACTCATTCATTCTAGCAATGATGCCTGAGAAAGTCTCTTCCTATACAAGACCATTATTGTGATTTCTGTTTCCTTTGGCCTCCAGAACTGTAAAAACCCCTGTCCTTTCTAAGACCTGGTCTTCTTTTTCTACCAATTCGAGAAGTTCCTGATAGCTTTCCACTAGATTTCCTTTTGTTTAAATTAAACAGGGTCATTTTATTTATCTCGCAACTAAAAATTGTAACCAATCCAGATAGTGATATTATTGTTACTTTTATTGTTATTAGGAAGGAAGGTTTAACTACTAACATTATTGTTAATTATTATTTTTTTATGGTATGGGGAGTATAAACTGCCCACAAATTTTCTGCCTTAATTGGGAGTAGATAATAAAATTAAAAGCAAGCCACATAAATCTCTCTTGTTTTCCCATTCACACCCACACCTGCTCTGTATACGTATCTATCCCATAGCTTGTATGATTTGTAGTTGAAGACTAAATCCTGGCTACAGCTCAAAGCAAGAAAAAATTTACAAATGATAGACTGGGCTGTTGGTTTAATGTCTGTTTTCAAGGCCAATGATGTAGTCACATAAGAAAACCTCTGATAAAATTTTAATAGACAATGATGCATGCTATGTGTGTTCTCTATGGTGAGGACAAGGACATAGATTCAAGACTCGTAGATGATATTTAACTTCCCTGCATGTGGAAGCCACAGACTGCTTGCTCTCTTACAACTGATTCTAATGGAGCAGTGAGGGAGGCAGGTAGAAAATAAGGATGAATAAGGTAACATACCAGAAAACCTAGTGGGGTCCTGTCTACTTCCTCTAGGTCTATGATTACATGATTCTGTCTATGAAGTTATTAGTTTTTTTAATGCACGAGGATCTTTGGCTTAAGAGGAAATTTCACCTACCTTCACCACAATTTTCAACTTGCTCAAGTTCCCCATGTCTCTAATCAGAACAAAATGATTTCTGTTATAAATTATGAAATAATAATTATATATAATCCTTTCATAGTTTACATAAATATGTCATATATAATTTACAAAGTTGTTGCAAAGACTAAAAACAGTTGTGTGCCCTTCCTACCTCACTTCATAGAAGAAGTGTGCTCACTCCAATCAGTGACCACACTGCTTCAACCCCTCTTGGGAACAGAGTTCACATCCATGACCTACGGCTTCTGACTTAGTTTAGCTCCTGTAAAAATAGGCAGGGTCTATTTTTTAACCTGTTGAAGTTGGGTGTGACCATGTGACCTTTTTTTGGCTAATGGAAAGTGGATAGAAGTGACCAGGTGCCTGTTCTGAGCTTATGTCTTAGGAGGCATAGTGAGGTTGCACTCTCTCTGTCTCCTCTAGTAATTTGCTATGAGAACAATATGACCTAAAGCTGCTATTCCAAGGAGAATGAGTGGCAGGAAACTCAATCTGTGGCCTGAGGCCAAGCCCAGCCTGCCTGCAGCTTAGTACAGGGCTGCCCTAGCCTACCATAACCCCATGAAGAAAAAAATAAATGCTTTTTTTCTTACGTCACTCTGTTTTAATGTTATGCAGCAATATTGGGACAACAGCTGGGAAACGTGCAAGCCCTTTTTACAAATTTCATTGCCCTCTGCATGATTTTAAGCTCTGTAAAGTTAGGGTCTGGGTCTATTTGCTCCATTTTTTCCCACTTCCTAGGACAGCTTATAGTGAGTAATATTTAATGGTCTATCATGAGTTCCTTGTGTTAGTCTAGTCCCCTCTCTCCAATCAGACATATAAATTTAAGATAAAGAAGCAATCCTACTTAAGAATGATATCCGCAAAATATGTGTGAGATTATCTTTCATTTTTCTCAGTCACTCTATAATCTTTTTTTTAAGTGAACAAAATAAACAGGCAAATCCTGTGGATAATAGCACAGAGGCTAGTTTTAAAACGATTAGAGACAATATTTACTATTTCTTTGTAGAATGAAGGGGCCAAAATTGCTGGTAAAAATAATTCTGAATCCTTGTGTTCCTTTGTTTAGTCAGCAAGCCTTTTGATGGCATTTTGTGCTAAGCCCCATATTAAGTCCTTGAGCTATGGTGCAATGGATTTAATGTTTATTCCACTACTTCCAGCCCCAAATTCATATGTGGAAGTCCTAACCTTCAAGGTAATGGTATTAGGCTGTGGGGCCCTTGGTAGGTGATTAGGTAATGAAGGTGGCACTCCCATGAATAAGATTAGTGCCATTATAAAAGAAGCCCAAGAGAGGTCCCTTGCCCCTTCTGCCACATAAGGACACATCAAGAAAGTGGCCATTTGCAAGCCAGGAAGATACCCCTCCTCGGATATTTAACCTGCCAGTGCCTCGGTCTGGGATTTCTCAATTCTAGAACTGCGAGAAATAATGTCTGTTGTTTATAAGCCACCCAGTCTATGGTATTTTGTGATAGCAGCCCAAATGGACTAAGGCATAAAGAACAAGATTATGATTCTTGGTGTTAAGCCATTTATGCGATAGTGGCAAACACAGTTCCATAGACATCTGAAGCTGAGTGTGTTAAGTGTTTGCATTGATGGAAAGAGAGTTCTTCCTAGGGGGACATAAGAGAAGGAGTATTTAACTCAAACCTGGAAGAAATCCGGGGAGACTTTGAGCAGGTGATAGCTGGCTGTATTTTAAATTATGTGTAGGAGCCAGCTGTGTGAAGAAAACATTCAGAACAATAAAATAACAACTATTGCAGCTCTCAGATACCTCGTGGCAGATAGGGTGACAGGGATCAGTCAGTTAGGAAGTAGCTCATTATTGCTAAGTAGTGTATGAGCATAGCCTTTTTTCCATCTACCTTTACTGACCACAATTCTGTACCCTCAACATCCCGATCTCTCCAGGCAAATGATTAATTCCATTCTGGCAAACAATCTAGGGTGAGGCAAAGTCTGCAAAACTTTTAAACAAAATATTCATAATTTTAATTCCTTTGCCCTTCTCAATAAAATTAATAGTAATCCCATTTACTTAATTTGGAAACAGAAGCTACGCATGAAAGCCTTAAAAAAAAAAGAGAGAGAGATTGATGAAATAAAATCTGCCAATTCATGTGATTATCTCAGAACCCAAAAGACAACGTTTTGGGTCACTTTATGCCACTGAGAACTTCACCTGCACACTTGTAACAAGTAACAAGACTACTATCTTTCTATTATACACATTTTGGCAAATAACTGAGCATAATAACGAAATACAGTTCTAATGTTGTGCTCTAACCTTTAGAGCACAAAATTAAAGGAAGAAAAACCCCTATAATTAAAATATTACAGAAAATGACCAAATGGACATGGGAGTAATGTAAAATAAATTCTGGAGTTTAATCAGCTTTTTAGTCATCACTAGTTAAGACAATTGGTTGGAACTGTTATTGTCAATAGCAAACTAAAATCATTTCACGTGATAATTTCAAGGGTTAATTGTTGCAGTTTATTCAATGCAATCTTCTCCACCGGCTTCACTTTTATTTGCCAGTACACCAATACACCATGATTAGCATAAAGTAAACTAAATGAATTCTGTGGGTTACTCAATTATTTTACACCTGTCTTTTTTTTTTTTTTTCTTGTCTTCCCCAAACATTTAAAGGTTAGAGATGGGTGAATGGTTTGATGGCAAATTGCAACCTCCAGCTGCTCAGCCTCAGCTCAAAAAAGAAATGCTTAAAATCTGGGTGATTGATTTTCAGAAATCTTGGGTAGAAAAATACATCGTGAAAAAATGTCATCACGAAAGATGTTGTATCATTATACACTGACCTTTTACAGAGGCCCATGCGACTCACAGCTGGCAAGCAAGGAGCTCTACATGCAAACTTAGATAATACAGAATGGGAAAGATTTGCGTGTGCACCTCAAATGAGCCATTTCCCGTGTTCAAACTGACACACAGTGACCTTGGATGGCCCTCGTAACATTTGTTCTTAACAAAGTGAGTTTTATCTAATTTGGAAACTCCATTCTTTTAACTGTGGCTCACTGGTGGTAATTCATCTTTCACTGAGAAGCTCACCACAGGAATCCTTAACTTACACCCAACTTCGGAGGAAAAAAAAGTCACTTAGACAAAATGGTCAGCCCAGCGGGGCGTGGTGATACACACACCTATAAACTCAGCTACTCAGGGAGGTGAAGTGGGAGAATTATTTGAGCCCAACACTTTGAGGCCAGTATGGGCAACAGAGCCAGGCCCTGTCTTAAAAAAAAAAATTTTAATACATAAATTTTGAAAATTAAAACACACACACATGCACAGAACCCCAAATGTTCAGCCTATTCCAAGACCTGCTTCCCATCGACTTAATTACCATCCAGGACCCTTAACTCCTCCTGTCCACCCACATTGCCTCCGGCCATGTCCTCTTCCCCTCTCCTCCTCACTACTTCACTCTTGTGGGAATTTACCCACTACTTACCACCTACCACCTTCCTCCTCTGCAAATATGGCCTGAAAGAAACTTCTTCTTCAGCCAGCAACAATCATGGTGCATCTATTACGAACTAGACTGTTAGGCTGGTGCTGAGGATACATTCTTGAGACCAGGTAGAAATGATTCTTTTATCACATGACTTAGAGTCAAAAGGAAAGACAATTATGATATAGTGGATAGACATAATTGTATTAGGGAAGCACAGAGACCTATAAGAACAGGGGGCCGCTCTTCTCCCTCTTCAAGCTTCCTGTGCTCTCTGTGGGAGCTACCTTTCCCCCAACACCTGCTTTTCTCCTCAGTGGGAGTTTGGGGTGGGCTTTTATTAAAAGGGAAAATGACAATAATCTTCTCACTCTGCAGGTCTCTACTCTGCAAGCCACCTCATCCTGCTCTGGGGCCTCTAACACTTCGGATGCAGAAGGTGTCCAGTCCCTTCTTTACTCCCAGGCTGGGGTTTGAATTCAATGACAGCTCATCCCTGAAACATCTACTCAGCATCAGGCTTGGGTAGAAGGCTCTCCATGCTAGAGAAGCTGCCTATTCCATCTATCACCGAATTCTCATTTCTTTGCCCAGTGCCGAGCTCAGAATAGTTTCTCAATAAATATTTCGTAAGTTAAATTTTAAAAATGTGTTTAATTAATGAGCAATTTTAAGATCATGATATATTCAAATGTGGTAGATATTTGAGTAGAAATGATGATAATACAAAAATTATTCTGTAGGGTATAGTATAATATGCAGAGAGAGGTTCAAAACTATTGTGAGTCTGCCTTGAGGCTCAATGGGAAACTTCATCTTGCACTTATAAATCAAGTGACTATGACCTAAGGGCCTCAGGTCCAAAAGAGCTGACTTAGAATATCATTCACATGAACACATGGGGTCTGTCTTGTCTAGCACTGAGTCCATATGATTTGGCACACAGCACACAAAGGTGCTCAGTTAATATGCATTGAACATACTCAATGAATTAGCTAAGATAAACTTTTAACTCACAAGACATTTGTATGGGAAGGACCTTCTGTATAAGAATTCAATGAATGGCTTGCAAAAGTGTTTTGTTTGATTTGCATGTTGTTTTTCTCAATATTGAATTTTTTGCCAACATAAAACTTTAAGATAATAACATTTTACATTAAAAGATTTCAACTTCTGCTAAATTGAAGAATTCAGAAGAATTTCCAATTTCTTCTGAAATATCAGAGGATCTTGAAATTGTATAAGTGAGAATAATTCCAGAGGGAATATCACCTGCAACTTTTTGGGGCCGATGCATTTAAATGGGGCATGAACTCTCCAGTTCACCAAGTTCCCTACCTGGCCAATTTTACGCATCCATACACCCCTAGAGATATATGGCTGTGTGACCTTGATCTATACAAGCATATTAAGGAAGAAGTAAGAGAGGCCATTTGAGATTAGGAGCCCTAAGCCTCTTTTAAATTCTTGATAATTTACAGCTTAAATCCTTTGGCATATATACTACCAAATTTGCCATATATGTGTAATATGTAGCTTAAATCCTTTGGGATATACTCATACATATAAACAGAGAGTTTAAAGTGGAGACTGATGGGATGGGAAGAAGAATAACTTTTAAAAATATTTCTGCCTTTATAAATAAAACTCAAGACAGTCCCACACTCGCCAAATCAGCTGAAAACAGCAGGGTGGGATTAGATATTTTGTTCTCCACATGTTCTCTCCTGGCCTGTGAGGAAAAGAAGGGATGGCCATGAATACATACAGTCTGAAAAAATACTAGAAAAATGCCTTGTTTGACAGTCAAATCAACTGACAGCTTTAAAAAGTGGAGTGTTTTCATTCAGATTCTGGCATCTGACAGTCAAATCATTCTTCCTGGAGTTGGCCTTGTCAGTAACATAATGATGTGAAAATTACTGAGAGTCTGTGGAGGATCCAGGCTTCCTGAGGAATCTGAAGCTATTTATTTGTGGGCAGGACCCCAGAAGGTGGAATAAAAGACAAATAATAGCTATTGAGATGGAATAAAATAGACTCCTGAAGTAGAAAGCAACCTAAGAAAGCCACCCCTGTGTAGTCAACAGGAAGGTTTTATTTAAGAAAATACAAAAAAAAAAAAACAAGTGTGTCTCTAAGGACATGAATTTGATTTTCACAGGGGCATCCAACTCAGAAACCTATTCCTAAACAGTATTTAGACTGAGCTTTATTGTTATGCCAAGGGTTGTCCTTTTTTAACTTCTCCATTCTCATCAATTCTAGCCCACCGTTTACTGCCCTGAACCGTTTCCCAATACTACATTGAGTCAACAGGGAAAGATGCAAAGATGTGGGTGGAGATGATGGGCTCAAGTGCCAAAAGGCAATTGGCTCTGACCTTATTGCCTATGGCTGGGAAACAATTTTACTGCAATCAGCAATGATCTACATCCCACAAATCTAAGGTATTCTTGGCTTTTTATGAAATTTCAAAACATACATTAATCCATCCATTCCTTCAACAATGCTATTGAGTATCAGGCATCATAAAGGCCAGTGCTGACACTCTTACAATTTACGGGGATGGATAATCACGTAAACCTATCACTCTGATGTAATACAGCAAAAGTATTTCTAGGGCACCTAAAGTGCATGATAACACGGGAGGATTTGGTCAGAGAAAACAGATAGGAGTTAACCAGGTTAAAAAGAAGAGCAAAATGGTGTTTAGGGAAAAATCACGGCATTATGGTTTGTTCAGCCTTAAATGGTGGAGACCCACTTTGCACCAGGCACTGAGCTTGGCCACAGGACGCTGTGCTGGGCTCTCTGGTGCTTGAAGAAGGTAAAGCATGTGGCACCATTGGGCAACTTGGGTAGCTCAGTCATGCTGGGATGAATGAAGAAAGAAGTGAAGATGGGAAAAATGAGGATGATTGTGTTGGCAGGGACAAGATTGCTAAGGTAAAATTAGACTTTGTATTAAGGCTGGGGCAAAGGAAAGGCTTTACACAGGGATGACAAGTCTGATCTGGGTTTTAACAAGGTCTCCCTGGATGCTGTGCATAGAATGAACTGCAAAGGGCAAAGAGTGGAGGCAGGGGACCAGTTAGGATGATGGGTTAGTAATCCAGGAGACCAGTTAAGGACCTGATTTCAAAAATTACTGCAAAGCAATAGTAATAAAGACAGTACGGTTCCAACATAAGGATAGATATATAGATCAATGGAATAGAATTCAAAGTACAGAAATAAACCCTTTCATTTACAATCAATTGATTTTAGACAAAGGTGTCAAGACATGTCAATAGCAAAAGAATAGTCTTTTTAACAAATGGTGCTGAGATAACTGGCTGTCCACATGCAAAAGAACAAATTTGAACCCCTATCTTACACCAAATGTAATAATAAACTTAAAGTGGATCAGAAACCTAAAATAATAGAACTTTTAGAAGATAACATGGGCCTTAGGTTATGCAAAGATTTCATAAATATGATCACAGAAGCACAGTCCATAAAAGAAAAAAATTAACAATTTGGACCTCATCAAAATGTTTTAAAATTGTGCTTCAAAAGAGATCCTGAAGGAAATGAAAAGACAGTCCACACACTTGGAGAAAATATTTTAGAATCACATATCCAGTAAGGGAATTGTATCCAGAATATATAAAAAACTCTAAGTCAACAATAAAAAGACAACTCAATTTATAAATGGGCAAAGGATTCAGTATACATTTCTCCAGTGAAGAAAGCTATACATGGCTCAAGCCTGTAATCCCAGCACTTTGGGAGGCCGAGGCAGGTGGATCACGAGGTCAGGAGTTCAAGACCAGCCTGGCCAACATGGTGAAACCCCGTTTCTACTAAAAATGCGAAAATTAGCTGGGCATGGTGGCGGGTGCCTGTAGTCCCAACTACTTGGGAGGCTGAGGCAGGAGAATTGCTTGAACCCAGGAGTCGGAGGTTATAATGGGTCAAGACTGCGCCACTGTACTCCAGCCTGGGTGACAGAGTGAGACTCTGTAAAAAAAAAAAAAGACAAGAAATTTACACAAATGGCCAAAAAGCACCTGAAAAAAAATGCTCAACATCATTAGTCACTAGGGAACTGCAAATCAAAACTTCAGTGAGATACTACTTTATATACACTAGGATGGTTATAATCAGACAATCATAAGTGTTGGAGTGAATGTGGAGAAAATGGAACCCTCATACATTGCTAGTGGGAATGTAAAATGGTGAGCTGCTTTGGAAAACATTTTGGAAGCTCCTCAAAATGTTATACATCAAACTATCATATGATCCAATAATTCTACTCTTAGATATTTCTTCAAGAACAATAAAAACATACTTCTATAAAGACTTATACACTGATGTTTATAGCAGCATCGTTTATAATTGCCAAAAAACGGGCATAACCCAAATGTTCATAATAGCTGACCAAATAAATAAATTGTGGTATGACCACACAAAGGAATACTATTTGGCAATAGAAAAGTGTGAAGTAATGATACATGCTACAACATGGACGAATCTCAAATATATTAGTTAAGTAAAAGAAGCCAGAAACACAATATGATTTCATTCAGAGAAAATGTCCAGAAGAAAGAAAATCTATAGACATAGAAAGCACATTAATGGTTGCCTTGGGCTAGAAGTAGAAATTAATAGTGCAAATGAGCACTCTGGGTCTTACTGGAGTGATGGAAGTATTCTAAAACCGAATTGTGGTGCCAGTTACACAACTCTGTAAATATGCTAAAAAAAATTTATTTATTTGTACACTTAACAGCAATTGGCGAATTTTACGATATGCATAAAATAAATGGGAAAACTTTTTTTACAAAAAAAAAGCAGATAAGAAATGAAAGGAAATGATGTGAACTAACAATAGGAAGTAGCATCAGCAGAACTTGGGAACCTAAAGGATTTGAGGGTGGGTGGCCCAAAGGATTCTAGGATTACAAGTAAGGACAATGGAGATTGCTAACCTCAATTGAGTAACCATTACGTGCCAGCTGTTGTTATGTACCTACTGTGAATCATTGTATAGTCTTCATTTTAAAAGCTTTATTAGGTTGGGATAATTACTTTCTATGTTTTATGTAATAGAAAACCCTGCTGGGGGCACAGAGAGGTTGAGAAATTTTCTGAAGGACACACAATAGAAGCCATTTCTAGAGCTAGTGGAACAAGAGGAGGGATGGATTTCATAGGCTGCCCTGGAAATTCATTCTAATGTTAGACAATCCTCTACTCCATGACATTCTCATAGACCATCTTGATCTGCCTGAGAGAAAACGTTCACATTGCTTCTTTTCTAGCAATAGACTCTGGCTAGAGCAAGTTGATTCCAACTTTAGCATTGCATTCTGTGTGGATGTCCACTGACAGATTATTTCTGTCTGAGATCATCAGAAATGACAAATGTTAGGTCAAGGACACTAGCCAGACAGATATTAAGAGCAGGTAGGGCTCATTCACTAGCAAGAAGATATTTTAAAAGCATTAACAACTTCCTTCTGACAAGTAGCCAGAAATAGCCACAAAAAAGTTGTTGGGTGGAAACTGGCCTCCTCTGAGCAGGAACCAGAAAGGCATCTAATAACAGTTCCCTGCTAAGAAGTTAATTCTAAGAAACTGGAGGGTTTTTTAAAATCTTCATTCAAATGAGGGTACTGTTTTGCTTGGAAGACGACATTGGAAAGTAGTAAGCATGTGTTTGCTGTGCTTCTTCAGCAAGCATTTTACTTGTTCAAGAAAGTACATACCTGCTCAACTCAGCTAGCTGGATGCTAGGAATCCTACTCCACTGGCTTCAGCTGGCCTGGCCAGCCACAGCTTTCTTGGGGACAGTGGCCTGGCATGGTTCCCTGGAGGTCTTTTTTGTATTTCAGGTGCTTGTACTGCCATAACAACTCTCTGTGTAGCTTTGGGCAAGCTCTATCACCCTTCCGGGGAAAAAATGAGACACTAGAACATGAGGCTTCCAAGGTCTCTTCTATCTTTAAAGTCCTTCTCTTCTGCTTGAGTCTAGGAAACAGCCCAGCCTGGTAGTTTCCTCTCTGCTATCACATATTATTACAAATGGGGTGACTTAACAGAAATATATTATCTTACAGTTGTAGAGGACAGAAATAAAAATTTTGGCTGGATTGATTTCATCTGGAAGTTCTGAGAGAGCATCTGTTCCATGCTGTTCTCCTAACTTCTGGTGGCTGCTGGTAAGCCTTGGTGTTCCTGGGCCTATAGACACATCACGCGAATGCCTGTCTCTGTCTTCACTTGGCTTTCTCGTGGTCTTCCCCTTCATGCCACACAACATCCTCTCCTTTCTCTTCTGGGGACATCAGTCATTGGATTTAGGGTCACCTTAAATCCAGGATGATTTCATCTTGAGAACTTTACACCCGCAAAGACCCTATTTTCAAATACTACAGGTTAGGACTTGGGCATATCTTTTTTGAGGGGCACAGTCAACTTATTAACAAATAGCTAGTATTTAGTGAGATGTAATATGTGACCAGCTTGTTTCTAAGTGCTTCATGTGCGTGGTCATACTTAACCCACACAATAGCCCGATGTGATAAAGGCTTGTATTGTATGCATTTTACCAATGAGGAAACTGAGAGGTTGACTAACTGGCCCACATAACCCAGCTATTAAACCAGGAGGCAGAATGCCTCTAATACACACTCAAACAAGGATTCCATGCTGCCTCCCATACAAATACAACCACACAAAGTGCCAACCTTATGCAGATTATAGGTACTATCAGATTTCAATCATTAATTCATTAACAAACAGCACAGTAGGCACTCAACACAGCTTTTTGAATGAATAAATGCTTAAAATGTCTCGGGTTCTATACTGGTCAGTGAAGTATAGATGTCAACATGATTCTACTATGCTTTTCTTGCTAAAATTAGCAATGACTCTTCTCCATATTAGACCTAATTTAGGCTTTGATTAAAACGAGCAATAAGGCAGAGAAATTCAAGACACTAAGGGTCAGAGATGTGAAACAAGACTGAGAGTTATTCTCTTATCCATTTTTTCTCTATTAAGAAAACAACATCAGAAACATAAATAAGTGAAAACATTACATGACTTTCACAACCACATGGATTTCAGCCATCTGCTTGTGAAATCTCTCTTTCATTTTCATACACTCTCTTTTGCTCTCTCTTTCTCATACTAAGAGGATCTTCTTAACTTAATTTTTTTGGTGTGTGGGGAAGTCACTAGTATTCAACCCATAAGAAGGAGTCGACCACAAGGAATACATGTGCATGGAAGTGGTGGTGCTGCTGCTGTAGACCTTTTTTATAAGCTCTTCTAGGCAGACTGAGTGGCAAGTATGATATTCTTAGTTCACTTAAGGCAGAGTTTATAGCTAGGTCCCTCTTGTTCTTTAGTAGCAGCATTTTAAAGCAAGCTAACATAATTTCTAAACACAGATTTCTTCCAGGAAGTTCTTAGGCTTATATGCCCCATTTACTGGAATATGCAAAGTTTGTCTTTCTAAGTAAGGCTCATGCAGATCTTGGTGTGACTTTCTTGAGAGTAACAATCATAAAGAAGTGTTTCTATCTTTTTCTTAAAGGAAAGAAAGAACAAACCCTTTTGATGTACACCAAATGTTTGGAGCTTTAAGCTTTCAAAGAGGAATATGGCTCAGGCTGTCCTGCAACAATGGTTCTTGCTTCTTACTGTAGTGGGCCTTGAGCAAACCCAGGAACAGGAGGTTCAAAGAGCTGGAGGGACTTATACAGTGAGCAAAGGTCAGGCTCAAAGCCCACATTCATGGAATACTACATAGAATATTTGGGATGAAGTGAACTTGTTTAGGGAACTGTGTATTTTAAGCCTGGAGAAGGAGGTTTGTAGAAGGCTCTGAAAGCCAGGCTCTGATGTGGGAGCTATTTACAAAATGTGCTGCTTGTGACACCCTGAAGTAGCAATACTTTAGTATATGAGGCCTTAGGGAATAAAATAAACTTTTGTCACCAATGATCAGTGGTTTTTAAATCTAGAATTTGGGGGTTAGCATTTGAACTGTTTTCCTCAAATGAAATTTTATCGACATAAACTCCAAATTACAAAATATGAAAACTGGCTTGAAGACTAACCAAAGCCCCCCTGGCCTCTTCTTAAAGCATTTCTCCCCATCCCATCCCATACTATACCCTAGAATTTCTCAGAACATGGATTGAATCCTTTCACCTCCACCCCATGGAACAGAGCTTTACAAAGCATGGCACTCGTGCCATTATAGTACATGCAGTAATTTAGTATAGGCACAGATAAATATTTATACTAAATTTTAATATTCATGTATTTATTTTAATGTGTATTATTCTCTCAAGGCCATGATTTAGTGGATATGGTGGTTTAAATGAAGTTAAACATAAAATGGGATTTAATTTAAAATTAATTTGAAAAAATGCTAATAAGTAATGGTGCAGATAAAGTTTTTAAAAGACTTTCATATATTAGATGTTTTTCAGTTATTCAAAGTGATAGATGGTTAGGTTAGCACAGAAAAAGGGAAGTCTGAAGATAAAATCCATTCATAGTAGCTTTAGTTTCTTCACTTTTTGCCAAAGCTGATGGCAAATAATAATGATAATAATGATGATGATGAGGACTAAATTTATTTCACTCTCTTTTCCTGTTCCCTTTTTAATGGAACTAGAAATAGTTGAACAGAAGATGACTCCGCAGGGGAAACAATAACTCTAGTTATTCTGCAAGTCAGAAAAAGCAGGCTTGGTTAATTGGGTAGTAGCTGGAGAAAACTGGATTGTTACTTTGAATACAAAACATATTCTGCCTCCAACCCCAATCATACCCCCTCCTGCATATTAGATGCATTCCAGAAAAGTTGTGGGTAATGAAAATAGCTGCTAGTGAGTCATTATTCATTGACTTGCTTACACTAGCTGAGAAGTTTTCCCAGAGGAGAAAAAAAAGATCCCAAACTATGATTAAAACTTACATTTTAAGAATCTTAATAATCATATCAAAAAGTTTTCTGTATGTCTCAATGCATTAACATTTAGCTGCCACATAGACCAGCAAGTGAACAATGAATCCATATGATAACTTTATATGCAATTATTATTATGTTTCCTTATACACAAATCTGATAAACACCCCCCTTGGCTGGACTGATTGTATTCCTTGGTATTTTGTCCAAATTTCTCCCATGTATTTGTGCCCTTTAAATATTCCTGAAAGTGGTAATGGGGGCTTCCCAGGCTCAAATCTCCTTAAACACATCAGTTTTCCTCCAAATATGACTGTCAATGTTAACTGAAATAGCAAGTTTCTTTGCTTTAGGCAGGAATTTTAGAAACTCACTATGATAGCAATACTATTCTCTTGTAATCAGAAGCTCTATTTTTCAACAGCAAATAATGGGAATACAAGTTAATTGTTATGTAAGAAATACAGTTTAGTAGACAAAAATCTTTCAAAACGCAGATCCCAGGGAGAAATTAATAAAAGATATCCATGTACATTAAAAATGCAAATAAAAGTGAATTTTATTGGTGGGGCAGTAGAATATTGATAGTGTTACATCTTTACTCACTCAACCCACCAAAGAATGGTTTATTCAGCTTCTAATGGGTGCTGGGTATTGTATAAGCTGCTGGGGAAATAGAAACAAATAAGACTTGAGTTCTATCCTAAAGGAATTGCCAGCCTAAAAGGGAAAATATTATAATATAGAATTATATATGTAACCTACATAACTTCACAGATATGTATGTATGTATGTATATATATTCTTCAATCCACTGAATATGTTGAGTCTAATGCAATGACAAGAAAAATGACCAAAAAAAATGACAAGAAAACAGTTTAAAGTATTTTTCAAGATGATACTGAGTTTGAGTTTTTAATGACTCTAAAAACTTCTGACGGCTTTTACTCTTGCTGCTGCTCTCTTTAAGCCACATGGGCAAAAATGAGATCTACAGATTGAGTCAGCCAACCTGTATATTTGTAGTCATTGACCTAAGGATTGCTCTGTCATTTCCAAAGTTTGCCCTTAAGATCATTGTTCCTTGAGATATTTCTCCAAAAATCAGAGGAGAGCGTCATGATCAACAATTTGAGAATCACTGAGTACTTCCTACCCTACAGATTCATGACAAACCCTCACATAAGAGCTGTATGAAATATTGTATCAAAAAACCCAGTTTAATTTAGAGAAATCAGTCTTTCCCAATCTTACTTGATCATGGATGGCATTTTTATCTATTGACATTCCATGGAAATAATACTCACTGAATGTTCTTTTGGAAACGCTGCAGCAATAAATGACAATCATGGATCTAGTGTTCTGAAAAGAGTGTCTGTAGACCATTTGTACTATTTTCCCCAGTGACATTTTACAAAGATTAAACTTTCCTGCCCTGTTCTACATATTTCCAGAATCTAAAGTTTATATGTTGCAGCAAATTGGACAAATTGAAACTCAAAATAAATAGGTATATAAGAAGAAACAACCTGTAACATGAAAAGTTATGACCAAATGCAAAAGAAGAAAAAAAAAAACCCATTTTCTACTCAGTGGGCAAACTGCTGTTAAACAACTTTTATAAATTGCTTGATTTTCCATATTTTTTCTTCCTGACATAAATATGATTCAAGTGTTTGAATCAATTCTTATGTGGCCACTTTGTTAGCTTCAAGTTGTAGATTACTCCTTCAGTAAAGGCTAAAATAATTCAGCAGAAAACATAATCAACTATAGAGAGTATTTGTTTGTTTGTTTGTTTTAAAGAAAGTGTGTACATAGAGCCATGATAAGCTCATTAGCTTGACAGAATATATTCATAAGATCAATGTAGTCAGTCAAAATAATTTTATTTTTACTGTGTCAGTACCACAGAGAATGACCATCCCTTTGACCCTTATTCTTTGAGAAGGCCTTCTGTAGCATCAAAAATCACTTGAAAATATTCGTCATGGTCACTTGTTCTTCCCATTCATCCTTTTGAAGATGCTAAAGTGTCCTAGAATCCTACCTTTCTTGCTCCTGGCCCACGGTAATTTCAGCTAAATTTTAGGAAGCAATATGGTTGAAATATGTACCCCAAGGTTCATGTGCTGGAAATTTAAACAATCACTAATGCAGCAGGTTGAGAGAGCGCAGCTCTTAAACAAGGTAACCCAGGTAATGCATTTATAAGTGTCTGACCCAGAGTACGTGTTTCTAAGTGTTGGTTTATATTCCGTAATTATGCATTATTTGTTATCATATATTACATGACTTGCCAGTAATTTTAAGTTCAATCTCTCCTTCACTTCTTACAACAACACTATTGGCTAGTTATTATTATTATGCTCATTTTACAGATGAGGAAACTGAAATCTAATGACACTAAACAACTTAAAGTGAAAACCAACCAGGTACAGATCCTAGAGATTATTTTAAGTCCAATCAAAAGCTAATTTAAATATTTATCTTCTTATAATTTATTAAACTTCAACTATTACAATCCCTCTTAAGCCAAGGGAGATTCAATAGCTCATTCATGGTCATATAAAGTCCAAAGGGGAGCCTGATGTGACGGTTGATCTTATGTGTGAAATGGCTGTTTTCTAATGTCTAGTAATTCAATCAAACACTAGTCTAGGTATATGTTGAAAAGTATCTTGTACATGTGATTCAGTTCATAATCAGTTGACTTTAAGAAAGATTAGCCTAGATAATGAGAGGTGTGGGGGTTGGTGGGGGCGAGTAGTGTTAAATCAGTTGAAAGGCCTTAAGAGCAGAACTGAAGCTTCCCTGAGGAATAGGAAATTCCACCTGTGGACTGCAGTGTCAGCTTACACCTGAAAGTTCCAGCTCGCTCATCCCCATTGGCCTGCCAAATAATTTTCAGATTGCCAAGCCAGCCCCCACAATCACATAAACCAATTCCTTGCAATAATTCTCCTAATATATGTCTCCTACTGGTTTTGTTTCCCTGGTGGAACCTTGACTGATACACCTGAATTCAAACACAAATCTCTGTGTCTGGAGACAGAGGCCAGCTCTCTGATCTTCTGGCATCATGGCAACCATCAATGTTCAACTCATCAAGGTCAATTGGGTCAACTGACTTAGTCAGTTGCCATTAACTTACTTAGGAAGCTTTAAACATATGAACCATAAATAAGCAATATGAATGTTCGTATATTTATGTAACACTACTTCAACTATTTCTAAGACAATAATAGTAATATTAATAGTCATTAACATTTACTAAGGAATTACCATGTTGCAGTAAAGGACCAAGATCTTTAAAATCATTATCTTATTTCATGGATAGAAGCTATAAAGTGGTAGGATCCTTCTCAATACAAGAAAGATTTTCTAAGCACAAGAGCAGTCTAAAGATAGACTAGGCTGATCCAAGAGATGGAAAGCTCTCCATCTGTCAAGGAATGCAAGCCCAAGTTCAAGTCACTTGACAGGGAAGTTAGAGAAAAAAATTCAGCATTGGATGTTAGCTGAAGTTGACAAACCATAAACTCCCTTATTCCAAAACTATGTCCTCTGGCAATTTACATATTTAGTCTCCATCATATTTTTAAACTGTTGGTAAAACTGTCCTTAAATGACTGAGTAAATGTATGCTTGGACTGTTTGCAAAATTGGAAATAAATCAATGAACCTTATCTTTCCTTTTATAGCCTCCCATGAGGGTGACTGTGAAGATCTATAAACAGGCACACAATACATGCAAGTTAAATCAGAGTCAATTCTTAGTTATCCACATTAATAACTGAAGCAAATTGACAGATAATCCAAAATATAAGGGCCAGCATATTTTGTCTCTGGTCTTTACATTCTGTGTCCCCACCTTCTCCATGATCAGGAAAAGGTAGCTCTTGGCTTAAAAAGTATTCTCTTCCTAGATAGAATTCTAGTTCTCCCTTTCACTTTTAATATCTATATTAATTTTTTAGAATCATTAATTAAACTGAGTCCATTAAAATTAGCATCTTTTTTTTTAACAAAAATTTCCCCTGGACTCGCTAAAATTCAGACCACCCAACAAAAAAACTGAGGGAGAAAATGGCAACCTTATTGCACACAAATGTATCCATAGGACATGAAGCAACAAACCTAAATTGCGAGGTGTCTACAGATGAAAAGTACTTCGCTTCATGAAGGAAACTCACACTGATCTGATCCTAAGCACAGAAGAAGGCTCCTTGTCTTGTCTTGACACTAAAACTACCCAGTTACTCTCTCGATAGGGTTGAACATAGGCCACTTAGTCTAGATAATCTAAAGCTGAAAGAGAGTACAGTGATGTTTGTGAAATGCTTCCAAGAATTTTAGAGAACTAGAGGTAAGGTATGAACCATTCACTTTCTAAGCCGTAACCCACAGCTCGGCAAAGAAAAAAAAAGTTTCAAATTCATTTTCATTTTGTTTAAATAAAAAATTAAAATACCATAAACGAATTTAAGACAAAATGAAATGTGTCCATGAGAGGCTACTGGATTAGAAAGTAGAACAAGCTGGGTTCTAGATTCAGGTCTGTCAATAATTACCTAAGAGATGGTAGGCAAATGATGGAACTTCTCTGGGCCTCAGTGTCCTTATCATAATAGCACCTACTACCTCATGAAAGCTTTCTTCCATGTATTTTGGTTGTTTTTCTAAAAGCACTTTCGCATTTTACTTCAGAGAATCCTTCAAACAACCTTATAAACTAAGAACCATTAGTAACCCCACTTTACAGATGAGAAAAGTGAGGCACAGAAAGTAGCTTGCCCAGGGGAGGGTCATATTAGCGGGATCAAATGACATTTCAACCCACACTTAACCACCTGCTACACTGCATCGCAGCTGGAAAACATAAGAGACGAACTAGGTGCCATCTCGGGACACCTCTCAGGATGCTTTAGCTCCTTTTTTCTGTGATTCTACAATATAGCAAAATATCTGTTAAGCAGATATTTTTAAAGGGCTAGCCTCAGAAGGAAATTCCATTTGAATACATATTCATCCTTTAAGATGTGTATCAACTGTCATCTCCTTTGTGCCCTAGGCAAAGATGCCATCGTATCCTAAGTGAGGTGAGTATGATTTAAATTCTTCTCTCAGCACTCATCATACCATCTTTATCCTGTCTTTCTTATCTACTTGTTTGCCAACTTCCCTACATCAAGACCATGGTTTGTTCATCTCTGTGTGACCCAAGAAGCTGTAACATGATAGGTAATCAATAAATACTGTATTTGTTTATAAGAGGACAGAAAACTCAAGGTCCTGAGGGTAGACCCTGTTTGGCATGATGAGAAACAGCAAGAAGGCCCGGACAGTCCTCACCTTATGATGGTTCCACTTATGATTTTTTGACATTACAATGGTGTGAAAGCAATATATATTTAGCATGCTCCTCAATATATGACAGGGTTATGTACAGATAAACCCTCATAAGTTGAAAATATTATAAATTGAAAATGTACTTTTGGCTTACAACATATTCAACTTATGATGGGTTTTCCGGATGTAACTCCACAGTTAGTTAAGGAGCATCTGTACTGTGTTTAATAGAGCATGTAAGCTGCACAGAAGGTAAGACACTTCCTGATTATGACAAAGTTTTTGAGAAAGAATGTTTAAGAATAAGGTATTAGGGGCCGGGCACGGTGGCTGACGCCTGTAATCCCAGCACTTTGGGAGGCTGAGACAGGCGGATCACAAGGTCAGGAGATCGAGACCATCCTGGCTAACCCAGTGAAACCCCGTCTCCACTAAAAATACAAAAAAAGAATTAGCCAGGTGTGGTGGTGGGTGCATGTAGTCCCAGCTACATGGGAGGCCGAGGCAGGAGAATGGCATGAACCCGGGAGGCGGAGCTTGCAGTGAGCAGAGATTGCATCACTGCACTCCAGCCTGGGCCACAGAGGGAGACTCTGTCTCAAAATAAATAAATAATAAATAAATAAATAAATAAATAAATAAATAAATAAATAAAATAAAAAATAAAATAAAATAAAATAACGAATAAGGTATCGGGATAACCTAGTTCCCTGTTTGACTTTGGTTTTTGTTGCTATAACAGAATACCACAGACTGGGTAATTAATAAAGAAAAGACTTTTATTCAGCTCACAATTCTGGAGGGTGGGAAGTCCAAGGACATGGTGCCGGCGCCTGGTGAGAGTCATCCCATGGCGGAAGATGGAAGTGCAAGAGGGACAGGAGAGCAAGTGTGAGAGAGTTTGCTTTTAGAACAACGCTACTCCCAGGATAACAGACCCACTCTCATGATAACAGCATTCATCCATTGGTGAGGGTACAGCCCCTGCGACCTAATTAACTCTTAAAGATCTCACCCTCTCAACATGGCTACACTGAGGATTGATTAAATATCTAACACATGAACACTGGGGAACATGTTTAAACCATGTCACTCCCTTGGCCCTGCCACCCATGAACTCACCCCATCTTATACCTCCAAACTGTCTTCTCTTGATTTTAACCTTATTATCTCCTGCCACAGTCCCCTGGAGCCACGCAGGCCTTCTGGATGTTTCTTGTCATGCCAAGAAGACCCCACTTTCAGAAACCTGAGTTTTCTGCCCTCTTGCCTGAAATGTCCTTCAGATTCACATGACTCATTTTCACACTTGCTTTAGATCCCTGCTAAAATCCCTGTGAATGAGACAACCCTTCACTGACCACCAACAGTAAGAATCAACACCCTCCACTCACAGATTCCTCCTCCTGCTGCCACCTCTTCTTGTCAATGACACTTGCTACCAACTGGAATAGGACAACTATGTTTCAATAGAGCCAATTTCTCATCCATTCAAACCACAGTGCCATAAAGTTAGAAACTTTCATCAATTCATCTCCTGCTATCTCCTCAATGCCTAGAACAGTGCCTAGCACAGTGCAGCCAATCAAACACTGTGTAGGCAAATGAATGAATAAAGGAAAAAACTTCTTGTCATACAAATTGTGCTTTTTAAGGGGTTTGTTATGACAACAATAAATTTAAATGTGAAGCATTAGTTTAACAACCCAAAGTTCATCTCTGGTCAGCTTTCTGTCCCAAGGTCTGTTATATTTGTGAAGAAACTACCAAGAGAATGTGAAGTTCATGTCTTACTGTCATATTTGGGTATCTGTGTTCTATTACTAAGAGGGAGAATGGGTAACAGGAGTGTGTTGGATGCAGGAAAATTTGTGGGCATCTGGATACAGGGAAAATCACCTTAGTGTGGCAACTAGATAGTTGTGTTATTAAACATCTGCCTCTCTCTGCACTTCTCAAAGTCATGAATCCCGTCTCATTCCCCTGTGCCTCCAGGGCTGGGCAGAAACACGCTTGTTGAGTGAATGAAGCCAGCACTAATCTCAGGCTTCTCTCTAGCCCCAGTTCAAGTTACCCTTAACTGGGCCATGGTAAATCTATAGTATCAAGTTCAGATGCCCTATGAGATTCTCCTTCTAGAACCATATTCACAGTCTGTACCTTCTAAGCCATGTCAATACTTTTCAGGTACCCTCATCTCATTGATTAGCAAGCCCAAATTACAATGAGAAGATACTGTGTCCAAATCTGAATCCAAACCCTATGCAAACTTTGGCATTTACTCAAGACTCAATAAATGTTAAATAAATGAATAATTAAACAATTCAGAGAGAAGTTTTCCCAAGAGGAGGATGAGTGCTTAGGAGGTACTCCTCAGTGCACATACACATTATTCTAGTCATTTAGTTAACTGATAGGTATTAGAATTTTTAGTTTAAAAGCATAGGAAGGTTAAGTCCAGAAATATAAAATGATTTGCAGATGGAGATACCTTGTCATTGGTGGTAACAGGAAAAGTCTGAGATCTATTTACTTTGTGTCAGAAACTAGTAACTTCAATTTTAATAAGGATTTATTCACTTCTCTCTTTTGCAACTGCTTGTTCATGTATAGAAGAAGCAGAACAGTTCCCTTGGATAAATATATGAAAGCTAGCCCCATCTATTCACTGACACGAACCTGAGGTATTAATCATGCTAATCCATTAGTATATAAAATATCTAAATAGCTGTCTACCTCTTGTATGTGTATGCATACAAAAGTTCACACACATACACATATTAATATATATAATTGATATATTATCTGTATTTGTATAAATATTATTCATGTTCATTATATATTCATTTGTATAAATATTTTTATATATGTATAAAAATATATTTATATATTATTTATATGTAAATATATTTGTATATTATTTATATATATATATTTTTATATATCCAAATAATATATATATATATAATTGGAGAGAGAGAAAGAGAGAAAGACAGAGAGAGAGATTGAATATGTCAACAGACAATGGCCAGACCATATATAAATGTAGAACTCTGACCTAAAGCATGCATCTACCTGTCCAGGAAACCAACCCCTTATCTGCAATAAACAGCCCAAGAAGGCAATCTGCCATAAATCAGACTTGCAGGAAGCCAGATCCCGCTATCACTAGTAATAATCCAGGAAGCTAAACAATAGCTTCTGTAACAATCAGCCCAAATTGGCCAGGCTTTAATTAATAACTGACAGCTTCCCCAATTTTTGTCCCCAGTTTTTACTTAGAACCGACCAGAGAATGCCAAATACGTACCACTAAGCAATCACATTGTATGCCTGCTCCTAATTAGCTCCTCTAAAGAGTCCTCAGATCAAAGACCTCTCTCAGGGACACATCTGAAGCCTTCCCTTTTTCCCACTATGAAGTTTTCCTACTCCTCTGCCTGCCTTTGAGTCTCTACCAAAACCAAGTGACAGTGGCTGACTCCCTTGCTACAGCAAGCTCTAAATAAATAGCCACTGCTTGTTCTCATTTGGTTGGTCTTCATTTATGTGTGTGTGTATATATTATGCATATATATTATATGTATATATAATGTGTATATATACATTATGTGTATATATCATATATCTATATATTAGTACATAAAATATCCATTATATACTTATATATAATTTTTATGTGCATGTAACCACTGAATTGTTTAACGTTTTCTTTAAATATACATTTCACATAAAATTTTTCTTTTAACATTAATTATAATACTTTTATCTTAAACAGAAAAATAGTAATTTCCTAATAAGCACTAAATTAAGTACTTATTAAATCTATTTACTGAATTGCCACCTAAAAACATGTCATGTGCTATTAATAATGCATGTAGCTTAGTTGAGGCAAACGCTGAGTTTACAGTAGAAACCTGTTCCTGAATTCGGTTTTATCCCCTCACCTGCTGTGTGGCATAAGACAAATGATCTAACATTTCTGAGTCTTAGGTTCTTACCTCTGAATACCAATGATAAATCCAAACTTGTAGAATTATAGCGAAGATGAAATTCAATGGTATTTATGCATGCACCAGACCTAGGCAGGTGCTCGATCCTCAATAAATACATTTATATTTTAATACATGCAAAATAACAGGAGGCAAGGAATATGAGAAGAAAACTGTAGCATCAGAATCAGGTTCCTTGAATTTGTTCAAATCCAAATGAGTATCTGGAGTTCACCATTGGCCAACTATACAACAGCCAGAAAACGTTCATGTGCATTAAGTAAAATGCTGACAATGAAAAGCTGTTTAAGCCACCTTAGCTGAATCACAATATATTATTTATAAGGAAGACTTTAAAGGGGAGGGAGTACAAGCCTGTGGCCATTTCCAATCAAACAGAATCATTACCAATAACATGTTTTCAATGGCTGCATAGGGGGTCTTTGAACGTTGGTTAGAATTAAAGCTGAGAAAGAGAAAAATATTCAGCAGATGACAAAACAGTCCCAAATCTATTTTCACACATTTTCCAGAAAAGACTGGGCCTCTTTCAAAAGCTTTAAATAGACACTAACAGTAAGAAATCTGGAACGCAAAAATTACATATGTAAGTTATATGTGTATGTGTGTGTATAATTATTTTTTAACAATGTTCACATTAACGTGGGTCAGGTTGCTTTAGAAAAATGGTATAATTAAGGTGGCTTGATGGTAAGTTAGTTCCAAAATAACTGCACAGATTAAGAAATTGATGAAATGCATTTAAAAGATGGGTGAGAGAGATCAGTTTCCTCAGGATGGCTTAGAAGTAGAACTAGTAAGTTCGGTAGAGGCTGCCAGGGGCATGGATACCTGATTCATCAACTCAAAGAGTATGCAAAATCTCAGGACATTAGAAGATGGATCAGAAAGTGTAGCGTTCTCAGGGTTTTCTCCTAGGAGAAGAGCAGGGGAGGTTCTTTTCTGCAGAAAGGAAGAAACAACCTCGGCAATTTCCAAACAAAAAGGCTGGCGTCCCAGGGATGATAAAAAAAAAACAGGTTGTGTGTCTGTCGAGCCCACATGCAGGTCCAGGTGCACTCTGCACCCTGCTCCAGGAACTGGGAAGACTCAGGCCTGGGGAATGCAGTTGAAATGCATCTCTGAACCCCTTTTTTAAGGTATTTCTTACCTGGCTTTTCCCCTCCTGTCTCCCGAGTGATTCCTCAAGCACAAGAGATGACATTTTGCTTTTGCAGGCAGGTACTTTATAGCTACTTCTGAAATATTTGTTTTGCCCTATGAATAGCCACTTTTTATTTTCTTTTATCTCCCAAAAGCTAATTTTTATCTAGCATCCCACTCTCTCTGTCCTACCATTAAAACCTCTAATTTCCGAAGTTTGAGTAAGTCTTCATTTTTCATTTCTTTGTTTTGCTTTTTTAAGATGGAGGCAAGTTCTCTTCAGTTATGTGAATTGACATATAATAATGAAATGTTAGTGTGGGAAGGAGCACGGGTCATTATCTAGCCCACGTGTTATAGATAAGTAAACTGAAGGAAGCTCAGGAAGGTTTACAGTCTAACCATTCTCAAGGCCCCATAGGAGCAGCCATTTAAAAATAGAGCCAAGGTTTTCCGACTCATCTTACTACAACTTGTTGGAGATCTGAACAAAGATTTACCGTGGGGGAACTGAGTGCTGGAGGAATTTCTGGAAGTTGCATTTGTTACTTAATTTTGCATATAAAAATGAGGATGCTTAATGAAAAAGTAAGGAGGTAGCACAGGGCAGGATGTGGAAAGAAGGGTAAGAAGCATGGTATCAGATAGAAAAAGAAGGGATAAACAATAAAATTTACTTGAAAAGAAAAGCTGTAGAAAAGCTTAGGGTGGGAAGAGTAAATCCTTCATGCAACAAGATCTCTCAAACGAGGAGCTGTCCCTCAAGAGACTCAAAGATGTCAGCTTGCCCAGAAACTGTGCATTTTAATATATCAGAGTAAAGTGAAAGAAATAGAAATACAGAGATGAGATAGCTAGATTAGCTAGCTAGATGGATGAATAGATAATTAAGCAGTACTGTATAGTATCAAGTATCAGGCAAAGCATTAACTGCAAACATTTTTAAAGTACTTCAAACCTAAGGAGGCAAGAAGGATTCTTTTTTACTTATATAAACATATTAATTACAGAAATAGTGATTGTATTTATAATTTCAGCTCCATTATCACATGGCACAGTAACTCACACAATGCATCTATTCTTTATATTGGTGTAATTTGTAGCTGACTGCAACATGAAAATACTCTGGTATATCAGGCTTGATAGATTACCTAGAGCATCCTCTTTTTGAGGGCAGGATCAAATTACGTATATCTTTGTATCCTTCAAGGAGCACAGCAACGGCCTTATGTGAGATGATGGCACAATAAATGTTGGTTAAAAGGCTAAATAACAGACAGTAATAATCTCACTAAAAATAAAATAGAGAAGTAAAAGTTTCTAAAATGAGGCCCCACAAGACTTTTTGCCCAGGCAGCTTGCATGCAAATAAAGTGCTAAACCCTGTCAAGAAATTAAAGCCACATTTAAAAATCAAATGAGATCCCTTTTTTATTGGAAGGACTTGGGTATAGATCTATGGTCTGCTAATGCATGAAAGACGGTTCATGTCATTACCAGCCAGATCCTGAAAATATGGATGACAAGCTCCTGAATTACACAGAAAAAGGCAAGTCTTTGCCTCGCAGAAAACTTGAGTGCTTCCCATTTTCTTAATTGTATTGCAAATTATTTCAGACTTCAAAACAAACTTCATCATTTTTCACATTAAAAACAAAAACACAAACCCTCCAGCCCTTTCTCCTCATGCTGTGAATGAAGCTTGTCATTTTAAAAAAGCCTTTATAAGCTCAGCCTTTATTCATCCTATTATTTATCATAAGGCTACTCTATTTAAGGGTAACGCACATTTGCTTACAGAGGATCGGCCACGGTAACAGCTGGGCCACGTGAAATTCAGTCGGAAATTCACATTTAAAACTTAGATTTTTCTCTTTGAATGGCAACTGAAAAGAAAAAAAAAAGTACAAAACACACCAGCTCAGCCAGAGAGCAGAATAGGGAGGAGGGGAATTAACAAATCTTTGAGAAATAAAGCTGCATAATCTGCTATATTTCAGGCCGCTTTTATCCTCCAAATCCCCCATCTTTGTTTAAGCTACAAACAGACTCTATAAAAATCAGCTCACTGGCCTCCTCCTATTATACACCTCCCTGCACAAATCAAATGAAGCCTTGGCTGAAAAGCTGATAAAGAAAAAAATACACCGACACATGAGCAAGCTGATGTATTTTAAAAGTGGTTATCATTTCTGATCCTTTCCTTTCTCTCCAGGGAATAGATCATCTTTCTAAGGAGCACCAAAACTCTGGCACTGAGCACACCTCACCCCTTGCATTTGTTTTTATCAGGGATTTTCTAAAATAATGATGGCGTGAAGTGTTCCATCATTAGCATTGGTTTCTAACACCTAGGGTGTGAGTCGTTGTCATGTAACTGTTTAATATTAGGGCATAACCAAGACCCACTCCTATTATTTGCTCTCACCATACAGTTTTTCCCTGGGAAACACATTTTTCTCATGCTAAAAACAACACTGGCTCTGCATTATCCCAGATACTTCAGGTCTGTTCTGTTCTATTCTGTTTTCATTTCTGTTGTTTGTAATAAATTCTAGATTCTGGCCTGCAATGTCAGAAAGCAATATATCCTTCTTAGCCTTTTTGTCTTAGCTTTTCTGGTGATTTCTGGCATAAGAGGGGGATCTTGAGATTCCCAGAGTCCCTCCCTTTTGTAGCTCTGTTCAGCCAGTTGCCAGCCCAAATATGAGTGTCCCTTTTACACAATCCTACAGCACCAGGAATCTTGCTTCACAGTCATTATCATAGTTACGACTTTATATTGTCTGCTCTTTGATTAATGCCTGTCTCACCTGTACATTGTAAATTCCACAGGGCGGATTTTGCTCTTTATCTCTGAATCTTCCATGCCCAGCTCAGTGAGTTAATTAAGCATGATAAAGACTCAAAAACTATATTGCTTACCAGATTACAGATTTTTTAAAAATAATATTACCTAAAATTTGCAGAGTATATGCTACAAACCAAGCACTTCACATACATTATCCCATTTATTCCTCCCCCAATCTCTATAAGGTGGCAGCTAGTGTCTCCATTCTATTTTAAACATGAGAAATGGAGGCTTACAGAGCTAAAGTCATTGTCCAGTTAGAAAAGCATGGGATGGAATCAGGTCATAAACTCACAAACTTGTGCTGACTTCGGAGCACAAGGGCTGGCCCAATAGTCTCATCTTCTCTCACAGCTGCTTCCCACACTGGGCCAAGACCATCAGAATAAGACCCATTCATTGTCATGATGCCTGGTGCCATTTACCAAGCTCCTACACCCTACTTCTGAGACATTCTGCGTAACACATACAACAATCCTGTTCCATTAAATATTATTATTATCCCCTTTGACTGTCAAGAGTATTGCTACTTAGAGTTCAAGTTACTTCCCCCAGGCATTATGGCAAGGAAAAAACAGAGTTAGGACAAAGCTTTCCCACACTTTCCTCAAGGGACTTACCACTGGAGACAGAAAAAGCAGGAAGAAAACAAATAAACGAACTGCTCTTGACCACCAAAAAGAATCAGACCTAGGGGAAGGATGTCCACAGGAGAAAGAAAGTGTCGACGAAAATGGTGTGCTGGCTGCACAGGTAGGACGCAGGGAAGTAGTTGTTAGAGCTGGAATGGACTGGAAGGAAATGGGCTGGAACTGACTAGACTGGAATGAAATGGATTGAAATTAAAACACACGGCCAGCTTCCCACTTTGTACAAACTTAGTCCGACATATGGCTTCACTTGTGGCTATGAACTGAATTGTGTCCTTCAAAATTCATATGTTGAAGCCCTAACCCCTGATGTGACGGTATTCGGAAACGGGGCCTTTGGGATGTTAGAAGAGGCCACGTGATGTTAGACGAGACTCGCCTGATGGATCAGTACCCTTATAAGGGACCCAGACAGCATGCACGTGTGTGTGTGCGCTCTCTTGTGTTCTCCCTCTCTCTCTCTCTCCCCACACATGCACAAAGACACAAAAAAGTCAAGTGAGCATGCCAAGATGGAAGCCAGAAAGAGAGCCCTCAACAGGAACTGAATTAATCAGAACTTTGATCTTGACTTTTTAGCCTTCAACACTGTGAGAAAATAAATGTCTATTGTTTAAGCCACCCAGTACATGAAATTTTATTATGGCGGCCCAAGCTGACTAAGACACTTGTACTCTCCTGAAAGGTCATAGAGGCCTCCTCAGCCTGCTTTAGTCTCCACATCCCTTGGTCTGGCCAAGGCTGTCTTCAGCCGGCAACATTTGGTGAGAATTTTTTCGCTTATCTTTATTTTTTATCTTTATTTATCTATATTTATCTTTATTTATCTTTATATGTTTTTCACTCTTCAAGCAGTAACTACAAAAAAGCAAACCAATATAAATCCAAAGATATCTGAGGCAAATCCACCACCTTTGAAAAAACCCATCCAGTTCCTTGCTAGTTGTGGGTGAAATTCTAAGAATGTCCCAACAGGAATTCAGAAGCCTTGCCTTGAAAAGTAGATCCTTTCCTTCAAAGCAGGTTTGTGTAAACAATTTAACCTATCAGTCTCAAGTTGCTTAGATTCTAATCTGTTTTCTTATGGATTTGAACCTGCTGCACAGAGAAAAGAACAGCCCCCCTCCCTAATGAACTGTTGTTTCAAGACACGCGGCTTCATGATTTTCACACCCCACCCTCAGCCTTGCCTTTTCAAAGGGGCTAGGGACGTGGTTGGAGCTTTCTTTTATAAATGCAAATACAATTATTAGTTATGCATTTCAATACACCCTAAAATGGTAAAGGACAATGCTCCAGCACTCACAATAACAATGCATTCCTTTTCATCCCCTGCAGAGCTCCAAATGTTACTTCATTAGTGTGGATTTGATCACAATGCTCTTTGCCACCATAGCTTCACTTTCGGAGCCCAAGGAAGCTGCAAATGTTATATAATGTATGATTATTAACTTACATCAAACAAATCACAGTGGCCCAGTCTACTGTTTTTCTACGAATTCAATTCCTCATTAATAACCTTGATTATTATGCATGGATAGAATAGGATTTTATAGTACAGATAGCCTGAAATTGCCATGGCAAACTCATTACCATCCCCAGCTATAGTTCTATATAGAAGTCAAATTGGAAAACGAGAGAAACTGCCTAATACAGAAAGTTTTATTTTGATGAGAGATAGCTGAGATGGTTTCTCATCTGTTTGGGCAAACAAACATGTACATCTGAAGGATCGGCTGTTAGGGACCAAGAAGAGGGAAAAACATTGTGGAGGCATTCTTTTCTGAAAAGAGGTTTGGCAACAAAGCGCAGCCAGTGTAAGTTAAAAATGAGCACTCTACACTTAGAAAGCCAAATTATGCAAATCCACCCACTTCCTACCTAGCTACTGTTTCTCTGCATTGGGCATCGGCTGACTCTTTAAGGTCTGGGGAAAGGCACGTTCACAACCCGCTGGGCCAGCTGCTGAGGTTACACACTCAAATCACAGTCGGGAGAACTAGCCTTGACTGGAACCAGATACACATTCTGACAAACCACCAGAACAAAAAGAATAGAGCTGTAAAGTAGAACAAGCTCCGCACTCAGACGCCTTCTTACTTAAGCTGAGTGTTCAGATCAAATAGCAACAAAAGATATGGTCCAAAATCAGGTAAGGCTGCTTACTACCTTGATAAAGCCTACTTTCCCACCTCTAATTATAATGCAAGGTAGGAATAAATAAGATCCAACCTAGCCACTCATGATTATAAGGTGAATTGGAGTCATTTAAAATTTAACCCTGGAGGAGACGTTGTGAGCAGAATAATTGGAATAAATTTTAACAGATACCCAATGATTAAGAATTTGGAAAAAAAAAAAAGGTGGAGGGCTGTTTAGGGCTATTATCCAGCTAGAATAGTTGTCTTGACCTCTGATTCCTGAGTTGGTCTAGAAGTTCTTGACCGAAAAGTGTGCACAAATACAGTCTAGAAATTGGCCTGTGAATCAGGATCTGCTGCTGACATAGCAGGCAAGGAACTCTGGGTTACAAAACCAAACATCTACAACTGGGGGGTTCATGTCTCTGCCTCAAAGGGAAGCTATAGGGATATCACAAAATAATAAAGAGAAAGCCTTGTGGAAATAGCAGCCCTGGGTAAGAAGTCTTTGTGTGGCACCAGCTAATTCAGGTTTGCTCCTTTTCCAGCAATCCCCTGATAGGCTGAGCACAGCCTTGTGATATGGCAGGCATGTGGGAGTACCACTTTCTGATGTGATGCCTTTCCCCGTCTCCATGACTGTACACAAACCACCCTAGTCATCAAGGCAATAATTAACTTCATTTTGATGTTGCCTAATTACCATGTTTACTTTTCACACTATCATCACATATTGGCTTATTTTTAAAAAATATTGTTATTAGTGGTAACAGATATAATAAATAAAATCTGAATACTTGGGAGAGACAGAGCTGCAGAAGACAATGCCTATTTTTAGAGAGGCAGCCTGGCATAGGGAAAAGAGAACAGAGTTTGGATTCAACAACAAAATCTGAGTTCAAATTTTGATTTGGCCATCATTTTCTCATCTGATAAATAAGAATAATGATACTCACCTTTTAGAGTTGTTGGCTGGATTAAATAAGGTGCTTTGTGTAATATTCTTAACCTAGTTTGCAGCTTAAATGGTAACTGTAGTGACAGTGATGATGGCTAATAAAAAAATGGCTAGTTAAGTCAGTTTTTGGAGCCAGGTGTTTGAAAACCCACTCACTGGAGTAATGCATCCAACAACTATGTATTTAATCCTGTTGATTAAGTAAATGAGCAAATGAGAGAATGAATAAATGAATGAATGAATGGAAATGATTTAAGAAACATGCCAACTTTACTAATCACTAGGAATTTCAGAAGTGGAATCTCTGTTTCCTGGAACAGTGCCTGGTACTCAGAATTTGTTGTCATGAATGAAACGAGACTTCATTAAAACAAAAAAAGGTTCTCCAACAAACGTAGTTGCACTGCTGATCCCTATTTCCTGGCTTTCACCTTCCCCGCAAACCTACACAGAGATGTCCCTCTGCAGACACTCCCCTTCCACCCAGAATCCTTCCCACCCTCTGAAGCACCCTCTTTCCTTCCTCTGCCCCAGCCCCCTGGCTGATGCCCATATCTGGCAGGCCCTGTCTTGCTCACCATGTCTCACCAAAGATGAGGAAGTGCTGCTGCCGCTTCCCATCTTTTCTTTTCTTTTCTTTCTTTCTATTTTTTGTTTTGTTTTGTTTTGTTTTTGGTTTTTGGTTTTGTTTTTTGAGATGGAGTTTTGATCTTGTTGCTCAGGCTGGACTACAGTGGCACAATCTCGGCTCACTGCAACCTCTGCCTCCTGGGTTCAAGCGATTCTCCTGCCTCAGCCTCCAGAGTAGCTGGGACTACAGGCGCCCGCCACCACACTTGGCTAATTTTTGTATCTTTAGTAAAGACAGGGTTTCACGCAGTTGGCCAGGCTGGTCTCGAACTCCTGTCCTCAGGTGATCCACCCGCCTCTGCCTCCCAAAGTGCTGGGATTTTACAAGCATGAGCAACCGGGCCTGGCCAGCTACTTCCCATCTTCTAAGGGCTCGGGTTGTAAAATGCCATCACATGGGTGCAAAAGAAAGAAAACAGTCATCATTCCTCCATGGCAGGGTTTGATGCTGAGGGTAATGATGAATGATGTATGTAGTGGGGACATCAAATTACTAGTGCCTGTCCACACTGGGGCCTCCTGCCACTCGCGTTTCACATCAGTCTCCCCGACGGTCTCCTGATGTGGTGGGAGACAGGAGGGGAGATGGAAGCGTCCTGGAGAATCTGTAAGAAGAGAGGCTCAAACCACCTCTCCAAATGAAGAGCTGCTTTCTTCCTGAGGCCGGCTGGATTCTCCTCCCTTCTGCTTGTCTGTTTTCAAATCAATGACTATATAAATAAATGAGTGAGAAAGAATAAATCTTTCTTAAAGAAAAAAATCCACATTTTAATGTGTAGATAGTACCCACTGTGTGAGATGGGGCTTAACTTCTGCCCTCCTCCCATGCAGGTGGCTAGATTTAGTTACTGGCTTCCAATGAGTAGAGTGAATGAATATTCATTTCAATAAATGGAGAAGGGACCAAAAAAAAAAAAAAAAAAAAAAAAACCAGCAATTCTACAGGAAAGAAACCTGGCAAACACTACCTTAACTGAGAGATGAAAGTTAATATCACCAGCGATGGCCTGTGGATATCGTGTGCCCCCTGATACAATGTGACAAAAGGGTATTTCACCTCCGGAATATTGTTTCAAAACCTACAACCTCAGTGTAATCACAAGTCTAATCACAAGAAAAACTATAAAAACTATACATTCAGATTAGTAAACACTACAGGATATTTGCCTGAACAATACTTTTCAAGATGGACAAGAGAGTGAAAAATAAAGAAAGACTGAGAAACTGTCATAGACCGGAAGTCGCTGTTGGAGATGTGACAGTGAACGCAATGTGATACCCTGGATGGAAAAACTGGTGAAATCCAAGGAAAGTGTGGAGTTTAATTAATTAAAAAGTGACAGAGACAGAAGACCAATTATCCAGGAAGCTGGACTTAGAGATGCCACAGTCTCTGGGCAGCAGCCGGTTACACCAGCCACCACTGGTCAGCCCAGCCTCGTGGATTTCCTCCTCCACTCCTTCCCACCTCCAGCTCTCTCATGCTCCTGAAGCTCAGCTCTGGGCAAGAAGGGTCCTCTCTCTCCACGTTCTCCATCTACCTCCTTTGGATCACAGGCACATGTACCCTAGACTTCAGCTCACCTGCTTCATTCACCAGCATGCCTTTACTTCTAAACCCTCCATCGCTCCCAGAGAATTACCAAAACAAAGTCAATGAAACGTTTTCCCAAATAGGAAAATTAGATTCAACACACAACACTTCTGAGTTTCTGTCCCCAAAAAGCAACAATCCAATCTTTATGTTGCCTATTTGCCTGTATTTTTTAAAACGTTGTTTCCGCCCCCAACTGTGACTCTTTTGTCTAATGCCTAATCTAATGTAACATTTCGGGAGCCTTTTGAATTACATAAATGTGACACTGAACAGGAGTGGATGTTAATGGCTTTAGTAGAAAACAATGGAGAAACATACTAAATTTAGTACAGGAAATCCAGTGTTCAAACCTGCCCTTGCTACACAAGTGGTTGTGTCCGCAAGTTGCAGAATTTTCTTGAACACATGATATCACACTATGCAGGTTTGGAAATATAATCTATATCATACCTTCAAATTCTTGAGTGTTGACAGTCTATTTTTCAATTTATTTAAAAAGAAATCTAGAATTTGACTTCTTTTGTTTGTAGGAGGTAACATAAAATGTGACAGAAATTCATATCAACAGAGACCTCTTCATAAAAAGATTTAATATCAAATATTTAAATTAATAATGTTTTTAAAACCCTAACCAGGAACACAAAAATTATTAAGTGTTTTCCCTGAGGTATTAGTTCTGATTAAATCTCCCAAAATCAGAATAACAAAAAAACTATTAATAAATTTATGTTTGGCATTAGTTTTAAATATAAATGTTAAAAAGATACGGATTTTTTTGTATAAGTAAGTAAAGAGTGAGCAAGACTAGAAAGTTAAAATGTATTTTTTTTTTGTAACAATAACTACTGTTGCTGAGTAAAGTGGACTTTCTTATGTATTGCTGGTAGGAATTTAAATTGATACAAATTTTAAGAATCAAAATGTGATCATGTCTATTAAAAGTCTTTAAATGTAAAACAATATTTTATTTATTTTTCTTCACTTATTTCATTTTATTTATTTATTTTTGAGACAGTATCTGGTTCTATTGCCTGGGCTGAAGTGCCGTGGTGTGATCATAGCTCACTGCAGCCTCAAACTCCTGGGCTCAAGTAATCCTCCTACCTCAGTCTCCTGAGGAGCTGAGGGTATAGGCGTGAGCTCCCACTCCTGTCTTCAAACAATAATTTAAATTTTTATTTTAATTTTGTATTTTTTCTTTTGTGAATTTATTCTAAGAAAGAAAATTCGATGTGTTCACAAAAAATTAATGACAGGATGTTCATGAAGTCACAATTAACTATAGTATAAAACACTAAGGCAAATAATATTCAATGACAGGAGATAAGTTAATTAGATGAAGCTAATTCATAAAACAGAATATTTCACAGGCATTAAAAGGGACATAATAAAAGAAAATTTTATGACAAAAAGGTGGTTGTTGTGTATTGAGCAAAGATAAGGACAGGTTGCAGAGTGCATACAGAATGTTTCCGATTCTGTAAAGAAAACACATACACTTGGAAAACAAAGAAAAATCAGAAGGGAATAAACAAAAATGTTGAATGATTTGTCTCTGAACTATGCAATTATGGATAATTTTTACTATCCTTCTTTCTTTTGCTTTTTTTGTGTTTTAAGAATTATCTTCAACGAACATATGTCCCTTGCATTTCTTCTCCAGTGATTTCTATTTCTCAATGGAGGGACTTTAGAATAAGGACTTACCTGATTCCAAATGACTGGAATTAGTTGTCTACAGATATCATTGAGTTAATATAATACCTGTCTATAGGTGTTATTGAATTTACTAGTCATTTACCTGAGTTTGCTCTAATCCCAAATCACATTCCGTTTAGTTTAGTAATTAAGGTGACAGGTATAGAAGCATCTGTGTAAAAGCACATGATTTAGGGAATCTATTTAGAACATCCAACCAATGGTATCAACACCTGATGTGGTCAGTAGTTTTGGAGGAACCTAAAAATGGGATGTGTCAGGAGGGATTTCAGTAAAACAAAGTTTAGAAATATCGCAAGCCCTGTTATTTGATACACCACTGTTCCTCACCCACCTCCCTAACACCAAAAGGGATGGCACAACTTTGTCATCCTGAGATTCAAATAATGAAGAGTATTTTCTTTTATAGGAAGAAGAAAAAGGAAGCAGAGAAAGAGGAAGAGGAGCGGGAGGAAGATGAGGAGAAAATCAATTAATGATAAAACATACAAGGAGCTTTGAACTCTGGAAATTATTTTTCTATAGCCTTCATATGAAGCCAACCACTGCCCAAGACTGAAAGCTACCGCCTAGCCTTTACAACTTTTGAAAGTTAACCCTTCAGTACATAAAATTAATTTTTACTTTGCCATACAAAATCCAGATTTATGTATGTCAAATGTGAAGAGACACTTTTTCTTTCACATTTTCTATGAAGACTTTTAAAGCTACCAGAGGCATCCACAGAGGGAAGTGAAAATCTGGTTTATATGTATTAAGTACAAGGAGACAGAGAACATTTGGCAAATTAATGAACAAATGTTAGCATTGTTAAGTGTAGAATGAATGAATATGCGAATGGATGAAATAACATTTGCAGTCCTATATTGAATAAATTCTTATCAGAGATAGTTTACTCACACTTTATGCAAATCTTCTGAATTCAGGCCGGCTGATATTTCTAGTAATTTGGGGTCCTTTGATGAGGGGGGCAGTTTAAAACTCTGGGCCCAATTCTTCTCGCTTGGGAAAATCCCTATCGTTCTGGAATATGTCTCAAAATCTTTGTGATAGAAGAAAACAATTAGGAATGAAAGAGAGACAGAAACTGGGAAAGAGAGATTAAAAGAGAAGGCTTTCCAGTTCTTCCAGATGAAACTTTCAAGTGGGCTTCTCTTTAATTAAACCAATCTAAGGCACCCCCCCAGATATCTTCCTTTAAAATATTGAATTTTGACCACCCTGTCAGTTTCTGAAACTCCTTTTGATGATATTAAGTATTTAAAAATTTTTGGAGACAATTTTTGGAGGCATGAACAGCAAGTAAAAAGCAAAAAAAAGAAAGAAGGTTAAGTCATTATGATTTCAAAATATATTAAAGTAGGCCAGGCATGGTGGCTCATGACTGTAATCCCACCACTTTGGGAGGCTGAGGCAGGCAGATTACTTGAGATCAGGAGTTCAAAACTAGCCTGGCCAAATGGTGAAATCTCATCTCTACTAAAAATACAAAAATTAGCCAGGTGTGCTGGTGCATGTCTGTAGTCCCAGCCACTCAGGAGGCTGAGGCACAAGAATCACTTGAACTTGGGAGGCGGAGGTTGCAATGAGCCAAAATCGCACCACTGCACTCCAGCCTGGGTGACAGAGCAAAAAAGAAAAGAAAAGAAAAGAAAAGAAAAGAAAAGAAAAGAAAAGAAGGAAGAAAAAAAAAATATATATATACACACGTACACACACACACACACACACACACACACACAATTCTTAATGAAATAGATTGCATTTTGTACCTGAATTTAGATGTCCATATTTTTAAAAATTATCATTACAATATAAAAATATCAGTTCATTTGTTGGGTTATATGATGGTTTTTTTTAAAACATAAAATAAAGGTACCAAGTATATTAAAGCAACTATTTTTAATGAAATACATTGCCTTTTACACTTGAATTCAGATGTTCATACTTTTAAAAATTATAATCACAACATACAAGTATCTGTTCATTTGCTGAGTACATGAGGGAGGTTTTTTGAACATAAAATAAAGGAATCATACAACTACATGGTACAATAAATATGATTAATGGAAGAAAAATAAAAATTAAACTTGGAATTGGAGATAGGGAACAGTCACCAGATATTTGACTGTGAGAGCTCCATAAATATTCCTTGGTTTTGTCTTTTTAGCACTAAACTGTGACATCTTCCATTTGAAAGAAATCAGCTTTGTTTTCAATGCTTTCTAAGAGACAGTTTCCATCATTTTTTCTTCTGGCAGACACTCGGCTATTTAAACTCTCCTTTTGTCTTTTTGCATTCGGTTATATTCCTGGCTCATACTGCCCTAAACATGCCACATACGAGCCTTGGAGGTTTATAGGTGTCTATCACGATGCATCCTCTGTAACAGTTGCTTAGCTACATCGTACATCTTTTGTTCTTTGCCCATGGATCAATCCCACCAGGCCTCCAATCGTGTGAGCTGTTCTTTTGATTGTCCCTCCATATCCTTTGCCCTTCCCGCTGCTAAAAGCAGCATGGCAGGTACCACCTCATGAACTTTCTGCATCGGTTTGATTTTTGTCTCATGCTAATGTGATACTTGTCTAATAGAACTCATGGACTTCTGGGACATAACCACTTATGCTTCTCTCTTCCACTGGAGAACTGTGTTCAGGATGAGATCTAATTCATGTATATGAATATACATTTTTCTTCTATACTAAGTGATAATTATTCTGTCTGTCTTGATGCCTTACTCTCTTGCACAGGCATATTTTCATTCATAGTTGGACAGGCTTTTCAGCCCTAATAATGACTTGGAATATCTCTTTAATGCAATGCGTGTATTTTACTTATAATAGAAAAAAATCTTATCCTCCTTATAAATACAACTTTCAGTAAGGAGACCAAAATGCAAAACACAACTCGGAAGTGTATGGCTAGGAAAGACTCTCCCAATCACTAATGTGACTTGTGGACATAAATCTGACCTATGAAAAAAACGCATTCACTTTCTCCAGTAATCGAATCAAAGACATAATTGGATAATTGAGAATGGTTATAATCGAGTTTTTCAAATTCTGCTTTGCTTCTGATTCATATATATAGAATTCTGGGATGCTTGTCAGCTCCAGGGATGGTGAGCTCTGCCTGTCATTCTGGGGCAGATCGTCGCATTTTGGAAAACTGTTGTTTTGAAAGATCTTCCTTTTAAAGCACTACAGTTTGTCAACATGTGACTTCTATCATTTCCAACGACTTGTGGTATATTCATTCAACAAATATCATTCAGTAGCAAATATAGTGCCAGGTGAAATACTAGATATTGGAGACTAAGGGGTGAAAAGGCTGCAATTACTGTCCGAGGACATCTCCAGAGAGATCCCAGCTCAGCACATATAAATAGATGACCGTGCATTATGAAAGCTATAACATAACAGATATGTGTGCCACATGTCACTGGCACAGAGAGAAGGGACAATGAATCCTCCAGAGGGGACTAGGGAATGAGGTGGGCTGTGATATCTAAGAACCTGTACATCAGGAAGAAAATAAAAGACAGGAGTCCAGTCAGATGCAGTCTATCCCAAATCTACGGTCTCTTCACTCTATCAGTGCAACAGATACATGCAAACACTCCAAGGTATATTTCTTTACTTAGATTTTTTTCAACCTTTATTATAACTTCTCAGAGAGGTTTAGCTTGACTCCCCTCCACACACCCCATGCCAGCTTTCACTGCTGCGCCCATAGAGATTGGTTAAAGCATCACATATATTCTGCTCATAGCAGTTATCAAAACTAAAATTCATTAATAATTAGTATAAGCTTTACTTTATAAGCTCCTTATTCTGCAAGAATCTAAAGTCTAAATTATCTATGATGTAGAGTCTATATTATAAACCTTATGAGGGCAGGGACCCTGGCTATCTTGTTTGGTGGATCCCCCGAGGAAAAGTAGATTGAGCAACACAGCAGGAGCACGGTACGTATTAGCTGAATGAACACATGAATGAATCCGTGACTATTTCTTATTTTCTTTTATATTTTTCTTTTACATTTTTATTTTTTTTGAGACAGAGTCTCACTCTGTTGCCAGGCTGGAGTGCAGTGGCACGATCTCAGCTCACTGCAATCTCCGCCTTTCGGGTTCAAGCGATTCTCCTGCTTCAGCCTCCGGAGTAGCTGGAACTACAGCCGTGTGCCACCACACCCAGTTAATTTTTGTGTTTTTAGTAGAGACGGGTTTCACCATGTTGGCCAGGATGGTCTTGAACTCCTGACCTTGTGATTGGCCCACCTCGGCCTCCCAAAGTGCTGGGATTACAGGCCATGCCCAGCCAACACCATTTCTTATACAACATGGTTTTGAGTTATTTTACCTACAACCAACTCAAGCTGGTTTAATGTGTAGCCTACAGAATTGAACCCACTGTTTTCAGACTTGTCTACCTTTTCTACAAGGGAGAAAGGCATTTTACAAGCCACAGAAGCCCCTAAGTTTGAAATTCTCCACCAGAAATGGTGAAGAAGAAAGACATTTTTAAGGTCCTGAAGGGTGACTATGGTGACAGGATTCAAAGCCCCACACACGACAGACATGTGGCCAAATTCTTCCCTTCTTCATTAGCCAGTATATGAAAAAAGCAGAGGACGCTCATGGAATCAGGTATACCCAAGAGTGTCCCCATCACCTTTTCTAAAGATTTCAATCGGTTCGAAACACAAGTCTCTTAAAAACCACAGAGCAGCAAGTTCTAGCCAACCAAAAGCATTTACTATTTTCCCAAAATACTTTCTTTGCCTTCCTTGGGATGTGCTTCTTCCACTCCATTTCTACCTCACTGACCCTCACCTCTATCTCTGCCTACTTGAATTACACTCATTGTCTCTGCCACGCCTCCCAACACCTATAGTGGGAAATGACCGCTGTTCTCTGGCTTCACAGGGCACTTTTCCCTTGTTTGAAAATGCTTGTCAGGGCCAGGTCCGGTGGCTCACACCTGTAATCCCAGCACTTTGGGGGCGCAAGATGGGTGGATCACTTAAGGTCAGGAGTTTGAGACCAGCCTGACCAACGTGATGAAACTCCATCTCTACTAAAATACAAAAATTAGCCAGGCATGGTGATGCACGCCTGTAATTCCAGCTACTCAAGAGGCTGAGGCATGAGAATTGCTTGAACTCAGGAGGTGGAGGTTGCAGTGAGCCAAGATTGCGCCACTGCACTCCAGCCTGGGTGATAGAGTGAGACTTTGTCTCAAAAAAAAAAAAAAAAACAATGCTTGTCAGGATGTCTCATATTATAAGGTAATTATGTACATGCTTCATGCCCTGGTGGTAGAAAGAATTCTGAGTGGCCTCCAAGATTTCCACCCCTGGTATATGCACCCTGTATAATCCCACTCCTTGATCATGAGTGTCTCTTGTGCCTATGAGGGGATATTATCCCATGATTCATTTTACAGATGCAATTAAAGTCCCTAATCAGATGACTTCAGGTTCATGAAAAGATAGATTTTCTTGGGCAGGTCTGATATAATGAGGCAAGCGCTTAACGTTGGAGAGTTGAAGGGAGAGGGATTCTCCTGCCTTAAAAAGGCGAGCTGCTTGTTGTAGAGAGGACCCCCATGCCAGGGAGCAGTAGAAGACCTACAGGGATGCAAGCAGCCCCCAGTTAATAGCCAGAAAAAAAAAAGAAAAAAAACAATAGAAACCTCCATCCCACCACTGCAAAAAAACGAATTCTGCCAACAAGCCTCAGCCCCAAATGACACCTCAGTTTCAGCCTTATGAGAGCCTAGCCAGAGCACCTAGCAACCTAGCCTGGACTCCTGACCCAGGGAAACTGTGAGATAATACATGTGTGTTATTTCGATTCACCAAGTTTTTGGTAATTTGATATTCTGCAATCAAAAACTAAAATACCTATCAAATAGATTGTCTCCAATTTTTTGCACATCACTAAAATCAAGGCAGTTAATGACACTTCCCCCTGTACTTGGCTCTAAAATATTTTGAAGATTCAAAGAACAAAATATGGTATGTGCTCCCTGTAAACTATGTTTCTTCTAGACTGTTTAAAATGAAAATGAGAGTATGGAACTTTTAGCAAGTTACTAATAAATAGACTCATGTGGCTTGTTTGTTTGTTTTAGACACAGTCTCACTCTGTCACCCAGGCTGGAGTTCAGTGTCTGGATCTCAGCTCACAGCAACATCTGACTCCTGGGTTCAAGTGATTCTCATGCCTCAGCCTCCCGAGTAGTTGGGATTACAGGTGCCCACCATCATGCCCAGCTAGTTTTTGTATTTTTAGTGGAAACAGGGTTTCACCATGTTGGCCAGGCTGGTCTTGAACTCCTGACCTCAAGTGATCCACTCGTCTCCGCCGCCTAAAGTGCTGGGATTACAGGTGTGAGCCACCGCACCTGGCCAAATCACACGGTTTTTTTGTTTGTTTGTTTGTTGTTTTGTCTTTTGGTTTTTGGTTTTTGTTTTTGAGACAGAGTCTCACTCTGTCACCCAGACTGGAGTGTAGTGACTTGATCTCGGCTCACTGTAAGCTCCGCCTTCTGGGTCCACGCCATTCTCCTGCCTCAGCCTCCCAAGTAGCTGGGACTACAGGCGCCCGCCACCACACCTGGCTAATTTTTTTTGTATTTTTAGTAGAGACAAGGCTTCACCGTGTTAGCCAAGATGATCTCAATCTCCTGACCTCGTGATCCACCTGCCTCGGCCTCCCAAAGTACTGGGATTACAGGTGTGAGCCACCACACCTGGCCAAGTCACGTGTTTTATAAAGAATGAGGAAACATTAATTTGAATCCTGACTTTATTACCAACTAGCTGGGTTGCCTTGAGCAAGTCAAAGCAAAGTCAATTTCTTGGTATGTTAGCTGTACATATAAATACTGATTATAATAGCTATTACTTATTGATAAACTCCTGTGTATCAGGGATTATATGTATATTACTCACAAATACTATAATAACAGTGTCAGAGAGACATGATTTTCATTATACAGATTAAAATGGTGAGGCTCAGAGAAATCAGCTGTAACACCCGAGGTCATATGGTAACTGCAGGACAGGGTCGTGATTTGAAGCCAAGTTTGTCTGACTCACAGGCCTGGGCTATTTGCCTTTAAAGTGAGGGGTTATGTAAGGCATTCTCTAATTGGGTTATCCTGGAAATGCAGACTGAGTATGTGATTTCCACAGAACAAGGCAGGGAGAAGGCCCTCCTCCTCTACACCTCAGAGGTAAGTCACATCTCAGTTCCTGTTGGTCCAAATGAACGCAGGCTGAGGCAATGGCAGGGACCCAGAGCCCAGGCGGGGAGACTGCAGGGATTTAAGAACTCGTTTACTTAGAACAGTGAAAAGGAAGTCAAGCGTGAACTTTCTGAGCTCCAAAGATATTCTCAGGGCCCATTTGCGAATAAGCATAAATCTTCAAATTTATCCAAAGTTTAGCAAATTCACAATGACAAATGTAACAGTTCCTCTAAATTGAAGTTCATCTCTTGGCAGTTTTGGAGGCTTGGAGAAAATGCCAGCAACAAGGACTTGGAAGGAAATAAATCTTTAGATTCCCTGAAAACACAGAGAGTTATTGTGGAAGACATATGGAGGACCCCATACTGCGTTAAGAAAGAAAATTTATAAATGTCAGCTTCGTAGCAGCAATGTCGAAGGGATTTCAGCAATCCACACTGAACTACAATAAGAAAAACAGGCTGCAGGTACACATTTGCCATGAAGAACTAATTATGCTTAATCTGTGCTCTTTCTGGGAGGAGCGAATGAGGAGAGAAGGAGGTAAGTTTCCAGGATCCAGAATAAGAGATTAGAATTTTTTTTTTAATCCAAACAGGTCATGTTTAAAGATTCTCTACTGTTTAAAAAAAAAAAAAAAAGTTCTGAATAGTGGGATGGTAAAGGGTCCACAGTATGGGCCCATATGGCAGAAGAGTTGAATTCTGCATCTTTGAAGACCTTGCTTTTGTCGTCTCTTCAGTACTAATGGTCAGTCTGACACCTGCTCCCAGGTTTGTAGTAATGATGGAATGGCACATGGTCACCAAGTACTACTTGTCAAATATTGACCATGGGTCTTTCTCTATCACAGAAACAGGCACAGTGACTCCAAAGGTGAATGACACAGTCTTCACCCTCAGTAAGCTGACAGATGGTCCTGATTTATGAAAGCATTTCCTAAACTGTAAAGCATTACTAGAATGTTTATCATTTTAACTTATTAACTAATCCAGTAAGTTATTATTGAACATATTTGAAAACCATCAAGATAAGAACCTACTAAGTGTGTGACTCCATTTTTTTTTTTTTTTTTTTTTTTTGGCAAATTATAATATTACAGCAAGAGGTACTTACATGGGACTAAAAATTCAAATCTGTATCTGTCTCTTTTTAGCCAAAACCATGGCTAATATTGGAGAGTCTTGATTTTTTTTCCCCCAAAGGGAAATAGGTAATAAATGAAACTGCAATTTTAAAAATGGGAAATAGGTAGCCGGGTGCAGTCGATCATGCCTGTGATCCCAGCACTTTGGGAGGCTGAGGCAGACTGCTCACTGGAGGTCAGGAGTTTGAGACCAGCCTGGCCAACATGGTGAAACCCTGTCTCTACTAAAAATACAAAAATTAACCGGGCATGGTGGCACGTGACTATAGTCCTGGTACTCAGGAGGCTGAGGCAGAAGAATCACTTGAACCCGGGAGGTGGAGGTTACAGTGACTCTAGATTGTGCCACTGCATGCCAGCATGGGCAACAGAGTGAGGCTCTGTCTCAATAATTAATTAATTAATTAATTTAAAACATGGGAAAGTAGGAAGTGAAGTGTAATCATATGCATTCCTAATTTCCAGGGAATGGGTCATCTTCTCCTCAAGGTTCTGAATGAAGATTGTGCCAATTAAAAGGTATCCTGGTTGGCCACAAAACCCAGAGCTAGAAACAGAAGGAACACAATGGAAACACCAGCTGTCAGGAGCTGCAGCAGGACCTCAGGAACGACGCTGCAAACATCTAATGAGAAATAGAAAACTTCCTACAACTCCCATAACTAATGTCGATGAGGCAATGCTGAAGATGAGCCTGGATTTAATAAATCTTTTAATATTTCCACAGCTGGGCCTGCTTACTCAGGGCTGGTGGACCATTTTCTTAAATAAGGCATGGCGCTGGTCTGACATTAGTTTAACAAGGTAATTATCAAGTGAAAAATAGCTGCTGCACTGCTGTGAACCTGAATAATAACTCTCATAATTACTGATTTTGGGCCCATCTTTTAAAATAATAATAGAGCTCTAAGTACTAAAGCATTTTACAGGAAATACATTCCGGTACAGTGTCTAGAAGGGTGGAGAACTATTAAGGATATAATTAGCGGTTTATTTACATAATCAGTCAAACACCATTTATCATTTCTCTTATGGTCCTATTGAAGGAAAGCAAATAAACATGAGAACTAAGTTATTTTATGCAGGCAAATTTGAAAAAGAGAATTAATATTAATTGTTTTAAAGCTTGAAAGTTGAACTTTCTAAATGCCTCAAGGGAACACTGAGTAAGTATAGCTCAGTTTGCCAAATACTAGTACTTCTCACATATGACATGACAGACATTTCCAAAGGAAATTTTGCATGGACAAATACATCTCTCAGCTAGCTAATTTTAATCTTTGGAATATTTTCAAAGCTTGAATTAATTCTGAAAACACAGACACAAATAATTATCCTTTATCTGAGAACCATCTCAGGTGGTTGATTTTTATCTGCAACGTGAGAGCAACATGGAGATGCCCTGTGTATCTATGAGGAAATAACCTCGCAAGCATTACTGACTGGGACAAGTTCATAATTAGATTTTGAAAGAACTCTTGTTTTTTCATTGTTTTCAGTGTAACAACCTCATCCTGACATAGCAAATGATGCATTTTTCAAAGTAAAACAAAGACAAACAATCGAATTGCAAATAAGATTATTCAAAGGCAGGAATAAGTCACACATAATGTATTTTTTAAGGAAAGTGTGTAAAAATAATGTAACGCTCTTACTGCTTTTGATAAAATGGAGAACAAATTTTGATGTGTAAGGGAGTGATGGTGCTGTGCTTCATTAAATGGGAGGGGCTTTATTACCAGGCTCCTAGGTGACCTTACATCCTCCTTTTTCAGATCTTCAAAATGATAATTAGTGTCATCATTGTCAAATTCAAGTCCTCCTGATTTGTTGAAAAGCCAAAATACATATTGTGACAGGGAAGTTCCCATCAAAGAGTATTAAGGAGAATTCCAACTGGGAAAGGACCAACTTCATAAAAATAAACAAGTATGGCATAATGGTTGTGTGAAGCTGATTCTCCTGGAAGGAATAATAAAAGCAAAATACATGAAGGCACCCAGTTCTGTAAGCTCCTGAATTCAAATACTCCAATATGATTACCCTGATTAAACAATAAATAATGAAACATACCCTGATGGGTAATTTTGTCATGGAGCCTCTACATTCTTAATGAAATCCATCTGAACATTGCTTAATACAGTCGCAGAAGAGTGCTAATTTAACCTGACTTCAACAAATGCTTTATTTTACCTCATCTGCATAAATAAGGTGTGTTCACAGTTCGAAAACATGACATGAATGTGAAGATTAAGCTATACATTGGCTTGTGGGGAAGGATACCTGGAATTGGCTCACTCCACTAAACCAAAATATCGCCAACCATTATTATCTAAAAGAAATACTGCACACATCTCAGCTGAACACTGTTTTTTCCAAATACTGTACGTTTAAAAAAAAATAGTAATAATGTAGCATTTGGAAATGATGTGTAAAAATAATGTGAAGCATTATTAGGAACAGATTCATAAACAGAGGCAGAGGGTATCTATATGAAAAAACATGGCTAAGATCTGCTAATAATCAAGTCTTTGAAACAATAGCTCACTGGATCTTTAGCTCCTCCAAAGCAAGACATTTTGTTCATTCATCTTCTTATCCCCAGGGCACAGAAAGATGACACATGGGAAAGTCATTGAGGAAGGTTATATAAACAAATAGGTGTTTCCACTGAAATTATACCCAGTAAGATGCATTCAATAAGATTCAAGTACCTAGTTAACCATTGCTGAGAATTACTTATTCTGTAAAACTTGACGCTATAATTGGATTTACTAGGAGGTTTTGAGACTATGTGGTGAAATACTCTAGCAATCTGATGATCCAAAGCACCAAAGAAAAAAGACAGTCTTAGCATTGTAGGTTGGGTAGGCATGATTTTAGTTCGAAGTTTAAAATACGAGTCTCAGCCAGGTGTGGTGGCTTACGCCTGTAATCCCAACACTTTGGGAGGCTGAGGTGGGTGGATCACAAGGTCAGGAGTTCAAGACCAGCCTGGCCAATATGGTGAAACCCCATTTCTACTAAAAATACAAAAATTAGCCAGGAGTGGTGGTAAGCGCCTACAGTCCCAGCTACTCGGGAGGCTGATGCAGGAGAATTGCTTGAACCTGGGAGGCAGAGGTTGCAGTGAGCCGAGATCGCACCACTGCTCTCCAGCCTGGGTGACAGAGCAAGACTCCGTCTCAAAAAATAATAATTAAATAAAAGATTAAATATATATATATATATATATATATATATATATATATATATGAGAGCCTCAAGTCCTCGTTCTTTTTGCCGACAAATTTCTAGATTGCTTTATAATACAAAACAGGCCGCAGTCACTTGAGATTGTGATGGTGGAAACTTATTAAAATATGGGAGAAACCATAGGTTTAGTAATGTGCCTGTGGGCTAGATAAACAGACATCTTGGGTCACATTTGTACTATTTACCAGCACTGCATCATCTGTTCAAGTTACGAATATCTATTGAAAGCTTTATATTTGAAAGACATAGTGGTAGAGTGTTTTCTGCCATGAATTTAAGAACTAAGGGTTTTAGAAGGTTAGAAAGAAGTCTTTGCCAGGCTGAATCTTTTTCCGCTAGGAGCAGACTTGATCAACACCCCCTTCTCCATGCCTCATTGTACTTTTTACATTTTTTAATTCTATTTTTGTTATAAAAATTGTATGCATTTAAGGTGTACAATATGTTTTGATATACATATACTTAGTGAAATGATTACCACAATTAAGCAAACTAATATAGCCATATCCTTCTACAATTTTCCATTGTTGTGGGAGCACCTGAAATCATCTCTTAGAAAATTTCTGGTATATAATACAGTATTATTGGCTATAGTCATTATGCTGTACATTAGGTCTCTAGTGCACCACAGAACTTCGCTTGCACTACTCTTCAGGGTGGATGCTACTGCATTAGAGTTCATCATTTATGGGTCTGTCTCCCCTGTTATACTGCAAGTTCCCCTGGGCAAGCCATATATATCACAGTCCTATATGTGGGCTCAACACCTGCCCAGATGCCTGGCACAGTCAACTGTGGAAGGCCTGCAATGCAGACTTTGGACTTAAATTCAGGCAGACTTTGACCTGCATCCTCACTCCCAACCTCTGCTGGGGTGTTTCTTTTTTTAGCTGGGGCTCATGAGTACAGCTTCTGGAAAAAAATAGAAGTAAGACTTGTGAATAAGAAGTCCAGGTAGATCTCTGAGTCTTTTTTGTATAATGTGTCATGCTCACACCACATTGTAGCTGCTCTGGAATTGTCAAGATTTCACATTTGAACATGAACTGGGGTCCTTGAAGTAGGGCTGCTATATTTAACAAAGAAAACACAGGATGCTCAGTTAAACTTGAGTTTCAGATAAATATCAAAGAAGGTTGTAGTAGAAGTATGTCTCAAGTATTGCATTTGCATACTTACGTTTTATCTGGCAACCCTAACTTCAAAGACATAATAAGTTGGAGGTAAGAAGAGTCAGATAACATGTTTCTCAACAATTTTTTATTGTGTAGAACAGTTCTCCTCTCCAGTCCCCAAACAATAAATTCTGGTAGCAACACCTGTCATTGTGACAATGAAAAGATTTGACACACTTTGTTTTACCCACTATGGGGTAGTGTTATTTTGGTTTGAAAACCATAGGCAAGGCCGGACGCGGTGGCTCAAGCCTGTAATCCCAGTACTTTGGGAGGCTGAGATGGGTGGATCATGAGGTCAGGAGATCGAGACCATCCTGGCTAACATGGTGAAACCCCGTCTCTACTAAAAAGTACAAAAAATTAGCCAGGCAAGATGGTGGGCGCCTGTAGTCCCAGCTACTCAGGAGGCTGAGGCAGGAGAATGGCGTAAACCCGGGGGGCAGAGCTTGCAGTGAGCCGAGATCTCGCCACTGCACTCCAGCCTGGGCGACACAGCGAGACTCCATCTCAAAAAAAAAAAAAAGAAAAAAAGAAAAAAAAGAAAACCGTAGGCAATATACTGCATAAAACCGAAAGCCAGGAAATGTATGTGCCAGGACTGTATAGATAACATAGTCACACAGAGTCAGACAAAGAGCACATCACGTCCATTTTCTGGTTAGTGCCTCATTCAGACCTCCAAAACAAGCTCGTGAGGGGAGTCATAGATCTGACTTGTGTTTAAGACTGTACATTTGACAATTGTAACCCCCTAAGAGAAGAGCTAACAACCAGCTCAGATTTCACAACAGCTTGACTTATAACATATTAGGGGACAATAAAAACATACCATATCTGAAACGTCAATTATAAATATGATGATAATTATACCTTCAACTTGTACCGCACTTTAAATTCATTCAGAGCACTTTTCTGTCCATTATCTCATGTGATCATTAGTGTGGTATTTATCAGACATTAGAGAATGGAATGTCTCTTCAAGCCATTGTTATGACCAATTTCCAACTTCTGATACTATCAATTTGAAACCACAAATGGGAAGAGATGGGTCTCCTTTTTCTCCTTCAGAAATCTGTCAGTTCATCTATCAATTGTGGGCTTTCTCTCAAGTATTTTTTATGACTAGTCCTAGATTTTCCATTAATGTCACAAGAACATTCTCTTTCTGAGCAACTTAGGTAATTATGCTAATTTAAGGTAAGAGTTTTAAATAAAATCAAATCAAAAGTAAATTTAAAAATTTGTGATGAACTATCTTTCTCCCAAGAACTGGCCGAGGAAGGCTATGTCTGACAAACAGCAAGAGTTCAGTGAGTTCTGAATGAATGAATCCATGAATGAGTGAAGGAACAAATCAACTTCGAATGACAATCTGCTCTCCTTCTAATTGAATTTGTTACAAATCTCACCAGCCTAATGAAGACTGCTACAGAAATGGACACTCACTAAAATCACAATATCAGTTCCCACTGCACTCCAGCTTGGGTGACAGAGTGAGACCTCATCTTTAAAATAAAAATAAAATAAAATCACAACATCAGAGGCTACAGCCATCCGGAAACCATTTAATGGATACCCATGTGAATAAATGCACGGTCGAGTCATCTGAGAAAATGACATTTATGTTTTCAAAGCAACCAAGATGCCACAGTCAAAGGCAAGAAACCATTCCCGTAATTAACCATCAAGGACTACACTGAGGAAGTGCATTCTTTCCTTGAAAATAAATTTTTGAATGCAATCAAAATCAATTTCCTTTCCTCTGGTCCTCAGTGAACAAGATACAGAGCCCACTCTTTACATATAACTTGCCCAAATAAATTACCAGCATTGATAGATGTCCAGCAGTTCCTTGCTCTCTGAGCAAAATGGGGGATGAAAATCTCACTCTGTCGGACAGATGTGGTCATTGTAATTTTTTGGAACTTGTTTGTTTAAATCACCACTTGCCATTAATATCCATCTTTCCCCAATTGGTCTTAAATTCTTGGTTCATATGTAGAAAGAAGACAAGTCTGTTTTGGCTCTGCCCCAAATCAGAGTTCTTTCCATTATGTGCCAAATAAATAATGGGAACTATCCTCCATTGTAATTTGAAGTGGCTGTCGTCTCATAGGTTTAACTCACTCACTTATTCTGTCATTCATCCATTCATTAATTCATGCAGTAAATATTTATTTACTGTGTGCTTTTCAAGAGTAGCACTAAGCTGAAGTTACAGGTGCATCTCATTTAACCTTCACAAGTACCCTAAAATGTTGGCATTATTGTTATTCAGATGTTACAGATCAAGAAACTGGGGTTAAGGTAGGTTAAGCCACATGTCTAATGTCATCTCACATGCCTAACATCCAGCAGTTACAGAGGAGCAAAGACTCAAAATGAATCTGTTTGGATCCAAAGTCCATGAATTTTATCTCTATCTCAGTGGATGGAAAAAAAAAAAAAAGAATGAGGAATGTTTAGGGAAGCAAAATTACTTTATGGAGGATCAAGTCTGCAGGGCCAGCTGGCCACGCCTTCTGAGAAGGCTCAAGAGCTTTAAGCAGTGGCCAGAGGAACCTGTGGGACACCATAAAGGCATTATTCCTAGAAAAAAACACACACTGGTCTTAAATTCCTGCGCTTGAAGTCCCTTTCCCCATGTGCTGCAGTGCACACTCTTTGCATGTAACTTTTTAAAGTGGCCACATTCCTGCCATGGTGGTTACTAAGTGCGGTGTCAAAACGCCTTATGCATATTATCAAGGAGTGATTTTCCCAGAAACATGTTTTAAATCATGTAGTGGGATATTACATAAAGACAAAGAGAAAGTAGAGAAAGCATGCTTTCAGAATTCCTAGATAGCAAGCACAGTAAAAATACAGCTGGGTGAGGTCGAACCAATAAAAAGCAGTAGAAAAATAGAAACCAGAGATAGTGAACCTACTTGGGCCCCTTGCAGAATTTCTCTACCTTAGGGGAACATGTCCAAATACACAACACATAAAAACACATATTACGAGACAAAATTGAAGAACTTAGTCAATACTGCAAAGCTATTGGAGCTTTCAGGAAAAATAAAGGAGGTAAGGAACGACAATGTAAAAGAGAAACAGCAAGTGTAGAAATGGCTCCACAGAGGTGCGGATTTGCGTTTCTTCAGACTATCTAACGAGCCTTGGTGACTGAGGAAAATAAAAGCACAGAGAGTGAGGACATTTCTTAAAACAACTTTTCTCTTTTTGGAGAGAGAAATGTCCCCCCAGCAGCCACGGAATACCTTTTGGCTAGTGTGGCCATGAATATGTGTGGTCCCACTGGAAATCCTCATTCCAGACAGAGTACTAAGGTCAAGATGAAATAACAAGTGTGTGATAGAGAATTACTGGGACCCCTAGCCCCAGACCACAAACAGTAGTTAAAAAGTTGATGAAAATTTCATCTGCATTGTCCTAGATATCAATCTAGAGAAAGCAATGCGCTTATTGGAGTCCAGTCTAATAAGAACGCCCACCAATGTGTTCTGGAGCATTTTCAAAGGGATGAAAGCACTGCCAAAAACTACATGCACCATCCCATCAAACCCTTACAGTTCAAATGAGGCCACTTAGAAAAGAATTAGGTTTTTCTCTAAGAAACAGGCCAACAGAAAGTGCTCTGAAACAAGGTGGCATTTTAGTAGTTACACCATTTCCCCCACTAACCTCCAAAGCCATGCACACTTACACATAGTTTAACCAAGTGTTCTGGAGTCTTTAGCCCCACACATTCTTAATCACTGTTCCCCTCTCTACTCCCTTCGTCTGCTCACCACTTACCAGAAGTGAGAATGGGTTTCTGCACTTGAATGTTGGGAGCAGAGCCTAATCTCCTCAGTCCTGCATTTCAGCAGGAACTGCTCATCAAAGAGGTCGTATGGACTCCCACCTGGCCAGGAAGCCTCGGCATCAGGCTGTCCACATTGTGCATTTGATAAGTCCTGCCCAGTGGGAAGCCTTTTCAATGCATAGAAGCTATGGTGAGGTCAAGGCCATGCATATCAATGATAATAAATATTGATCATTCTATGCTTCAAATGGTCCTTGGCTTTTTGATTATAACATCTCATTTAATTTTCACAAGCCAGTGATGGCAGTGTTTTTTGTTGTTGTTGTTGTTTTGTTTTGTTTTGTCTTTTTTGAGACAGAGTCTCGCTCTCTCACCCAAGCTGGAATGCAGTGGCGTGATCTTGGCTCACTGCAACCTCCTCCTGGGTTCAAGGAATTCTCCTGTCTCAGCCTCCCGAGTGGCTGGGATTACAGGCGCAGGCCACCACACCCGGCTAATTTTTGTATTTTTAGTAGAGATGGGGTTTTACCATACTGGTCAGGCTGGTCTTGAACTCCTGACCTCAGGTGATCCACCCACCTTGGCCTCCTAAAGTGCTGGGATTACAGGTGTGAGCCATAGCACCCAGTGCAGTGATGGTAGTAATATACTCACTTGCACATGAGAAGATGAAGTCTCTGTTTATCGAGCAAAGCATGGATTAAAGCCCAAGAATGTTTGCATTGAACCCTTGTGCCCGTTCTCCTACACCATCCAGCCTCTCAGCCCTGCAGCGCCTGCTGAGATGGGCCTCAGGAGATCCTTCTCCATGCATCTCTCCTAGCAAGGAAATATTTTCTGAACGAGTTGTGAACCACATATTTCCTAAAAATGTGGCCAGTGTGGACCTGGACACAGGCTCGGTCGACTGAGAAGCATATTACCCAAATGGTGGTTGTGACTGTCATGAGGCGGAAGAATAGTGTGAAGCACAGTTCTGCTACATGCCTAAAAGGAGCAAAGGGAAATTAATATTGTGCTTGAAACTGACAGCAAGGGATCAACCTAACCCAAGACAGAGAAGGAAATAGCAACACTTTATGCTGGACTTAGAAATGCAGAGTAGGTGCACAGAGGGCTTCAAGGAACCTGATCCTTGGCTTCCTTTGTCTTCTGTTTCAGATAAAGGAAAGTTATTATTTGGGACCCTTATTTCTGTTACCAGAAATGTGTGTGTTGATAAAATCATTTATTTTCCCTTAGCTATGGCACAATATAGGAATAGGGTGTGTATGTGTGTGTGTGTGTGTGAGAGAGAGAGAGACAGAGACAGAGAGACAGAGAGACAGAGAGACAGAGTGAGTGAGCAAGCTGACTTTGGAGTCAGGAAACCTGAGGCTCAGCCTCACCTGTGGGGCACCCACCTAACCTCTCTGGCCCAACTTTCCATTTTTAGAAAGGATCCTTTTAGCCCTAATGTTCTTTATTCTACTGAGCGGCTGCCAGGGAACTGTCTACCTCTGATCCTCTTCTAGAGTCCACCTTATCCAAAGGTTAGAACTTCCTCCATGGAACTGCCCGCTTCTCCAGCTGCCAGAGTAGCACCTTCCTGGTGCTGTCCAGGGCGGGGACAGGCAAGTGGCCTTAGGGAGGCACAGGTCAATTTCTCACATAGTCTAATAACCTGGCCCATCCTGAAGCTCTCCCCACCAATGACCACCTATCCCCTAAGAAAACATCAGTGGCTTCCACCTGCCCAACCATATCTCGCCTGGGCAGACACTCCCCCATCAGGGGAGTGAAGGGCTTAGGAGATGGGGCATGTGGAGGAAGAGGATCAATACAGAGGAGTTTTCTGCTTTCTGAATGCAAGGAACAATATATCACCCAGAACATCACTATCTCTTGAATTATTATACTGCCGGGACTTTTTTTCCTATTAAAATCTATCAGTGGCTGCACTTTGGGAGGCCAAGGCTGGGCTGGTGGATCACTTGAGGCCAGGAGTTAGAGACCAGCCTGGTCAACATGGTGAAACCCCATCTCTACTACAAATGCAAAAATTAGCTGGGTGTGGTGGCAGGCACCTGCAACCCCTGCTACTCGAGAGGGAGGCTGAGGCAGGAGGATCACTTGAACCCAGAGGCAGAGGTTGCAGTGAGCCGAGATCACACCACTGCACTCCAGCCTGGGTGACAGCGTGAGACTGTGTCTCAAAAAAAAAAAAAAAAAAAAAAAAAAAAATCAGATCATAACCCGGAGTCTGTTTGAGCATGCCAGCGGACCACTGTGGGTCAATTTCTTCCTATTCAAAAAAGTCCAAAGACCTCAGTAAAGGATTGCTTTGCCAGCATTTTATTTGATGATATAAACTTTTCTACAAATGTCTATGCATTTGTGTACTCATTTATTCCTTCATTCAACAAATATTTATTGAGCTACCTATTATGTGTGAGTTCCTGTATTAATCTGAGAATTCAGCAAGTAACAAAACAGAGCCCTCATCCACATGGAAATAACATTCTAATAAGGGATGACATACAATAAATAAATAAGAAGACGCCTATTACAGGATTTGTGGCAACTTAGAGGTAAAGTATCATAGACCCCAAAGGACCCCCTAAACACCAGCGATGGGGAGGAAGAAGGAAGAGTTTTTTCTAGTAAAGGCTAAAAAAACACCTCAGCTAGAATATCTCTTATTATTTCATATGTGTGTAACTGCAGATTTTTTTTTTTTTTTTTAACAAATACAAATGCAACAGCCAAATCTTATTTTCCTCATCAGAAAAACAAAGCTTTCAGCTTCCCTGGAAGCATGAAGGAAGAGCTGCAGCTTCCAGCCCCAGGACAGCCAGGCATCTGCCCAGCCTGGCACAGCATGCCTGGACCTCGAACGGGTTAAGGTGGCAGCGCCTGAGCTCAGAGCGCTGCATAAACAGTGTGCGTCAGGCGTTCTAAGCAAGCTTCATCTTTCTTGTCTCCCAGTCCTGGGCTGTCAATCAGCTGTCACCAGCCCGCACATCAGCAGCGTGTGCACATCACCAGGCTGTCAGCAAGGCAGCTGATGAGACTCGGCTCAAGACCGTCAATCATCTTTGTTTCTCTTCTCCACTCGGGAAATATTTTGGCTCGGAGAAACAAAGAAACCTGGGCAACAATGGCTGGTAGTCAGGCATTTACTCCTGTACATGGAGATAAGATCTTAAACAGGCGATGATCGTGATTCACTCTCAAATGATGCTGGGGTGGGATGGACAGAGGGAAGAGGCAGAATCTGTTGTATTAGGACATATTTTAAAACTGTAATTCTAGTTCCCTGAGCAGTCCCTGATGGATTTCCGAGCCAACAAAGCACAAGAACATAAAATAATGATAACCTGAAGTTATCTGAGCTTATGCCTCAGAAAAAAAACAAGGTGGCTCAGAGGATGGATGACTGCTTGGTTAGAAATTATATGCCATTGATCAGGCAGCTTTTTGAGGAGGGAGTAATTGTTGGACTGCTGAGTTCATTTATCTCTCAGGGACTTCTGAAACACCTCTTTAGGGCATGAGGCTGCTTGGGGGCACCCACACACCGGAGAGCAAGTTAACTCAGCAGGACCCCTTGAAGTAGGCTTATCAGTGCTTGGACCAGGAGTCACTTTGTTGAATATAAAGGTCCTCTAAACAGCCCATTTTCTGATATACTGCCTGCCCCTCCTCTCACCCAAAATACTGATTAGAAATGTCCCACATCCTTAAAAGTCTATGAGACACAAATATAAAGAGATGCACCTGACAACCAGTTTCAGTTGGGCAGAAAGTCCACTCCAGGCTGCTCCTCCCCTATTTAACACTATTGCAAAATCACCATGTGCATATGTTAGCATAATTAATCAGTTAATTATGCAACTGATGCTACTAGTATAGCTGTTAATAGTATGCAAATGGCACCAAGTTGCCTAAAGCTTCCCTGAGTTTTGTTTTAATTGTTGTTCCATAGTGGCTTTGAAATAGATTAGCAACAATCAGAGCTTTCAATCACATGTATCAAGAACCCTATTACCTGTCAATTTTTCAAATGTTCTGGATTGACTCATTCATACCATGACTGGTTCATCATACCACGGCTGGTTCCCTCATCATTTCAGTGTTTGTGACAGTGGGGATGTTTTTCCTCTGATGGATTCTTTCCTACGTGCAACACTGATTTCTGAAAACGCATCTCTCTCTGATCTAACTGGACATTAATTGCTTTTGTGCTGATGCATCTATGCCTCCTGGTCTGATAGCACAAGTAGCAAATCTGATCTCTGACAAGTTGGCTGAACCTAATCAGGACAGATCAGCTGTTACCCAAGGTGCCACAGGCTGTAATTTGAGGATCTTTACAGAGTTATCACTAGCCTGAAAGACAAGGAACTATAATTCTGTCAACACTAATCCCAAACCGTATGTTCAAAGCAACTGTGGCCTCCCCGCACCCCAAAAAAAGATAGCACTTGTCAAATAAATACCTGAGATAATTGATAAGAGGGAATTAGAAGGATGTGGCTGATACAGTGACAGTGGGAATTTTTTTTTTAAGAACCTTCAGAAGCAGAACATTGAATGTCAAGTGTGAACCGTCAAGGATAAAAGAGGGTGGCAGAGAAGAGATGCATGGAAATTTTCCATCATTCCGCTCCCACTCGTCACTTTGTGACTTGGTTCATATTTGCCTTGCTCTCTAAACAGGCAAATACCCAGACGTTCTAAGCCTCGAAGGAAATGTCTCAGAGCCAACTCGGGCTGCCACCCAGTGACAATGACTTGATAGGAAGCAAGAACATTTTCAGGAGTGGAGGTATTATTGTCAGGCTGTCAGCTCTGTGCTATTCTCTGAAGACCCCTGTGGTTTTCTTACAGGCACAAAAAGAGGAAATATTAGAAAAATAAACTTCTTTCTTACTGTATCGCTTTGGTCCATCTTCCAAACAAAATGAAAGGGTTAATGTGGCATCATCCTCAAAAAATTCAGTGGCAAAGGCGTCCCACCAGAGGTTGTCGCTATCCTGCAAAGAGACAGATCGTTTATTTAACAGGGGAAAGTGGAAAATATCTCAAAGAGGAAAAGAAAATGGAAGAGAAAGAAAAATTCAGTTGCTGCTTGCTCGTTACTTCGTGTGTATGTGTGGGTGTTCTAGGAAAGGGTAGGTGGGTGGTCACTCTTCAAATTAATTGCCTCAATTGGGAACCAAGTTTCAATTCAATAAGTGAGCCCAAACCTACCGAATACAAATTAATTCTCCAGTATATATTTGGGGAGATTTAATAAATGTACCATAAAACACAATGTGATGTTTTTTGACAAAAGGGTTTGCATTTAATGTAAAATACACGCGACTTTTTTTTTTCTCTCTCTCTCTGCTGTTTTAAGAGTTCATTTTTATAAATAGAAACCACAATATTACAACCAGGTTAAACATAATTTTCAAACATAATTTAATCAAAAGAGATGTTCCCAGCTCTACCGTTTGCAAATATCCCTGTAAAAGATAGAGGTATGGATACATGGATGGATACATTGATAGAGAAGTTCACGCACAAGAGATTGTCACATATATATGGACTGTTCTTGATTGTTTTAAGAGGATAGGCAACCACTAGCTTGTTGTTAAAAAGAGTATTAAAAATAGAGCAGTTCAGCAGAATGCAGGCCATCCATATGAATTCTGTTTGTTTGTCTTGGGTTGAATGTTTCTCCTGCTCATGCAGAAAACACTTTGGAAGTGGCCCAGTTTAAGGCAGTTAGAATCGTTGTTAATCTCCAAGGGGAGAAGAGGGCCCCCTCTCACAGTGAATTAAGAGGGTTCTACACAGTGTCATATTTACAGGAGGAATCACATCCCAGCCTAATTCTCGGTATAGGACTTGATTTATCCCAAAATTCTTAAGCACCATGTTTTTTCTAGAGAATTGTAAGTTGAAGACAAGATGCATCCCAGCTGCCTGTCAGACGGAAGGGGAGACAGAAAGGGAATTGCCACTCCCCATGTAATAGTCCCACTGCCGGGTCCTGGCAGATATACCACAAGCCTCTCTTCTTCCCATTGAGTTCTTCCGCTTATGACAACATTAAGTTGTTGTCACTGGCAGGCCTCAGGAATGAACCCTCAGTCCCAGCAAGAATAATTAAGGAGCCACGGAAGATTGATGCCGTCCTCTCCTTCAGAAAAGAAGAAGCTCAGACAAATGAATTTTTGTGTCTCTCTTTGGCTTCCTTCCAATCACCATAGCAAAAGCCAAACCTTTCCTCAGTAAAACAGGGTAGATAGGAAACCACCGAACAGCAACGCATGGATCCACGTACAAACTGGTCTGCTTTGTCTCCTTTCAGAAACAAATACGTATTAGGCACTTAACTATGTGTAGGCCTTCAGAATGCACAGCTGAATAAGAGACTGGTCCCTACCCTCAAAGGGCTTAAAACCCACTAGCAGAAGACAATCACATGAGCAACTAAACAGGCAGCTTCGCTCCACATCTGAGACCGTGGCACACGTCCTCAACGCTCTGGAAGCTTGCGGAGCTTTTAGAAAACTCAGTGGGCCTAGAAGTGGAGGAATCTGCCAGGGAAAGAAACCCTATTCAGAAGACTGGATACATTTGTTTATTTGACTTTAAATCACTACACAGATGGAAAAAGAGTCACAGTTAACATTTATTGAGTTTTTACCACATGCCAAGCACTAGTCTAACGACTTTATGTGTATTTTCCTACTTAATCCACGCTAGGAATCCATTTCTTCTGTGTGTGTGTTCTTTTTCTCTTCAATACAAATATAAGCTTCTTGTACACAGGGGCTTTGTTTTGCTTGCTACTTTATCTCCCAACCCCCAGAACAGTGTCTAGCCCAGGATATTACTCATAAAAGCAGCTCAGTGAATGAATGAAGTTGCTTTGCAACTCTACTTTGCAACTGCAGAAACCAAAGCTTAGGCAGTAAATGTCACCTGCTCCAGTTCACTCCGCGAATAAATGTCAGAGACGGAATTTAAACTCAGACCACTGGACACCCCCGACCTACCCATCCTCTGCTCTATACAGCAACCTGCTACATTTCCCTGACAGTCTTTGAGAGGCAGGGGTTAGAGTTCAGCAAGAGGGGAGAAAGAGTCGAAAGGGAATATTTAGTCTCAGGTTGGTTTCTTCTTTGAGCTCCTTGCCTTGTTGTGCAGACCTGTAGCCAGGACTCACGCTCAGGAGACTGCCTGGCGCTTCACAGTAAAGCAGTTGGTAATACATCATGGCAGAATTCAGTCCTGCAGGCAACACTGCCTCTTCCCAGCTATTGAACTTAGCAACTTATTCTACCTTCCCCAGCCTGTCTACTTATTTAGAAGCAACAATAACAACAACAATAGTAACTATCTGGCAGCACAGATCTGAGGATGAAATAAATAAGTATGTATAAAGTGCTCCCCAAAGGGAGTGAAGATCAATAAAATGTTCAAGAGATAAAATCTGCAGGAGAGCACTCCAAAGACAGTGAAGATCATCAATAGAATGCCCTTTCCCTGCCTCTGTCTACCATCTTTAATATTATATCTAGGGCAGGAGGCATTCCACTTTATAAAGAACCGCATTGAAAATGAACTTTATGACCAGACGTGGCGGCTTGCGCCTGTAATCCCAGCACTTTGGGAGGTCTAGGTGGGTGGATCACCTGAGGGTTAGGAGTTCGAGACCAGCCTGACCAACATAGTGAAACCATCATCTCTGCTAAAAATACAAAAATTGGCCGGCCGGGCGTGGTGGTGGGCACCTGTAATCCCAGTTATGCAGAAGATTGAGGCAAGAGAATAACTTGAAGCTGGGAGGCAGAGGTAGCTGTGAGCCGAGATCACCCCACTGCACTCCCACCTGGGTGACAGAGTGAGACTTGGTCTCAAAAAAAAAAATGAACTTTTTAAAATAGTCTGTTTATAAATCAGCACTTTTCCCTATCACTTCAACCATTAGCAACCCATTTCCCTGGCAACAGCATCTGTCCACAACACAGTTAAAAATCTGAATGAAAATGTATTACTTCTCATTTACTTTGCTCATTATTCAGAGGCCCAATGACTGGATCCCCTCTGTATTAATTCATTCTCACACTGCTATGAAGATATACCCAAGACTGGGTAATTTATAAAGGAAAGAGGCTTAATGGACTCACAGTTCAGCATGGCTGGGGAGGCCTCAGGAAATTTACAATCATGGTAGAAGGGGAGGAGAAGAATGAGTGCCCAGTGAAGGGGGAAGCCCCTTATAAAACCATCAGATCTCATGAGAACTAACTCACTATCATGAGAACAAGATAAGGGAAACCACGCCTGTGATTCAGTTATCTCCACCTTGTCTCTCCCATGACACATGGGGATTATACGGGCTACAACTCAAGATGAGATTTGGGTGGGGACAGAGCCAAACCATATCACCCTCTATTTTCTGATAATCTAACTCTTGGTCTCTGACACTTCTGCTGGAAAATGAACCAGTGAAAGGCAAAAGTCAAGAGAAATGCTGGCTGATCTGAGGTCACTGGGAGAAAAGAAAGTACTCAAGTTACAATGAGGTTTGAGGAATGTCTATGAGCAGTGTTACAGGTTCCAAAGGGCCTAGATAGGCACGTGAGTTTTGGCAGAAGTTGAAAGAGACATAATGATCCAAGAATGAGAAATGTCATACAATTCAAACTAGTTTCAGTGGAACATGGGATAAGGCAACTTCTCAGGAAATTTCAGAAGAGGTTTGCTGGGAGAATGGGCACATTAGGTAACCACACATACACACAAAATAATTGTTTTGGTCACAAATCTTGAAAGAACATTCTCGATATAAAAATGTAACATTTAAATTCACAGAGCCAGGCATATAATAGGTAGATAAAATAATATTTTTGTTTGGCTGATAGAACACATTAATAGATAGATGGATATATGAAATTTCTTATTGTGGCATCACAAACTCAGCTCAGGAAAATCACTCTACAAAGTTGTCCAGAGATCTTGATTGTGGACCCTACTTTGTCTGTTGGTCAATAATTTTAAACTGGCATAAAAATGACGTTCTAGGCTGCGCGCGGTGGCTCAAGCCTGTAATCTCAGCACTTTGGGAGGCTGAGACGGGTGGATCACGAGGTCAGGAGATCGAGACCATCCTGGCTAACATGGTGAAACCCCGTCTCTACTAAAAATACAAACAATTAGCCGGGCGAGCTGGCGGCGCCTGTAGTCCCAGCTACTCGGGAGGCTGAGGCAGGAGAACGGTGTGAACCTGGGAGGCGGAGCTTGCAGTGAGCTGAGATCTGGCCACTGCACTCCAGCCTGGGCAACAGAGCAAGACTCCGTCTCAAAAAAAAAAATGACGTTCTGTGTATTTAAACTGTAATTTTCAATCTCTCCCCACATGCAAACACATGCACATACACACACACAGCTTTTGAATTAGTCTTTAGTTATGACAGAACAAATATTTATTTAGGAAAGGAATAAAAGGAGTAGAGATTTAAGACAAAAATTACTAAGTGTTGGGGATAGGCCATTCTTGTGTTGGCTGTATATGAAGGAAGCTTATTACGGAAAGAGCACGTCGTTGGGGGCCCTGGGTTAATGTTAGTATTGTAATCCAGAATTTTCTAAGTACTGTAGATGTATTGAACCATTTTATATTCATAACTACCCTAATTGCTACCAAGGGGCAGAGCAGGCAGCCTTATAGAGAACTTATCTCCTTAACTTCAATGTTATACTGACCTACACAGGTGAATTCTGCCTCTTAATAGCTGGATGACCTCAGTCAACTCACCTAATTTCTTTGTGTCTGTTTGCTTGTTGGGTAAGTGAGAATAATAATCTCAGTGGGCTGCGAGGACTTAAGAGAAACTGCCCGGCATACAGTAGTTGTTCATTATGTGTCAACTATTATCATTCATCGTTATCTCATTTAACCCTTAAGATATTCATAGAGAATCTAAAATTCAAAAAAGGCAAGCTACTCAATAAAGGTCAGAAAGCAAGAAAGTGATGAAGCTAAAGTTCACGTAACAAGTCTGCCTAACTCCAATACATGTTTTTTTGTAAACAATTCTATTTAAAAAGTTATTTCCCACTTTAGGTTGAAGACCAAAAATGGTTTACAAGAGTTAGAGGAAGAGGTCAGCACTGACTGGAGGAAATTTCTTCCTCCAACCTTTCAGAGTTCATACCCTTTTTCCCACCTTCACATGGTGTTCCTAATAATAAATCTCCTTTTGGAACACTTCTTGCTTCCATTCTGTTTTCTGCTATAGTTCCTGAGATCAGTTAGGTAATTTTGTAGGGGTAATGCGCATAATAAAGAGATTAGGGGTTTAGGGAATGGCTGAAATACAGCTAAGACCTCTGCTGAGTCAAATGGAAGTCTCTGGCTGAAGATCTAACAACTCTACTCGTAGAAGCTCAGTTCTTGGTAACACAGCTACCTCATGAGTTGTGAACAGTCACTCCCCGCCCCCCCAAAAAATCATTCCCTCCATTTTCCAAGTTTTAATTGTCAGTCATATAGAATGGTATGGATGCTGCAACACAGAGGACACCAGCACTCTGCTTGGCCACATGTGAGGAAGAGAAAGAGACCATGGTCATTTGAAAGAAAAGGTACTAGTTAAAATTCTGCAATTTTATGTACAGGCCAGCAGTTCCACCTGCTGACCGGAAACTTAGAGCCAACATCATTGGAGAAATGCAAGAACCACAAAAATGGCCCACTCTCCTTTTGGACTTGGCAATGTGGCCATGTTCAGCAAGACAGCCAGTACGAGACTGCGTGAGTTAAGTTATCAAGGCTGTTTTGATGAAGGATCCCATAGAGTAGCTCACTAAATCTGGTTTCTGCTAAAGTTTAGAGGCGAAGCAGGGTGCAGCTGATCACTCTCACTCCACCCACATAATCATCACAAGTCAAACTAACTTGGAGACTAACCAGGAGGTGCATTGAGACTGACCAGTCTCATCTTTGCCCCCCCATAAAAAGATCAACCTTTTGCAACTTCCAAGTAAAGGGTATAGAACATGCTTTTAAAACACAACCACAAGTCTGACATCTTGATCCCAGGTGTACTGGGTGGCACGCACATCTGGGACTGGCAGATATAAGAGATACAACATTTGGTGTGTCTAAGCTAAAAGACAGTCTATCCAGAGAAAAAACATTCTTACCACACCAGAAAGGAGCCAGCGTATGCGGGAGCCCTGGAGTTGGCCTCCCAGCAATGTATGGGAGCCAAGGGACCTCCAGCAGTTCACCTGTCAGGGTCAAGGGCTCCTTGTCAACTCTTTGTGCCTCCCTGCCGTTGCATATGTCATTTTTTTGACCTGCAATGATGCAGTTTGTGGACCCCTCTTTCACTGTCTTCTGTACTAGGAAATCTTGACAACTATACTCCCAATAGAGTGTATATGAAATTATCATGGAATCATCACCTTGTAATACACAGTTTCCTAAACTTCTGACAGCTCCAGTAGACTACGTTACTTAAGGATAGAGAATGGGCATTATGTATCTATCCATCCTCAGCAGGATTCTCCTATAAATTAGTACCCAATAATGGAGTAGAAAAAAATGCACTAAACAGATGATAAGGCCCTACCCACACAGTGAGTGAGATTCTTTCTCTAAAATTATAGGAATCTTAAAATCTAACCTCAGTAGCTAGGGGCCAAGACAGCGTTTGAGAGAAGTCTTCTCTATGTCACATCACTGTTATCTCATCTCACAACAACAGAATGCCCCAGACACGCATGTCAGAAGTTCACATGGAGGAAGAAATTTAAAATATTATCTCACACCTACACTGCCATGCTTTTGAGCCACCTTTGGAGTATTATACATCTCGGTGAAATGTTGGTTAAGGTTGCTTGTAGTACATGAATGCACTTGACTGGCTGTCATTAAACAAACCAAATTTTACTTTATTAATTTTAAAAATAGAGAACAAAAGAGGATATGATGAAGACTCATGGGCCCATTACCCAGAATTAACAATTATTGCAATGTTATTGCATTTTCCTTTTCTAAAGTAATTAAATGTTACAAATAAAAATAAATGTTCTGTCACCATAACCTACTCTGTTTTTCTCTCTCCTCCCCCAGATCCCCATACACAACTGTCTCATGAAAACCACATGGATCTTCCTAGCTCATCTTTTATATTTATATACATGCATGATTCCATTCATATACAGTCCTGTTTTGCTTTTAATATTTGTTTTACATGATAGGATACATTATGTTTTCTTCCTTAACTGTGATTTGTTTACTTTTAACATTGTGTTTGAGGACCTATCCAATTTATATATATATACACACATATGTATATATATATGCGTGTGTGTGTGTATACATATATATATATATATATATATATATATATTTTTTTTTTTTTTTTTTTTTTTTTTTTTGAGACAGAGTCTTGCTCTGTCACCCAGGCTGGAGTGCAGTGGCGCGATCTTGGCTCACTGCAACCTCCACCTCCCACATTCAAGCGATTCTCCTGCCTCAGCCACCCGAGTAGCTGGGATTACAGGTGCCCAACACCACGCCCAGCTAATTTTTGTATTTTTAGTAGAGATGAGGTTTCTCCATGTTGGTCAGGCTGATCCTGAACTCCTGACTTCAGGTGATCCATCCGCCTTGGCCTCCCAAAGTGCTGGGATTACAGGCATGAGCGTGGTTAGCCCCAATTTATCTATTGGGTCTCTCTTTCCTTATATAAACTACATAATAATGCACTGAATAAATATACAGTAATACATTTTATTTAAACATTTTGCTACTAATAATCTCCAGATAGTTCCTATTTTTTTTGGTCATCACAACAATGCCGCCATAAACGTGTCTGTAGTTTCCCTTTGTGTTTATATGTAAGAATTTCTCTCAGGCATATGCCTAAAGTGGCTGTGCCTAGACATAAGGTTTGTATCTATCTATATTTTGGTCCTTTCATTAGGAGGTCCCTGTACTTTCATATTAAAAGCATCTGGTCTGATTGATGCATGGGTAGAGATTCAAAGAGTACTGTTAAGCAATATATTTCCAAGTGGCATCTAGTAGCAGGAGCAGCTTAATAACAAAACATAGACTAGCTCTGCTGGGAGAAGGATGAACATCTAGAAGTCCAAAAAAGATGCAAAAATGGAGTAACACTACTAATAATACTACAAGTTTGCCAATCATTCTCTTAAAAGAGGAGTGTATGTTAAGGGCTTCATTAACCAAAAGGAGGATTATTTCTTGACACAGGCATAGGAAAGCAAGCAAGCATAGGTTTTCCATGCCACTCCACAATGACCCATGGATCAGGCGGACTGAGTACCAAATGCCCAAACTCATGTGTGGATTGAGCTCTGTGCACCCTGCCACAAGGTTTCTGATCTGGGACACGTGTTTTCCCAACCGACAGGTACTTCCAATCCTTGTTGTTGTTTAGTATCTCAACTGTGTGTGGCCAGTGTTTAGTGAATATTAATAAGTAAAAAGTGAGTTCTTTTCCCCAAAGCTAGAAAGTAACAATAGCATACAGCAGCCTCCAGGTAAATAAAGATGAAATTAACTCAGCCTGAGCACAGACAGGGGAAGTGAAGTTGACAATTCTTCTATATTTTACTTAGGAAAAAATACCATCAAAGGTTCTTTATTCTAAACAATCCCCTATATGCATTTGTGCTATTACAATCCTTAGTCCTTTTGTCCCATCTCACAGGTGAACCCAAATTTCACCAGCAGCCTAATCATGTATCAGGGTGAAACACACAGTCATGTCAAATAGCAGGAGAGAGTCTTAATTATGCTTAAAAATCTACAGAAACATTTTGCTTCCATCCTGGATTCTCTCCTGTTCCCAACCCTATCCCTCTTCACCAAAAACAGGATCCCAGTGCCCCTCGGCATCTTTAACTTAAGCACTGACAGGTTACGTGGGATTTTTGCCAGAGTAATTATTTTTCAATTCAACAATAATGAGAAATTACCATGGCAACCATTTGTCACGTGGTATACATACACCCCCTCCAAAGAATGAACCATACTTAAAGCATCTATTCCTGAAAATGTGTGTTTTTTTTTTTTTTAATTAAAATAAACTTAAACAGGTCAAAGTGGAGAGCGTTCTGAAGGGGTCTGAAAGCTGGGAGATGGGAGGGCATGAACTTTCTTCAGTATCTTGTGGTTCTAGAAAAAAATGAGAATGTCTCATCTTATAACCCTACTCTCTTGTACACACACACTTAAATAACACTATTAATTTGTATCTTACTATTTTAGTTACTCCTGTTTTACATGCATCAGCTAATCTTTCTCAGAAGATACTGAAGAAAGAATAAATTTGCCTGAAATGACCGAGGCAGAAACACACTTGCTACACTTGCTCTCCCTACATTTCTTTTTCTGCCACATCCAGATATTGAGAAAGACCAAAAAAAAATACCCCAAATCCCATGCCTTCTGCCTTTCTGTTACCTCGAAGCTCAGTCCATTTACATTCCAAGACTGTAACTGTGTTTTTGATTCCTTCATCACAAGCCACCCTTTCTCCAAAACCAAGTGTCTATCTCAAACCAGGTTTATTTTGAGTCAGCCTCACTTAATAATAACAGTCAACAGTTACATGGCACTTATCATATGCCAGCTACCATTCTGAACTCATTGTGCACTATAAACTCCATAAAACCTCACCATACCCTGCAGTATAAGTAGCATTATTAACCCCATCTTATAGATGAGAAAACTGAGGCACTGAGGAGTTAGATATTGCTTAACATTACACAGCTGTCAAGTTGCCAAGAAAGAGTTCAACCCCAAGGACTCTGGCTAGCAAGTTTAGACTCGTGACCGTTCCATTATGATGTTCCTTTATTCAAAACAATATTCCCTAAAATATCTGTCTTGTTAGTTGTTTCAACATCCAGTCAACGCCAAGTGCACCAAACGTTTGGGTCTCTCTCTGGAACAGGCAGCCCAAAACAAGGATTTCCATCACACCTGTGGAATTCGGCTTGAAGACACACAAATAAAAGTAATGAGGTAAGACCATCTGCCCTTACCAGCTGGTAATTGCACAGGCATGAAAAGGATGCAGAGAGGGATTTTTAAATCTCCCTTTTTTACTTACCTTTATGGGATTTTTTTTTTTTTTTTTTTGAGATGGAACTTCCCTCTTGTTGCCCAGGCTGGAGTGCAGTGGCACAGTCTTGGCTCACTGCAACTTCTGCCTCCCAGGTTCAAGCAATTCTCCTGCCTCAGCCTCCCGAGTAGCTGGGATTACAGGTGCCCACCACCATGTGTATTTTTAGTAGAGACGGGGTTTCACCATGTTGACTAGGCTGGTCTCGAACTCCTGACCTCAGGTGATCCACCTGCCCTGGCCTCCCAAAGTGCTGGGATTACAGGTGTGAACCACTGCACCCAGCCCTATGGGATTTTTTTTTTTTTTTAAACAACTCATGTTCTAGAAACTGAATTTTTCTTCTCTAATTCTCAACTATGATTTGTTCATTCTCAGCTAAATTGCATTTTATTTAACAGTAAGCATTAGTTATCATTTTAACTGATGAATTATAAAACGGCATGTTACCAACATAGCACATTGTGTGTTTTGAGACAGCATCTCAGCATTTCACTCAAAAATCAAGGCCTCCCTTTTAGAAGGTGCTCACTATGGTTCCCTGTCTAGTGCATGTGGATGCTGCCTTGAGAAAGTGGCATATTAAAATGTGCAGAAAGACAAGACTTGGTATCCAGTAGACACAGCTCTTCAGTAGAAGCTACATCAGTGGTTTTCCCCCCAAAGACCTGAGAAATTCATATATTTGAATCTCCAGCTTTGATACACAAAATCAGTAATTAATTCCGAGTAGTCCAAACAGAAATGTTAGTTGGAATAACTAAAAGCAATGACTAAAATGCCTCAGTGTGCATGTGCTAACAATTGAGCTCTTTTGCTGCCGGACTTACAACAAGGGTGATGAAATAATTTTTTTTTTTTTTTTTGAAGTTGGGATTCCTGTCAGCTTTTTGAGGACACTATCTGTACCCATGTCTGGTGTGTTTTACGTGCACAGTACCTAACACGTGGCAGGAAGCCAACAAATAATTGCTCCATTATTTAATTATTTAAATGACTTAATTCAACAAATAAATATTTATTTAACTAAAACCCAGCATATTCTCAAAACCCAGAAGAAAGCCAGTACTTTTAATTTTATGATGATTGAACACTGGCACTCTCTGATCTATTTACATGTTTGTGAAACAGGGGCTTTGATTCTTTGATGACTGAATCAGTGAAAATGCAGTTTCAAAATGTAGTATTTTCTAGTCCTCACGGGCTCTCTATCAAGTTGGTAATTTTATTATCTCAATGTCAGTGGGGAAACTGAGGCCCCAAGTGGTTAAGAAATGTACCCTAGGTTACAAATCAAAGAAGTGGCAACATTGGAATTTGTGTCCTCTCCGACTCATCAATTTTTGTTTCCAAAGCTTTACTTACTGCCTATTCCAACCTCTAATCTGTACTATTCTAGTAGGAAAGAGGAATGGTCTTTTTTTATACTCAAACACAGAGACGTGCACTCTCACAATCAAAAATAATATACTGGGAATACTATGCAAGGCCACTTTGAAAATGACGTGGAAAGGCATTACTCTAGAAGCACAGGTTTTGTTCATGACAGCCTTTGCAGTAATGAGCACCACACATCGCATTACATCACACCATTGAGGTGTGAGAGGTCCCGAGATGCAGGATAATGTGATGAGGTAGCAACTCATATATCTTGAGAAAAGCTCACTGTAAAATCAGGCACAAATTTTCCATTCCAACATAAACACAGCAGACAGGGGAATGTTTCTGGAAAAGCTTGCAAGATTCAAAATCTTGTTATTGTGACCCACCCTGTTGCATCTGGATAGTTGATCAAATGACAATAATAATTCTTCAAGTCACCCCTAAACATTGGAGGACTGTGCCAGGACCAAGGCCATAGGAAGCCACTAGATAAGAAAACTCAAGACTTTCTCTCTTCCTACTTGGAAAAAATGAAAAAAAAAATTTTTTTTGTTCACAAAGATAAATATAAAAAACCCAGAATATTCTTGAAACCTAGAAAAAAAATAAAGTTTTTCTTGGTGATGGTCAATCATTTCTATTCTCTGTTCACAAATCTGTTTACCAGTGTACTTGAATTCTCTCTAATATGTCAGTGACACCCAAGTAGATATTACAGCTCCAAACTTCTCCCTGGGACTTCAGAATCGTGACCCTAACTGCCTCACTCACCTCTCCACTTCTTAACCAAAGAGGCATCTCAGGCTTAACATGACATGGCCAAAGCCAGACACCTCCTCCAACTTCATCCCGCACAAGCCAATCTTCTCATTCTCTTCCATCTCCATAATGTAATTCCAGTTTCTCAGTCACTTAGGCCAGCATTTGAAAACATATTCTTGATTCGTGTCTTACCCTAACTCCACCCCTCCAATCTGTCAGCAAATCCCATGAATTTACCACTGACACATGAATGGAAATCCACCCATGTTTCTTTCTTTCCACTGCCACCCCTTCTCTGCGCCTCCAGTAACTTCAGCCTGGACAATAGTGACTTTTTCCTAACTCATCTCTCAGCCCCAAATCCTGTTCCCCTGTAACCTGTGCTCTGCAAAGAAGCCTGGAGGACCTTTCAGCAATGCCTGTTAGATTGTGTGCCTCCCAACTAAAACTTTTCTGTGGCTCATCTTTGCTGTGTACGGAGCTCACTCTCCTATGTGGCTGGGACTTTGTCTTCTTCTTTGCTGTTGGTTCACTGTACTCTCAGCACAGCCCATAGATCTAGGTTCTTTGGGGACCTTCCTTTGGGCCCAGGGCTGCACTCCACTCCACCACAGGGTCCTTTGAACCAGCTATGTCCACCACTAATGGATGCCTTTCCTCTCTTTGGTGTGGCTTTCTCTTTCTCTTCATTCAAATCTCAGCATCCTTGTCATCTTTTGGTCATCCAATCTACAGAAGTCTACTTGCTGTCACATCAGTCTGTGTTTTTCCTTGATCATTCAATTTTGTTTGTTTGTCTTCTTACATACTAGAAATTGTGTTCATTGGGAATACAAGATCCTATTGCCTGCTTTCTTCTGAAGCCTGGCATATAATAGGTGCTTAAAAATGACTGCCTGAATAAATGAATATAAAAAGTGTGTTAGACAAACTACCAAAAACAAAAGACAAATCTATCAAGGAGACATGTTAATCTCCCTCTTGAACTCCCACAGGGCAGCCATACCAAGGTTCCGAGTTGGCACAGCCCAGTTGATTACAACCACATCACAGAGTACCAGGAACTTTCCAGAATCTTTATTCACTTTAATGTTTTAAATAAATATATGCTGTGAATTAAAAGCATTAAGAAATATTCATGCCCTTCAACTCAGTAATTCTATTTCTGGGAATCCATCCAAAGGACATAATCCAAAAATGTGTAAATGCTTTATACAAAAAATTATTCACCACAGGAGCACTCATAATAGAAAAAAACACACACAAAAAACTAGGAACAATGTGTTTGCCCTACAATAGAGAAATGATTCAAGAAACTATGATATGTCCACCAGAAAGAAAACAGGAATCCTTAAAATATAATGTTCACATACGGTTTAAAATAACACAAGCACATTCTTACATGATAATATAAAGTGAAGAAAATAGACAAACAGAGCAGTGGGATGGAATGGAGAACCAAGACACACACAGAAGCCTGTGTGGAAAATGAATAACTGGTAGATATGGAATTGCCTGGTAGTGAGGCTGAGAAGAATTATTTGATGAGGAGTATAGAGACAATTGGCTTTTCACCTGCAAATAATAAATAAATTAGGTTACAGCTCGCATAACCAAACATAAGTTCCAGAGGAATTAAGCATGTAAATAAAGAAAACCAAAATTTTTGAACTACTAGAAGAAAAGGTAGGAGGATATATGTCTTTATGGCATCTGAAGAGGGGAAAATGCTGTAAGCCAGCAGTCCCCAACCTTTTGGCACCAGGGACTAGTTTCGTGGAAGACAGGTTTTTCACAGATAGTCTGGGGAATGGTTTCAGGATGATTCAAGTGCATTGCATTCACTGTGCACTTTATTTCTATTATGATTACACTCTAATATATAATTAAATAATTATACAACTCACCATAATACAGAATCAGTGGGCGCCCTAAGCTTGTTTTCCTGCAATTAGACAGTCCCATCGGCATATGATGGGAGACAGTGATGGATCATCAGGCATTAGATTCTCATGAGGAGCGTGCAACCTAGATCCCTTGTGTGCGCAGTTCACAATAGGGTTTCTGCTCCTATGAGAATCTAATGCCACCGGTGATCTCACAGGAGGTGCAGCTCAGACAGTAACGTGAGTGATGGGGAGTGACTATAAATACAGACGAAACTTCCTTCACTGACCTGTCGCACCTCCTGCTGCACAGCCCAGTTCCTGTTATAACCTGCATTCCCCTCCATTTCTACAGCTGCAATATTTCTTTTTTATATTCCTTTCTCTTTTGGAGAGACAGGGTCTTACTCCGTCACCCAGGCTAGAGTGCAGTGGTGTGGTCACAGCTCCCTACAGCCTCGAACTCCTGGACACAAGAGATTCTCCCATGTCAACCTCAAGAGTAACTAGTCAGGCCAGGCACGGTGGCTCATGCCTGTAATCCCAGCACTTTGGGAGGCCGAGGCGGGTGGATCATGAGGTCAGGAGTTCAAGACCATCCTGGCCAACATGGTGAAAAGCCGTCTCTATTAAAAATACAAAAAAAAAAAAATTCGCTGGGCATAGTGGTACATGCCTATAATCCCAGCTACTCAGGGCGGCTGAGGCAGGAGAATTGCTTGAACTACTCAGGGAGTCGGAGGCTACAGTGAGCCAAGATCATGCCATTGCACTCCAGCTTGGCGACAGAGTGAGACTCCGTCTCAAAAAAAAAAAAAAAAAAAAAAAAAGGTAGGCCGGGCGCAGTGGCTCAAGCCTGTAATCCCAACACTTTGGGAGGCCGAGACGGGCGGATCACGAGGTCAGGAGTTCGAGACCATCCTGGCTAACACAGTGAAACCCCGTCTCTACTAAAAAATACAAAAAAAAAAAAAACTAGCCGTGCGAGGTGGCGGGCGCCTGTAGTCCCAGCTACTCGGGAGGCTGAGGCAGGAGAATGGCATAAACCCAGGAAGCGGAGCTTGCAGTGAGCTGAGATCCGGCCACTGCACTCCAGCCCGGGCGACAGAGCGAGACTCCGTCTCAAAAAAAAAAAAAAGTAGTCAGATGCAAAGCCCTCATTCCATGCATTCTCCCACACTTTCTCAACCACCCCTTGTTCATTTCTCAAAGCTTTCACCCTGTCTTGCCTTGATCCTGAGGCCTCTCACACCTTCCAACCTGCAGAAAAGTCTTTATTTTCTAGACTGAGATATGCGTTTTTTTAAAAATTAATGGGAACCTCATGGTGACTACTCCTGTAATACTATGCTTTTACTTTATTTTACATTATGTCCAGTTCTCATACTTTTACGTCCCAGCGATTAGACTGTGCACTCCATGGGTGGAGACACCATCTTCTTTGGGTTGTTTTCTGTATTCCCGTTGCTTACCTGGCACTTATTGATTGTGTAATTACAAGCCAAACAATGTGCATCATCTAAGTCAAGCTTTTGAATTACATTATCAGAGAGGTGAACTATTATCCTTATTTTACAGATGACGAAAACCAAAGCCCAGAAAGGTTACTTCATTTTCTCAGAGTCACGCAGCTGGTACAGTTTGGAGTCAGTGATCAAAGTCATATAATCTGGCCTTTGAACTGCTCTATGTGTTTGTGTGCGCATGTGTGTGTGTGAGCGAGAGAAAGGGGACTGTGGGAAAATACCTAGTAATAAAAGCTTATATGCATGTGTGCATAAATGCTCATAACCCCATTGTTCATTATAGCCAAGACATGGAAACACTCCAAATGTCTATCGATTAATGAACAGATAAACAAAATGTGCCTTCAGACAACGGCACACTAGAAGTAATAAAAGAAAGAAAATTCAGATGCATGCTACGTATAACATGTACCTCAAAACATGATGGCAATGAGAGAAGTCAGACACAAAAGGCCATATATTGGATGATTTCCTTTACACAAAATGTCCAGAATTCTGGGTCTTATTACCTGTGTGATCTCAGACAAATTACCGAAGCCCTCTATCCCTCTGTTTCATTATTTATAAAATGGACAGCATCACATCTCACTCTTAAGTGTGAAGATTAAGCTATATAATACACGGAGCAGTGACTGGAACAGAGTAAATACCCAACAAAGGACACTGTTATTAAGTGGCAGAGAAGGTCCCAAAGCCAGAGTTGCTGTGGATATTAAATAATATATATCCATAATGCATCTTACAAATACAGCCTACACACCTTGCTGCCAAAGGACCTGGGTCTAGACATCAATGACATTACTCTTCGCTCTTTGTTTCAGAAAAGTGACTCGGTCTCATTTGCCTTCACTGTGAAAAATGGTAACAATAAGGGTAGCTACCTCACAGTGTTATTATGAGAATTAAATTAACGGATACATTAAAGTACTTAGAACAGTGCCTGGAATGCAGTAAGCATCAATAATTATTATCTGTCATTATTATTATGGTTGTCAGTGACATTCAAGATGGGTTTCCCTATTCTCAGGAAATGTATGATCCAATTAGCTGGGTCCTGACACACAGTTGACACAGCATGGACACTCACAGTATCAGTGCCTCTTTGATGGATTAAAAACAGCATGCCCTCCACTGTCTGCCTCCGTCACAAGAATTGAGACTGCAAACTCCTCAAGGGCAGGATCAGTGTTTAATTTTTCCCGTTCCCCTCGTGCCTGGCATAGTGTCTGGCTGCAAAAGAGCAAGGACCTATGAGAGTGAGTTTTTCAAGCAGCCTGACTGAAGCGAAGCCTCTATTTTGCACACCGACCTCAAATCCACAGTTGCACATTGTTCAGGCTAATTTGCATCTCAGCATCTCAGAAAGCTCTCCATTTAGCTATTCAATTTGCTTCCTTGTCAACTAGAGATCACAACTTGCAAGAGAAAAGAGAGCTTGAGAAAATTGTGGCTTGCCTGCCAGCATCCATATTTAGATCAGCAGAACTTTTCGCTTTCCCCCTTCCATCTCCCTGGGAGTCAGGAAACTGGGTTCTAATTCTGATCCTGATACTTCTTTGATGGGTGACCTTAAGTAAGTCCAAATCAAAAAACCATCAGTGTTCACAATGTCCTTAGAGGGTGTGCTTGGACCTTGGTTTCCCCATCTGTCAAATATAAGCACAATTCTAAGGGTCCTTCCAAAGACATCCTACCAGAACACTCACTTCTTTAGGAATTTGTTGCTTACTGAGAGAACCTGCCCACTTTCCCCACTCTTGCCTTCAGAGAAAACATTTTTGGGGGATCTTAGCGGGGGCTAAAGTGGAGACAACATCACAACCAAAGGATATAAAAGAAGAAATTTCTAAATTCCATCTCTTCCAAAGTCCAAGGAGAGTCTCCCTAGGAATGGCAAATGGTTTTCAACCCCAAGGGGCCTCTTTGATGGAATAGGGGTAGTTACCTAGGACTCTGAATTCATTCGTGCATTCAGAAATATGTACTGAGCACCTACTTTGTGCAAGACACTGTTCTAGGATTTAGTGATGATGCAGTGAACAAAAAAGACACAAACCCATGTCCTTGTAGACCTTGTATACTAGTGGATGACAAATAATGAAAAAGATGAATGAAATGTCATTTATTAGACAGCATTAAGTGTACAGGAGAAAAGCAATAAAGCAGAAAATGGGGATATGAAACACAGGAGTGGGGAAGGAGAAAGAAAATGTAGATGGGATAACTGTGGAAGGCCTTGCAGGGAATGTCTCTTTAGGGTGGGGCTTCTCAACCTCAGCATCACAAACATTTAGAGCTACCCAGGTCTTCACTGTGGGGTGTCCTGTGCCTCCTAGGGTGTTCAGCAGCATCTCTGCCCTCTGCCCACTGGAGGCCAATAGCACTCCCTTCAGTTGTGAGAACCAAAAATGTCTCCAGACATTGCCAGATGTCCTTGGGTCAAGGGGACAAAATTGTCCCAGTTTGAGCACCACTCATTTAGAATAAAATCCTGAAGAATGCGAGTGAGGGAGCCAGACAGGGAATTAGAAGGGTTCTGTGCAGGCACTGGTAGTAGAGAACAGCCTAGGCCCCTCCCACAGGCAACTGATATCAAATATTCTCTTGATGATGATCAACTTACTCCTGGGATGAATGACGTGAGGGAGGAGGATGCGGTGTTGGGGAGAGAGGATGGGCACCCACGTGTTCTGGGAGGTGAGAAATGGTTTCCTGTTACTGCGACATTTCAACTGAGAGCCGAGGCATGAGAGGATTCGGTTAGCCGACATGAGGACACAGCAAGTACAACAGCCCTGAGATTGAAGAACTGTGATGCATTTAAGGGACTGAAAGGAAGACACTCATCCAAGCGTTGGAAGCTGGCGGTGGGAGGCTGCAGATGAACCTGGGGAAGCTCCGGGGCTTGAACTCCCATGCAGGACCTGGCAAAGCCAAACAAGATGTGGGTTCTCTTCCTACAAGTAATAGGATCTCATAGAAAGGCTTTAAGCAGGCATGTGTCATGATCAACTTAGAGTTCTAGGTCCCTCCTATGATGAGACCGAGTAATCTCCACTGACTTAATAGCTGTGTAAATTCCTTCTCTCTTCTGGCCTCGGTTTCCCCATCTGTAAAATGGGGACAGCAATCACATCTGCATGGGTTTATTGTGAAGATCAAATGAGATCATATGTGCAGAGTGCTTAGAACAGGCGCTGTGACACAGAGCATGATCAGTAACTCTGATAGTCTTGGTTCATAGCACTCTTAAACAAATATTAGCTATCATTTTCTTTTCTTTCTCTTGGAAGCTTACCAATGCCTGACTGGGATGTATTGCTGGTGTAGCTTTCCTTTTCAATCTTGTCCCTGCCCTGCCTTCCTCCCTCATCCCTCTCCACCCCAGGACAGTTCACATCTCTGCTCCTAGAGCCCTGTGTTTCTACTTCTATGACACTACCTGGTTGCCAGCTCTCGGCATACCTCAACTTTATATTCTCCATCAGTAGTCCTTACTGGACACACATATTTGATCTGAAAACTGACGGCAAAGAGGCCTTCTCCATGAATGAATGCTTTAAGATCCAACATTTGCGTGTTAGCTCTCAGGCTTGTCTTGGGAATGTCTCCAAGAACAATCAACTGTTCCCTTTGAGGACTATCAAACCACTCCTCATGCAACACATACACACACACACGCACATGCATGTACGCATGCAAGACAAATATGCTGCTTCCTCATAAGCTGTATCATGTCTATGAAACTCCTCTCTATATAAAACTTTCTGCGCAATTCCCAGTCTGGTTCATTTCTATTAGTCAACACCTGCAGAGGCTCCCTGCCAACCCTACCTTGTCCTCACCTTACCTCCCCACTACCACTGCCACCATCTCTCCGCTTATCACAGCCGTCATCAAGAGCGTGTTTGTGAGTTTGTGTTTTTATGTCTGTCTTTCCCACAGCCTTCAAGAAGACAAGGCTAGTGGTCATTTCTTGTTGTATCCTCATTATTTGGAGCAGAGTTTGATACACAGTAGAAGCCCAATTACCATCTGTTGATAGAAAAATAATATTAGCTCGCCATTTTGAAGTGTTTTCTCCCTCTCAGACACATGACATGCATTATCCCATATGGTTTAATCATCACAACTATTTAAGGGTAGATAATGTTATCATCATCTGCATTTTACAGATTGGGAACTGAGGCTAGAAAAGCTTAGCAACTTGCTCAAGATCACACAGATAAATATATAACAAAGTTAACCTAAGTTTCAACATCCTTGGATGTAAAGTTAAAGATCTGAACTAGCTCTGGTTTAAGGACCCTTCCAGTTTTAATATTAGACCAAGAAAATCTGACTCCAAGGCCAATGTTCTTTCATTCCTATCTCATTGTCTCCCTATAACTTAGAAGAGGACAGTTTTGAGAAAAATGCATTGTTTTCACAAACCTCACTTTATTTCTCTCCTGTGTTCTTTTGTTCTGGGAAACACAGGGGAATGAATGACTTAGCCTGGCCATATAGCTGTGGGAGGGCACTGAGTTGGAGGGGAGCCTCTGCAGAACTTTGCTTTGGGAGCCTGGGATTTGAACTTGTGCCACCACCACTGGCAGGATGCCTCACCACTGCTCAGATGAGCAATGGTTATACAATTTGCTTTCCCCCACTAAGTGCACCACAGGATGTCTGATCTCCTTGAAATCGCTCTCATTTAAGAATCTGTCTGTTTTGAAGCAAAATGTCATCTGAAACCTTCTACGGCTTTATGGGAAACTAAATGTGCTTTCGAAGCATGCATGGCCTGGGTCTGTCTGCAGATCTTTTTCCCTCATATTTGGCATTCACATCGGAATGAGACTGGGTGGTAAGTTAAGCGACTCTGCTGTTAGCCTTACCCGCCACCTTGGCCGATGAGAAGACCTGGAACATACAAACTCTGTCTCCTGGGAAGGAATGGGAAGACCCAGGGTGAGTAACCCAGAGAAAATGAAGGACCATAGGAGACATGGCTGTGTCCTCGTATCTTTGAAGGTCATTTTTTAAAAGAGACTAATCTTTAGGGCTCTCAAGTGGTAAACCAGCCCTAATGCTGAGCAGTCAAAGGAAATGGGTGAATAGGGCTAGTTAGTTTTCTCCTTCCCCGTGGTCGGTTCAGTTGACTGAATGCAGTGCTGCTGTCCAAGTGTTCCAGGCATCAGCTGGGTGCCCACCAGAGATGACATGCAAGGTCTCGCCATTCTTAACTTGCTATGATAATTGCAAGTAGAAACACTATTTGAAATTATTTTTTACTTTTTTCATTTTCTTCTCCAAAATGCAAAATCTTCTTTCTTTTCTGTATTTGTTTTTCTGAAACTGTTAAAATGTGAAAATACAGCAACATCTCTATTTGTTCTTACTGGGTTTATTTACTTACTTGTTCACTCATTTAACAACTTTCATCGAGTAGACTGCCCTGTCACACACACTGGGAATAGAGTTTAGTAAAAACCCTCATGCAGCTCAAAATCTAAAGCAGGTGACAAACAATAGCACACAAGTGAATAAAACCAAGAAAACTATTACTAGTAATAAGTGGTATGAGGAAAATGGACTGAGACTACACAGAAGAGAGATGATTTCTTTTCTTTTTTTTTTTATTTTATTATTTTTTGAGAAGGAGTCTCTTTCTGTCACCCAGGATGGAGTGCAGTGGTGTGATCTCAGTTCACTGCAACCTCTGCCTCCCAGGTTCAAGCAATTCTCTTGCCTTAGCTTCCCCAGTAGCTGAGATTATAGGCGCCCGCCACCAGACCTGGATAATTTTTGTATTTTTGGTACCGATGGGGTTTCACCATGTTGGCCAGACTGGTCTTGAACTCCTGACCTCAAGTGATCCACCCGCCTCAGCCTCCCAGAGTGCTGGGATTATAGGTGTGAGCCACCACACCTGGCCAAGATGATTCCTTTTAGATAAAGGTGGCTCTGCAAGGCCACCAGAGGAGGTGACACTAAGGTTACTTGAAGAATGCAAGCCATGGAGAAGCTGTATTTGTGTATCAGTGGAAATGATTGCATTTCTCTCCAGACATCAATCCAGTATTTTCTCTCCATTTCACAAGTTTATTAGCTCTGTGTTGGGTATTTCAATTTTTTTTTTTTTTTTTTGTACAACTCAAAAAACATTTCATGAACACACATTCCATGTGTGTCAAATTGGGCTAAATGATTTATTACTTTTTAAAATGTAATGAGTACATTAACTGTAAATGGTAAGAATTGATATCAGTGAGGCAATAGCCGCTTGGAAGGTTAAGCAATTTATCTGCAGTGAGATGTCTAATAAAGGTTAGAGCTTAGACTTGGACTCTTGGCTGTTGGATTCTCATGTTTGTCATCTTTCCACTGAACCCCATTTTTTGAATCCTTCTGGGCATCTCTGGGGTTTAGGGTTGCCTGGAGGTGGCTAAGCCCCTTTCTATTAAGTAGATTAATTGACTCTTTCCATGGCTCTGGTCCTCTATTTGGACTTCAGGGACTTTGATTCCCATTACTAAGAGGAGCTAATACTGTGGCCCAACTGTGATTTGGAAGGAAGCCTCAGAAGAATGAAACCATGGAATACTATGCAGCCATAAAAAAGGATGAGTTTGTGTCCTTTGTAGGGACATGGATGCAGCTGGAAACCATCATTCTTAGCAAACTATCACAAGAAGAGAAAACCAAACACCGCATGTTCTCACTCATAGGTGGGAACTGAACAATGAGTTCACTTGGACTCGGGAAGGGGAACATCACACACTGGGGCCTGTCATGGGGAGGGGGGAGGGGGGGAGGGATTGCATTGGGGAGTTATACCTGATATAAATGACGAATTGATGGGTGCTGACGAGTTGATGGGTGCAGCACACCAACATGGCACAGGTATACATACGTAACAAACCTGCACGTTATGCACATGTACCCTAGAACTTAAAGTATAATAAAAATAAAAAATTAAAAAAAAAAAAATAGGGATGCCACAGATCAGAAGCCAGGCTGGGGCATAAGAGTGGGCAGCAAAGGATGTGGGGCTAGGATCTTAAGGGCCACACAGAAGTGAAGGCAGTTGTCATGCGTGGCAGTTTCTTTGGCTGCTCTGTTGTACTTGAGAATGAGTCTTCAGAGAGTAACTCCAAGGAGGAGCACTTAACTGGGCATATGCTTTGGTGGGACACAGATTACACTTTGAGTTAGAAAATAAAGTCAGAGCAGATGAATATGAGCCCTCAGCTGAGGGAGTCTGGAGGACAGAAGGCACCAACAGTGAGGAGGGTCACCAGCCAGCCACTGACCTATTTTGCTCCTCTTCCCAGTAGATGGAGTAGATCATGGGGACCCATTATGTGGGTTACTTCTTATACTCTGATGCACCCAAATGCTCAGTGGAGAGTTATACTAAATCCATCAGACCACTGATGCTCGCCAAAGTATCTTTTTCAGAATAAATGTAAGGTGTAGCCAACTGTACTGGACTGAATGGTGTCACCTGCCCCCTCACCTACAATTCATGTCTGCCTGGAATCTCAGAATATGACCTGATTTGAAAATAGGGTCCTTGCAGATTAATAGGTTAAGATAAGGGTGGCCCCTAATTCAATGACTGGTGTCCTTAAAATAAGAAGCAGAGACAGACACACAGACACCATGTAAAGATGGAGGTAGAGGTGGGAGTGTCGCATCTACAAGCTAAGGGGTGCCAAGGGTTGCCACCAAAATCCATGAGAGCCGGGCGCGGTGGCTCAAGCCTGTAATCCCAGCACTTCGGGAGGCCGAGACGGGCGGATCACGAGGTCAGGAGATCGAGACCATCCTGGCTAATACGGTAAAACCCCGTCTTTGCTAAAAATACAAAAAACTAGCCGGGCGAGGTGGCGGGCGCCTGTAGTCCCAGCTACTCCGGAGGCTGAGGCAGGAGAATGGCGGGAACCCGGGAGGCGGAGCTTGCAGTGAGCTGAGGTCCGGCCACTGCACTCCAGCCTGGGCGACAGAGCGAGACTCCGTCTCACTCAATCTAAAAAAAAAAAAAAAAATCCATGAGAAACACATGGGACAGATTCTTCCTCAAAATTATCAGAAGGAATCAAGGCTGCTGATGCTTTTTCTTCCAGTTATCTAGACTCCAGAACTGCGAGAGAGTGAATTTCTGTTACTTTCAAGTCACCAGTGTGTGGTGACTTGTTAGGGCAGTCTAGGAAATGATTTACCCACTTCCTTAACTGTAAGGACCACTGAATTCCATACTATTCCAAACTGCAGGCTAGGAATCATCACTATGTCAAGCGCTGGCTGTGCCTTCGTACCTTGATGCGTTCCTCATCTCACATCATGCCGCAATGCTGCTTCCTTCTCTTTCTCTCCATCTCTACTCTGAATTCCTTGTGGGCAGAAATCAGATCTAATTCACTGCTCTTTCTCCAGCTCCTGGAATACACTTGGCACTCAACCAATGTTGAAAGAAGAAATGAATAAAATAAATACTTTTTTTGTTTTTTTTTTTTTTGAGACGGAGTCTTGCTCTGTCTCCCAGGCTGGAGTGCAGTGGCACGATCTTGGTTCACTGCAACCTCCGCCTCCCAGGTTCAAGTGATTCTCTTGCCTCAGCCTCCCAAGTAGCTGGTATTACAGCTGTGTGCCACCATGCTTGGCTAAGTTTTTGTATTTTTTAGGAGAGATAGAGTTTCACCATGTTAGCCAGGATCGTCTCAATCTCCTGACCTTGTGATCCTCCCGCCTCGGCCTCCCAAAGTGTTGGGATTACAGGCATAAGCCACCACGCCCAGAAAATAAATATTTCTTGACAAACACAGTCTTTCCAAAGACTCACAAACCCCAAGCAACTTAGCATTCTATTTATTCATTCTACTGATATTATTAAGTGCCTACTCTACACTAGGAACTATGCTAGGAGTTGGGAACCCAGTGATAAATAAGACAAAATTATTGAACCTTGTTATCTAGATGGGGAATAGACGAAGGGGGCAGATAAGCCAAGCAGACAAATATGTGGGTATATTATTGGTGTAGATAACTTTAGACAATGAGAAGCACTCGAAAGAAAATAAAATAGAATAATACTTAGAGTAACTGGATTTACTTTAGTTAAATGGTGCTGGGAAAGACCTCTCTCCAGGAGAAGACATTTGAGCTGAGACCCAAATAATAGGACTCATGTCTTCAGAGATGTGAAGGATGAGGCGTATAGGCGGCAGGACAGCTAGTGCCAAGACCCAAAGCATAAGTTAGTACAAAGTGCTTAGAAAACAGAAAGAAGGCTTATGAACGAGAAACAGGGCCCTGAGGGGTATGGGATGATGTCAGCAGGACAGATTAACTCTGCTTCATTGTCTGAGGCCGGAAGAGCTCCAAGTCATAGAAGAGTGATTTATAGTTTTCTGTTGCAAGGAATGTTGTTTACAATTAAAATTATAGTAGATGTTTGTGGTCGAGAAGGGGGAGCCCCATGGATGGCCAAATCCTGCATAAGGAAGGATGCACGTTCTCACCAAGGCCCAAGACAGCAAAGCCAGACCTTGCATTTTCTCCTCATTAAATCACAGAAGGCCTGAATGGCCACCCACGGAGGTTGTCCTCACTTGGTGCCATTCATGCCTTACTCTTGCTTTGTTTAAAGCATCATTTTCTATGCGTTCTAGCGAAAAGACAAGGCAGAGCTGACTTATGGAGATCATGTCTCTGGCTGATATTAGCCATCAGTGGTATAAGCCCTGTACTGTGTCCTGCAGTTTGGTGGCAGGGATATGAGAAGTAGACTCTTGTTACATGGCTGTTTTCTTTGCCCTTGGTTTTTTACATTTTCCTTAAATCATAGATGTTCCTAATTGCTTCCTCATGGTTACAGTGCCCCTTGATTGGAATTCTATGGAAAAGAGAGTTTGCATTATTAAATAGTGTTTCTAAAGGGATTTGAGTGGTTTTTGGTTTCCTTTTCCCCCCTTTTGCCTTTTTTAAAAAGTTTTTAATTTGTTGCAATGTATAATTGCTGCTTCCTGCTAGAATTGCTCTCCAAGCTTCTACAGTCATGTAGGAATTGTAATTCCCTTTATTACTGAAGAATCACTTTTAGCCTTCCTTTAAGATGACTGGACAAGAATCAGATTATACAGAATTAGTATCTATTTTGCATAGTGCATTGACCCTGCTGCCAGTGGTTCCCTTTGCTTGCTAACTTTCTGTGCGATTTTAAAAAGAATGAGATTTAAAATAATCAGGGTTTCATCTCATGTAAGCCTCATGGCACCCTGGGGCACATAGGCAGAAGTGATCCACATAGGAAACAAACTCTTCTCTTCAAAGAGGTGAGCTGACTTATCCAAGGACATCCATGCAGAGCTCATCAGAGCTACAAGGCCAACCAGACTCCTGGAATTCCAAAGCCACTCTCTGTACCTTATTCTGCTTCTGTAGTATGATTTTCTAAAATATAAGCAAACAGAAAAAGCAAAAGCTGCTTCTGAGATGTTGGAACAAAACAAATTACATCTGGTGAAATGTTTCAGTGAGTTCCTTGCTGCACACCATTGATAATTAACACCTCTTCTCTACCCAGCATAAAAGTTGTTCTAATTTTACTTAATATAGAGAAGACATAACATACCAGAGCTTAGGCACATACCACAACATGAGTCAAGGTTCTTTCCTATTTTGTATATACACATATACATGGATTTGGCTTATGCAATTATGGAGACTGACAAGTACCAAGATTTGCAGGTGAGTCAGCAAGCTGGAGACTCAAGAGGGCTAACGTCTCAAGAACTAGGAGATCCAGTGATAGAAGATAAAGTCTGAGGGCAAGAGAAGAGTGATGTTCTAGCTCAATCATTCAGGAAGGCAGAGTTGCTCTTAATCAATCTTTTTGTTGAATTCAGGACTTCAATTGATTGGGTGAGTCCCACCTAAACTATGCAGGCCAATATGCTATACTCAGTCTACTGATTAAATGTTGATCTCATCTGGAAACACCCTTACAGACACACCCAGAATAATGTTTGGCTAAATGTCTGAGCACCCCGTGGCCCAGTCAAGTTTGACACATGAAATTAACCATCATGGCCAGATGTGGTGGCTCATGTCTGTGATCCCAGTACTTTGGGAGGCTGAGGTGAGCAGATCACGAGGTCAGGAGTTCAAGACCAGCCTGGCCAACGTGGTAAAACTCCATCTCTACTAAAAATACAAACACACACACACACACACACACACACACACAAAATTAGCCAGGCATTGTGGTGTACACCTCTAATCTCAGCTACCTCGGAGGCTGAGGCAGGAGAATTGGTTGAACCCGGGAGGCAAAGGTTGCACTGCACTCCAGCCTGGGTGACAGAGTGAGACTCCACCTCAAAAAAAAGAAATAAAGAAATTAACCATCACAATGGCCCAAATTGGGATTTTGCTTCTATCACTGACTAGTTAAATGGCCTTGGTCAAATTACTAAACCTTTCTGAGTCTTACTGTCTTCATCTTTACATTGGAAATAGTAGTATCTACCTAGTAAGAATGCTGTAAGAATTATGTGACACAGTTTTGTCAAGTGTCTAGCACACTTTCTGGCCCACAGAAAAGACTCAATAATTGTTTTTTATTTATTTATTATTATTTTCACATTATTGTGATAATAAGTCCAGGAACACAGAGACAATGTTTTTGTGTATATTTGTTACATATATTATTTGTTGAATATTTGTGTCTAAAATTTTTTTCCTAATTTGGCAAATAGAAATTTTATTCCAAACAGAAGTCTAGCCACTGAAAGTTGAAAAGTGTATATGTATCTTATGGCTTTGGTGCTTCCTTGCTGGGTAATTTTGAGCAAATTGTTTAACCTCCTGAGCCTCCCAAGCCTCCCATATAAAACCACCAGTCCTGCTGACTTCACGAGCTTGCTGTAAGGATCAAATAAGAATCTATACATGACATTACTTTGCATGCACCAATCCCACCAACAGACACTGACTGGGCTGGGGAGGAGGCCCCCTCCTTGGTGCCAGGTGCCACACCAGGTGCTGGCATTCTAAGTTGAGCTGGATGGAGCTGTTTCCACTAAAGCAAACCCACCAGACAGACCTATAACTGGAATTCAGGTCAATCAGCTTAGAGATTTTCTAATTTTCATGGCCCTTGTTGGCATCCACTTCATGTTCCCTATCTGTATGAGGGAGTGTGATGAGATATAATGGCCAACCACATTCCTGGAAGTCCCTTCTCCTTGATATCAATGAGCCTGTCGTGGGAGCCCTAACTCAGTTCTGAGAGCCCTCCCTTCCGATGAGATATGGACCATTGTGAACCAAGTCCCTGGACAAGGATGGTAAAACTACAGCAGACAAGAAACCCTTTGGAGATGAGAGAGGAAAAGAGCACCAGTTTTAGAAGCAGACTGACCAAAGTTAAAACTCGATGATACTGTCTACAAGCTTTGACCTTTGACCAATTACTGAACCTCTACACCTCTGTTTCCTCATCTGTAGACTGGGACTGGTAATTCCACCTTGAAAATTTAGTTTAAAGGTTAAATAAGAATGTGCACATAAAACATTTAGCATAATAATGCAGGCAGTAAATGTTTAATAAATGTCTGTTATTAGTAGGAAGAAAAGGGCGCTAAAATGTAGACATTTCATAATATAGATCACGTCTCTTTTCTGCTGGAAACCCTTCAATAGCTTGCCAACCAATGTAGAGTAAAAGACAAAGTCTCCAGAATAGCCTGCAAGGCCTTCTACCTTTCATCTTCTCCCTATCACCTCTCTATTCTCATCTCCCTATGCTCCCTCCCACACTCACTCCATTCCAGCCATATCTCCCATGCTTGGACATATAAATTACAGGTTGCCTGAATGCCTTCGAAATTGCCAGCCATCCTTCAGAAGACAGAACATCATAACAATTAAAGGAGTGGGCTCCAGAGTCAGACCCCTGGGTTTGAATCCCAGCCCTACCACTTACCTGGTATATGATTTTGGCAAGTTATTCAACTTTTGTGTTTTAATTTCCTCATCTGTAGAATGGAGATAATGATACTCCCACTTAGCTCACTGAACTTGACCTAAGTCAGCAAGGAATAAATAAGAACTGGCTGCGTGGCTGCCTAGCTGACGTGTAGTACCAACCCTCTACATACCTTACATCTCATCTACACGGCAAATCCAAGAGAAGGTATCTATACAATAGTGAGGGTGTTTCCAGACTAAATTAACTCCAGTGGATGCCTGAAAACGCAGATATTACTGAACCTATGTTTTTTTCCTATACGTACATACCTATGGTAAATGTATACATTAGGAGCAGTACAAAATTAACAATAACTAATAATAGAACAATTATGACAATATGCCAGCATCACCACTCTTGCCGTTTGGGGCTATTACTAACTAGCTCCCCATCACATCTCTGTTCCCATCTCCCTATAATCTGGGCTCCTTGCACACAAGCACTGAGACACCATGACAGTCAATCTGATAACAGAGATGGCTCAGTGACTAACGGGGAGGGAGTGCATATAGCATGAAGACATCGGTTAAAGGAAGGATTCATGTCCCAAAAGGGACACTATTCAAAACAGCTCAGAATTTAAAATGTATAAATTCATTTCCAGAATTTCCCATTTAATATTTTCAGACTGTGGTTGATTAGAGGTAACTGAAACCACAGAAAGCAAAACCACAAATATGAGGGGACTGTTGTAGTCCCATTTTACAGATAAGAAAACTGAAGCCAAGGACAAATAAGGTACAACCAGGACTCAGCTCCATCCCTGGCTGGCTCCAGAGGCCTTTCTACTCTCTGTGTGCCCCTAAACCTGTTCATACCCTCTCAGTTTAGCGTCAGATTTCAAAGTCACTAAAATACGAGGTATCCAGGGGTACATATTTGAATATTGTCTCTGTGGGCCTCAGTTTCTTAAAGGGGCCCTACATCTTTTTACTTGTCCAGTGAGCATGTGTGAGCTAGAAAAGCCCCCTTTTACTCTATATAGCAGAAGTCAAGTGGGCAGACTCCACCCAGAGAGGACGGGAGCTCAGCCTCTATCGGAGCTGCGTTGCCTTCTGGTTAACACATGAACAAGTGGGGTGAGGTCCTAAAAACACTTCATCAGTGCCTTAAATTGTCTATACCTTCGTGTAGCACCCAACCTCCCAATGAATGAACTAGTACCTATAAAGAGCATAGCATGGTGCCCAGCAGCGTGAGATCTCATAAGATCCTGGCCAAGTGTCCACCCCATCTAATGCAGGCAGAAAATGAGAGACAGCCAGTGCAGGCACATGTGCACATGTGTGTAAATCATGGACACATAAAGTGCTCATCTGAGAGGGCCAGGTGCTGGAAAAATGGGGCTCTAGGGCCTGGGCTTATGGGTAATCTCTGTATGGGAAGGGTTTTATTACCCACGTGGGTGACTAAGTAGAAGAACAGAAGGTACAGATATGCTCAGAGGCAGGGCTTGGGTGTTGATCCTCTAGACAAACCCATGTCCTAATTCTACTTGAAACATGGCCACAGACAAAGGGTTCTATGTTTCTCTCCCTGGTGACGAAAGAAACCAGTAGGCTAAATACACTACAATATCAAAGAAGCCAGTGCAGGACCAAAACACTTCTTCATCTTAACCCAATCACTGAGTGCCTATGGCCATCATATAATGGCTACAAAAACAAAATATTTATTTAAAGTCTCTGTCTTTAAGGGTCTTTTGACTTAAAATGTCAAATTAGGTGGACTACCAGCCATCAGGGTGATACGCTTAAGACTTTGTTACTGGGTCAGAACTCATGGTAATAATGACTTAAGATGTGCCTTTTACTAGTCATTCAACAATAGTCTATCAACACCACTAATGCTACACTGCACTACACAAATAGTAACTATGACAGTAATAATTGCGAGATAGTTACTGTTACCTGGATACTTTTACATGTGCCAAGTACCAACTCTAAGTATTTTACATGTTTTGACCCATGAAGCCCCATCAACATTGTGAGGCAAGTCCTTTATTATCCTGTTTTACAGATGAAGACACTGAAGTCCAGAGAGATAGGCAAGTTGCCCACAGGACAGGTTAGAAAGTAGCAGCACGGGGATGCATGCTCATATTGGGCTTACGCCAAAGGCAAGCTCTTATAACCATTGCTATGTCTCTCTAGTTTGCTCCACTCTCTGGATCTCAGATTTTAGACCTGCAAAATTATGGGGTTATGTACCAGATAAAGTGATTTCTAAGGGAACAACACCTGGAACTCCAGCATTCCGGATTTCCAGACCATTCCCCAGTCCTCAGTGGGCAACAGGAAACACCAGCTCTTTCCAGGGACTCAGAGGCTGGTCCCAAGCATGACAGTCTCCGTGAAGAACCTCAGATATTTTTCCTCTTCCCCTGCATAAAGAGCAATGGCTCAGGACCTAGAAATAGCTTCAGAGGCAGAGGTGGCCAAAGCTGTGTGAACCAAGAATGCTGTGAATTCCCTTAAGTCTATCTCTGCTCACTCTATCAAGTCATCAAAGTCTAGAGTGGAATCCCTTATCCGGAGAAGGAGGTTCAAATTCCTCAGCACGCCATTCAGGCCTTTCTGGGGTCTAATCCCAGCCTGCCATGGTAGCCCACCATTCTCTCCTTCTTCCGTCTCCCAACTATTCTATCCTCTCTCTATTATATACCCCATGCACTCTGCATCCGGTTTTATTCTTCCTGAAAATAACTATAATGTCAGAAAACACCATTTCCCAACTCATTGGTGCTCTGGCTCCCTGGGTGTAGACTGCCAACACCCCTTTGCTCTGCCACCCTTAAATACCCTCCATTCTCCCACAGCACCTAGATTACTACAATGAGTGGGTGTTGCTCTGTAATTGAAGAACAGTTACTTTTTTCATTGTTATTAATGGCGTGCTTATTATAGTGAATGAAAGAAAAATGTCAACTTATTTATATAGGTATATGTGTATGTATGTATATTTAATAATCCCAATTTTGTAAAAATAAATCCTTTTTCTTAAAAGCCTGGAAGAAATTCTCTGGGTGACCCAAAGAACTAAAAGTAACCCAAAGAAAATGTCTGTCAGCATGATAAATGTGGCTCCATCCAACAGTTCGGAACAGCCCAGGCCACAATTGCACCCCAGCAGAGACTGATGTAGGCACCAACCAATGCCAGCCTTTTCTCAATCACTTCCTGGGTCCAAGTTCAACTTCAGGCCAGTCTAGAACAAAGGAGGAAAGGGCCATATTTCCTGGGAGACGTGGTCATGCTCTGCTGAGAAACATAAGGCTTCATGGTGAAGACGGACACATCACTGTAATGAGCAGTTGCAAGGGTACTTTCCAACTCCCTAAACAGGCCAAAATGTAATGTGGCAGCATCGCCTACTGTGGCTGCAATGGCTGGGCAGCTGCTGCATCGGGTGAAAGCAGAGAAAACAATGTTCTGTAATGTTTCTGCGGTAATAAGCTCTAGTCAAGCATGAGAAGTGGTTCCTGAGAAATGCACGGCAGATAGACGGGGCGGCGTGGACAACATGTGTGCTGGCTAGCTTGCAGGCTCACACTCATAAGTCTGCCTGCTCCTCTTGACCCACATCCACACCAGATCAGAGAATCACCCAGGCTTCCTACTTAGAAGGCTTAACTCCTCTACCACTTCTCAAGAAATTCACATTTCAGGGTCCGTTCCTGGAATCACATTAGGTATTTTTGCTTATCCAGAAAGGTTAAAAACTCTCGTGACCCTCAAACCAGCTTCATTTTCCTCCTTAAGTTTTGAAAGCAAAACTCAAGAGACTCTCCCCAAAATGAATTATGCAGAAGATACGATAAGATGAGACTCTGCCTGCTGCTAAGGGACTCGCCTTAGAAAAATGTAATCAGATATTCATTTCCTGATATTAACAACCACTAAAAGGGAGCTCTGATTTCTGGAACAAATACCTTAAGAAGAAAGTTTAAACATATATATATTTTAATTGAATTTCTTCCCAGCCAGAATATAATTGACAGAATCCTATATCCACCATGATCCACAGGCTCTGTAACTCATAAGTCAGCTGATCTACCAGTAAGACTTTTCTAGGTTCTTAATCCTCTTATCAACCACTCAGGTTTCCAGGGAGACTCATTAGCAGAGCTGGCAAATGCTGTAGTCGGCATCGTTATCAACCACAAAACTTTTGAGCATCTGCTGTCTGTTTGTTTATTTGTTTGTTGTCTGTCTCATTGCAACTGGAATGTGAACTCAAGGAAGCAGAAGATTTCATCTGTTGTGCTCCCTACTGCAGCCCTGTACCTAGAACTCTGCCTGGCACTTTGGGATCTCCCAGTACATCTTCACTAACTGTGACTCTCTTGTGTACTGAGAAACTGGAGCCTAGGAATGCAAACTGGTCCTACCCTGCATAGTTTTTTAGTTTTCCTGTAGCTGAGTGGATATACACACATAAACACATATTTAAACAGAGACACTTGCAAGAGTATATTCTAAGAGTCACATAGATGGCGCAGACATTGGGGGCTAGGAAAGGGAGTGGGATTGGGCTACCAGGGTCCCCTTATTGTTCTCTCTTTTGCAAACCTCTCAGTGTCAATATAAGAGACTTAGAACAACTGAGAACTCTTCAAATGCCTAAACTTTATTGCTTGGGGAAAAATATATATGCCTTATCAGAAACCAGAGGCACCTGTCTCTCTTCCCCCACCAAACCAGACCCTAAGTCCTGCACACTCTATTCCTGAATCTTTTATGAACCCTGCCACTGGTGGAGTTAGACACAGTACACCTTTCTTCTGGCCTCCTCGGGGTCCCCATTCATCTGTGAGATGATGTCCTTCTGCCCTGAAGTTTTAGAGCACTGGTAGGGGGAACCTATGGTTGACATTTAAATAAAGTCAGTCACAAAATGGAAATAAAAAGCTTCCCTCTCAAATAGTTTGAGTTTTGTTTTGTTTTGTTTTTCTCCTGCAAAGGAAGGGAAAAGTAGCAGGTGCTGAAGAGGCATTTATTCAGGTGTTCCCTTTTCCACTCAATAAACACGTATTGAACAGCTATGCAGTGTCAAAGAGTGTGCTACCAGTTGAGGATCTACACAGAACCATCAAGATGCAATCCTGTCTCAAAAAGTCTACAGCCTACGGAGGAATGCCAATAATAAATAAGAAACAAAAATACAGTGTGATTGACCACGCGTGGTGGCTCACTCCTATAATCCCAGCATTTTGGGAGGCCGAAGTGAGCACATCACCCGAGGTCAGGAGTTTAAGACTAGCCTGGCCAACATGGTGAAACTTCATCTCTACTGAAAATACAAAAAGTTCGCCGGGCGTGGTGGCATGTGCCTGTAATCCCAGCTACTCGGGAGGCTGAGGCAAGAGAATTGCTTGAACCCGGCAGGCAGAGGTTGCAGTGAGCTGTGATCACGCCACTGTACTCCAGTCTGGGTGACTGAGTGAAACTCCGTCTCAGAAAAAAAAGAGTGGGGTTGTGACAAGATGTACTATAAGCAAAACATAGGGTGTTACAGCAGCAAATAGGGGAGAAGGAAATCATCTCACAGATGGGATAGGGACCCTGAGGAGGCCAGAAGAAAGGTGTACTGTGTCTAACTCCACCACTGGCAGGGTTCACAAAAGATTCAGGAATAGAGTGTGCAGGACTTAGGGTCTGGTTTGGTGGGGGAAGAGAGACAGGTCCCTCTGGTTTCTGATAAGGCATATGTATTTTTCCCCAAACAATAAAGTTTGGGCATTTGAAGAGTTCTCAGTTGTTCTAAGTCTCTTATATTGAGAGGTTGGCAAAATCTTCCCTCAAAGCCCAGTTCTATCACCTAGATGCACTTCCTATTGATTTTGTGACTCAGAAAGTGGGAACGCTTTTTACTATCTTGCAGGACTGCCCTAAGGATTTGGCAGGATTTCATAGCTAGTGAGCTTAACAAAGCACATGGACACTGCAGACACTCAAAATATTGTAAATATTGTTACTAGAAAGGAACGTCAGGACCCAAATTCAGATTTGCTTCCCACTACTTAGGAATAAATGAAACCAAGCTTGGTGTACATGTGCCTGATCACTCTCTTTCTTCCCGGCTGCAGAAGTCCATCCTTCCCTCCTCTGTGCCAGATGGGCATTCCCTGTATAGTGCTTAGGGCTGGGCATTGGGGTGGGAGTTGGAGACCAAGATATCTGACTTTAAGAAAATCCTGAGGCCGGGCACAGTGGCTCACACTTGTAACCCCAGCACTTTGGGAGGCCGAGGCGGGTGGATTGTCTGAGCTCGGGAGTTCGAAACCAGCCTGGGCAACATGGCAAAACCTTGTCTCTACTAAAAATACAAAAAGTTAGCTGGGTGTGGTGGTGGGCACCTGTAATCCCAGCTACTCGGGAGGCTAAGGCAGGAGAATCGCTTGAACCTGGGAGGCGGAGGTTGCAGTGAGCCAAGATCATGTCACTGCACTCCAGCCTGGCGACAGAGCGAGACTGTCTAAAAAAAAAAGAAACTCCCGAGAGCTTCCTCAATAGCCTTTCACCTATAGCAAGAGTAGCTAAGAAGCACCAGCCCACTCTATTAACAGGAGCCTCCGTTCTCCACAGGGCAAGGTATGCTTTGCTCACTGCCAGTGCAGGATGCCAAGGGGTGGCTCAAGAGGGACTTTGGGGGTGGTGACGGGAAGGGGATGCCCTGTGTCATCTGCATCAAGCTTCCCCACCTCCAGCAACTCTTGGAAACATAAAATCGAAGTGAAAAGAAAATACTTGCTATGCTAATTCTTCAAATACAGATCCCTCCTGTTTCCTGGGAGAGTAATAGGTTAGAATCCATTCAAATGTCTGAGTGAAACCAAGAGAAACTGAGAGGCACTTTAGAACCTAGACTGGTCTTATAAAAGGTGCGGACCCCAAGTCACCCCAACCCCAATGGGGATGCCCTGGACCAGTTTCTGCCCTTTGCAGTGATTCTAATACTCAGCACAGTACCCAGCATGATAGCAGAAGGGTGAGCGCTGGTAGATGAAAAAACAAACTAATCATTGAATGAATGAAGACAAGAAGGAAGGTAGGAAAGGAGTGAGCTGGGTTTTGGAACTGCCTTGCGTTGAATGACATTAACAGTGAACCCCAAGAACAGGCAAGTTTATAAGATAGGTGTTACCCTGACTCCTTATACTCCAGGCAGCAAAAGGGTACTCCTGTGCAACTAACTCCTTCCTGTCCAGCCTCATGGGGAAGCCAGCAGCCCACTGCAGCAGGGTCATCACACGAACAGTAGGGGGTCCCCAAAGCCCCCAGACTGGATTTCATTTTGGAATGCACGCTATGGGTTTTTTTTTTTTTTTTTTTTTTTTTTTCTGCTGCTCTAGCAGCAGCAGTAGCAGCAGATTTACTCTCCTAATTATGTTTGGCTTTGGTTAAATTAGTTTGCATTCCCTGAGCACACACTGGTTGGGGGAGGGGGAGCAGGCAGCGCAAAGAGGTGGCCTGAGAAGACGCCAGGAGGTGGAGAGAATCTACTGGAAGGATGATGCGTACGGCAGAGCCATCAATCAGACACCAGGCAGATGCTGGAGAGCTACTCCACCGTGATCCACGGACCCAAGTGGGAGAGAGAAAGTGGGGTTCTGTCTAAAGTGTCTACTCATTCATTCATTTCCATGACAAATATTTATCAAACGCCTACGATGAATCAGATGTTGAACTAGGAGATGGAGGAAAGTGCAGTGAACCAGACAAACAGGGTTCCCTAACCTCATGAACCTACATTCTAGAAGGAGAGTGAGAGAAGAAACAAAGAGAGAAGCTCAAACTCTAGATGCTCTGAAACCAATGTAACGAGCAAAGTGAACGGGACCATCTAGAGGAAGTTCATGATTCAGTCTTTCATTGGCAGTTGTAGCTGCAAACAACAATAATGACAATAACACAACTATCATTTGTCCATTTACTCACTGCTTACTATGTTACAAACACTCACCAAATATTTCATTTAATCTTTCTCAAAACCCTACATGGCCGGGTGCCGTGGCTCATGCCTGTAATCCCAGCACTTTCAGAGGCCGAGGCGGGCGGATCACTTAAGGTCAGGAGTTTGAGACCAGCCTGGCCAATACGGTGAAACCCCATCTCTACTAAAAACTACAAAAAAATGAATCAGGTGTGGTGGCACACGCCTGTCGTCCCAGCAGGAGAATCACTTGAACCTGGGAGGCGGAGGTTGCAGTTAGCAGAGATAGCGCCACTGCACTCCAGCCTGGGCGACACAGCGAAACTCCGCCTCAAAACAAAAACAAAAACAAACAAACAAACCAAAAACCCTATGAGTGTGGTTATCCCCATTCTATAGACAAGAAAGTCAAGGCTCAGAGAGTTTTAGTTATCTGCTCAAGGACACACAGCAGGTGACTTTTAATGCCATGTTGTCCCTGTATACCCTTTTGAAAGGTCTACAATTAATAACAGTAGCCGGTGATAAAAGCACCCACTAAATACCAGACACTGAGTGCTTATAGGAAGGAATTCTTTCCTGACAGTATTTACTAGTTGCATTTTACTAACCGAGACTCAGAGAGGCTGATGAGTTTAGCCAGCATGGCAAAACGCTTAAGAGGGGGAAGGCAGGATTCAAACTCAGGTCTGCATGCCCTCGAGGTTTTTTTCTACCCCAGAACATAATATAGTCATGCACCATATAAGGACATTTCAGTCAACAACAGACTGCATATGTGACAGTGGTCCTATAAGGTTCTATCGAAGCAACTATAGAAACCTGATATATGGCACTAGAGATCAGCATTGCGGAATGAGTAGGGGAAATGATTGATATTCAGTAATAGTGCTGGAACATTTGGTTTTCCATATGAAAAAATATATAAATAAAAATGCACATACCACCTAGGTTTGTGTACGTACACTCCATGATGTTTGCATAACAACAAGATTACCTAAGGATGCATTTTTCAGAACGTATCCTTGTCGTTAAGCAATGCATGACTATACACAGCAGTCTGATGGAGCTTACATATTATTTCCTTGATAACCGGGATGAAAGTGTCAGATGTTTGAAAATCCTGGAGTTACAACACAGGAAATGTGAGTCCACTGAGACTTCCACGTTTTCTTCCAGGTAACCCAGAGTTAAGTTTAATGCTCTTGCAAAAAGTTACTTTCAGGTATGAACCAGAAAAAAAAAAAAAATGCCTAAAACCCAAAGCAATGTGTGAAACTGTTAAATTGCAGTATCCCGAGCAGAGACATCAGTAGGCAATCCAGGACTTAGGCTGTGTGGATGAGAGCTATACATACAGGTACACCAGGCCCTTTCTTCACACCCTTTTGGCTCAGCAACTTCTATTTTCTAGGAAAGCCTAACTGCCTGGCTCAGAAAATCTATTTAAATAACCACTTGTCATTATCAGCTAGCGGGTTAGATTTCTCTACTGATGCCCAAGCTAACATCTCATACTCCTGCAACAGTTAAGGGCACTTTAGGATTTCCATGACAAAACCTGTCTTTGTGTTTTAATGCTTTACTTAGTTTTCATATTTGTTGTGAACTCAAACCTAAATGGGGATTGTCAAATCAGGCTTACAAAAAAAAAAAGAAAAAAAAAAATGGCTGGGCAGGATGACTCATGCCTGTAATCCCAGCACTTTGAGAGGCGAAGGTGGGAGGATCACGAGGTCAGGAGTTTGAGACCAACCTGGCCAACATGGTGAAACCCTGACTCTACTAAAAATATAAAAATTAGCTGGGCATGGTAGTGAGTGCCTGTAATCCCAGCTACTTGGTAGGCTGAGGCAGGAGCATTGCTTGAATCTGGGAGGTGGAGGTTGCAGTGAGCTGAGATCGTGCCACGGTACTCCAGCCCAGGCGACAGAGCAAGATTCCATCTCAGATGGAAAAAAAAGAAAGAAAGCAAGCCATTACAAATGGAAGCAGCTGCTTTTCATTTACAAACACTGTAGTCTTCCCCAGGCCTTAGATACTTTTTTGACAACATCCAGATCAGAAACAATTTAATTTTGAAACATAGCTAATCAGGTAATTTGCTGTAGTATCTCTCTTGTTTTTGATTTCGTAAAGGAGGCTGGGAGCCTTGCACGAAGAAACCAGCACTTTATTGAAGATTACGAATTGACCCTTCAGGTATCATAAAATGTTTACCTATAATCTCCAGAAACAAAATAACTTCTGTACATTCATTTCAGCAACTTGAGCACTTCGGAGAGCTATGTGAAATGGTACCTATTTACATGGGGAAAGCCTGAAACTCCAAACATCTTTTTATTATGTGATACTTTCTGATGCCCTTAATGTTTTTAGTGACTTATATAGATAAATTCTCAATTTTGAAGGAGAGGGGTTGGACAGTCTCATAATCTTGATTTTTGCAATGTTTCATACTTCCAATACCCTAACAAGTATACACTTGATGAGAAACAAAATGGGTGTGGATTTGAGAATTTCACATATTGTGAGATCATTAGTGTTAACCTAAGTTTTTTATCCACTAAATTTTGTTGAACACTTACTGTGTGATAGGAATACGAGCTCTCTATCCTTAGATTCACATTTCAGTCTGAACAACAGGGCAACTCATGAAATTTTACTTACTGAAGAGTTATATTCTTACTGTGTGCCAGACTGTGTTTAAAGTGTTTTACAAATATTTAATCCTCACGACAAGCCTATAAGATAGATACTGATTTGTGTCTTTAATTACCCGTGCTTTAAATTTGATCTGACTTCAGTCTCAGCCATGAGATTTTATTTCTCTCACCATGTAATTGCATCACACAGGATAGTTTTTTAAGACCTATTTCACCTTCTAATGTAGATGAAAGTGTCACGGAGTTGAAACCTGTTGCTGTCTGCTAAGTCCTCCCCTCCACAACCAATGATCTCATTGCTCCTTCTGAACAACTTCTCTTTCTTTTCAAAAACTGCATCATGATTATGGGGAGAGCACAGAGTCCAGAGACATTACCCTGCCAATCTGGGCAGATAAATGTGAAAAGCTGCCGTTCCTCCCAGTTATCCACGCCCCAGAGCCTCTCCCTGGCTCCTCTCTGCAGTTAAACAGACCTTTTCGCTCAGTGACTTACAGGCAGGAATTATGAAAATTCTTACAGGAAGCTTTACCAAGAGGAAGGAGGAAGGAACATCACGATACATTTTATAAAGGCACATTTGAAAGTGTTTTCAGCATATTGTTGTCGAAATAAACATCAATTTGGGGGTTCAAATCCCAGCTCTGCTCCATTCTTGCTGTGTGATGTTGAGCAAGTTCAACAATCCCAAACCCTCTTCAAACCCAAAAGAAAAGGAGCAGGGGCCCAAAGAAATGGCCCCCCTTGGTTGGAGTATATTGTACAGGATTTCAGGCTATATCAGTAGAGGTTGAAGGTGGCTATTTTCTTTGTACAGCTTAAATGTTTGATTTTCCAAATCAGGAAACTTCATTTCGAAGTGTGCTAAATAGAATCTACAGGCTTCCTTCAGCTGACAAAAGGGGAGCAGCTGAAAATTGGCATACGTGTTGCCTTTAATTCAAGCTTTTGTGCCCTTTTTTTCTGGTCCTTATGGTTTAGGAGATTACATGCAGCTCCTGACCCCCAGGGAGAGAACAGCATCAAAGCACCCTCTAACCAGGGCAGAACGAGGCTGGTGACCTGAATTTTCTGGCTTCTGTGGGTTTATGTCGAATTTCCAGTGTTCCTTCAGGTGGTATTTTGTGCTTAATTATACTCAAAGGTTTGGAGGATTCCATAGGTGGAATTCCATCTGAAGCCCAAACCATCAAACCATCAGCTCCCAGGCTGCCATTTCAAGCTTCTTATTTTCAATCGTGCAGGTCTTTACCCAAGATGTGTTTTTTCTCATGTTAAAGGGTTTTTTGTCTTTTAAGCAGCCATTTATGCATACAGAAAGCAGTGTTTTGTTCAGGAATAAAATCACCTGAATAAATCTAAATCTGTCATGTAAATATTTCACCAACTATTACCAAGGGCTTTGTAATGATTCCTCTTTGTAACCTCTCCTTGCAGTTTAAGTCCCTCATTGGGGTAGGAAATAAAAAACCCAAAATGTTTTAGGAGGACAGCTGTATAGAACATCAATCTGAACCATGATATGGTAAGAATCATATGTGAACACGAAAGTTAAGAGGGACCAGAATGTAATGAGACAGGCAGGCTCTATCCCCATTTTACAGATATTGAAACTGAGGCCTTGGAAAACTGCATGGGGGTATTAGTGCAATTAAAGCACGTATTTGGGACCTGCAGCTCCTTTCCTACCACTCTCAGTAATGTCTTAGATTTACCAGTTAAAAGTCATTAAGCCATACTGCCTCTTTCAGTTAGTATTACATATCCAAAATCCAGTTGCATCTTTCCAGGGGAAGGGCCACGTCCAAAGGGGACAGCAGTGCTCTGTCTTATCAGAACAGGGCCTTCTTGGAACTTACTAATGACCTTAAAGCCCACAGTAAACAGCTCAAATATATGGGTTAGGCAGCTGTGGGGTTGACACCCTGGGGCAGAGCTGAGATGATTTGACTTACACCCCCTAAAATGCCAGGCTATATTCTATATCCTGAAGGTGCCTTAGTTGACAGGAGGTGGAAGTCAGGAGTTATCTTGGCTAAGGGAACAGGTAGCTAAAAGAAACCATGTAATGAGGCCGGGCACGGTGGCTCACGCCTATAATCCCAGCACTTTGGGAGGCCAAGGCGGGTGGATCACGAGGTCAGGAGATCGAGACCATCCTGACTAACACGGTGAAACCCCGTCGCTACTAAAAATACAAAAAATTAGCCGGGTGTGGTGGTGGACACCTGTAGTCCCAGCTACTTGGGAGGCTGAGGCAGGAGAATGGCGTGAACCCAGGAGGCAGAGCTTGCAGTGAGCTGAGATCGCACCACTGCACTCCAGCCTGGGTGACAGAGTGAGACTCCGTCTCAAAAAAAAAAAAAAAAAAAAAAAAGAAAAAAGAAACCATGCAATGATATTAGGATGACTACCTCAAGATGACTGCAGCTCCTCCTAAGCTATCACTGTACCTTCAATCTGTGCAACAGATCTCTATGAAAAATGCACATCTCATCTTCTTATACCTTCCCTGTCCTTGCTTTCATGATGCAGGCCAAGGGTTCTGAGTTCCAAAGTGGATGACCTGGGTCGGAGCCCTGGCTTGTTATTGAGCTATGTGACTTTGGGTCTGTTACTCATCTTCTCTGTGCCTCAATTTCTTCATTTTTCAAATGTAAATAATGGAAGTATTTATCCCATGGGGTTAATAGCATCAGTAATGAATTGATACATTTAAAGAGCATAAAACACTAAGTATTCAATGACGTTACCTATTATTAGGTTGACCCTTATGAATACTCAACCATTTGTTGTTTACATAATTGACAATTTTGGATGGGGTTCAAACTATTATTAAAGTTCTCAGCCTTACCGAAGCTTCATCTTCTTTTTGATTTAACTTAAGCATCACCTGCTCCTGGAAGCCTTTCCTGATGTTCAGTCTGAATTCATTCCCACATACAATCATGTGTTCACTTACTCAGACTGACAGTGTTGAGCACTCATGGCCACGGGCCAGGCAGTGGAAATTAAACAGCGAGCGAAAATCCAGACAGGAAAGACAACCAAGTAAGACAATCAATAGCATCAGTGCCTCTCTAGGCCAGTAGAGGGCGCTAGGGGGAGACATGCTTGAAAATAGGATCTCGATGGAGAGCCTGAGATGAGGACAGGAAACTCTTCCCAGAGGACATAACCTTTACCCAAGACCTGCAGAAAGGGTCTTGGTCAGAGGAAGAGGAGAAAATTCTTCCAGAAACACCTGGACCTTGCTGTGAAGAGAGAGCCTGGGGAAGAGAAACATGCCGGATGTCGCTGCAGAGAGGGAGCCTGTGGTGGAGTGGGCAGCTAAAGAGTCCACATTACAGAGACCCAATCATAAAACGCCTTGTAAGTCACCAAAAGAAATCTGGGCACAGTCTAAGGATGCGCTCACTGCCAGGGACGTGCAAGTACAAGGTTGCACCTGAGCGAGCGCTTCCTAACATCTGTCCTGAGCTGTCTTGCTGGTCTCCCTCTAGTCCTAGCCCTGCTGGACTTTATCTTGAGGTCAACAGGAAACCCTTGAAGGGTTCTGAAAGGAGAGAGATACTTTCTTAACAGCGTTTGAGGTGGTTCACTCTAGCTCACCTTGGATGATGTACCAGAGAGAGGCAAGGGGAAGGCTGTTATTCAGGCATGAATAATACCATGAATGGAGGCCTTTATCTCCAGCAAATCACTTATGACATTGGTCTGTAATTTGTTTGCTTTTCACTAGACTCCGAATCCCTTGAGAATGAGGACTCAGGAGTCTCTCCCACCACCCTAACCTGTAGGACCGGTACATAATAAATACTTGCTAAACGGTACCTATTATAATTGTAGCTACTGTTACTAATACTTTCTATTGTTAAAATTAAGATAGACAAATGCTATCACTATAGTCCCACTTAGCAAATTGGATCCCATGGAATATTAACCTTCTGAGGTGTGTTAAGTAATGTTTGGGGTATTAAGAGGGAAGGAGGTCCCTGAAGTCAAAGAAATTTGGGAAACATTTGCTTATAAACATTAAATGAGCCGGGCATGGTGGTTTATGCCTATAATCCCAGCACTCTGGGAGGCTGAGGTGGGCAGATCTCTTGAGGTGGGAGTTTGAGACCAGCCTGGGCAACATGGTGAAATCCTATCTCTACAAAAAAATAAAAAATTTGCTGTCGTGGTGGCGTGTGTGGTCCTAGCTACCAGGGAGGTTAAGGTGGGAGGATTGCTTGGGCCCAGGAGATGAAGGTTGCAGTGAGCCAAGATCGTGCCACTGCACTCCAGCCTGGGAAACAAAGTGAGCACTCTGTCTCAAACAAAATAAAACAAAACATTAAATGGCATTAGTATATACACATATATTTCTAAACTCTCACTGCTGAGAGAGTCTGAAAGCAACAACACCTCAGTAGCAATGAGTGACCAAAAGTGGAACAATTTGAATGACAAGATAATTCACATAGTACTGGATTCTAACTCAATGTACAATACAGACGTCCATGAATCCATGCTGATATACACACATGGTTGAATAAATAAATGGAAGAGATGAGACAAATTTCCCATGCAGAAGAACCACAAGTGATTTATGTAGACACCGCCTTGCAAGGAGATGGAGCCTCCCTACCCCTTAAGCTTGGTCTTGGGCTTACTGGCTTCCTTCCAAATAGTATGGTAAGGAAAGAAGGAAAAAGAGTAATCGTGTGGTGGAGAATCCTGACGAATACTATGTCAGCCAGTGATCAAGCTTAACATCCTCACTAATAAGCCATGTTTGTAACATGTGCCTTTCATAGGATGTGATGAGAATGGCACTGTACTTTGGTAGTCTTCGTCCCCATCACCCCTGTCTAATCATGAAAAGAACAGCAGACACACCCAAATGGAGGGGCATTCTGCCAAATACCTGACCAGCACTTCTTAAAACATTCATGGTTAACAAACATAAGAAAAGTGTTAGAAACTTTTCCAAGCAAAAAGACCCTATGGAGACATGATGACCAAATGCAACATGGTATTCTGCAGGGAAGCCTGAAAACATTAGGTAAAAACTGAAGAAATCTGAATAAAGGGTGGAGTTTAGCTGAAAATAAGTGGTTCCTTGGTATATGCAGAGAATTGGTTTCAGGACCCCTGCATAGACGAAAATCCTCAAGTCCTGCAGTCAACCCTGAGGAGCCACATAGACAAAAAGGTCAGCCCGCCCTGTATGAGGGCGTTTCATCTCCCACATGCTGTATTTTTGATCTGCCTTTGGCTGACAAAAATGCAGGTATAAGTAAACCCATGCAGTTCAAACACATTGTTCAAGGGTCAACTGTAATGTATTAATATTGGTTCATTAGTTTTGACAAACCTATCATACTAACGTAAGATCTTGACAGCTGGGGAAAATGGACACAGAGGACATGAGAATTCTCTCTACTGTCATTACAATTCTTATGTAAATCTAAAAGTATTCTAAAGTAAAAAGTCTACTTTAAAAAATAAATGATGTCTACTATCTGACTTCTCAAATACTTTAATATGTTGAGACGTTTTGAGTATTCCCAAATTAGTATGACTAAAGAACTGAATAGTTGTTACATTCTCTTGAGTCCTAGTGTTCTCTAGAATAGTTAGGAATAATAATAATAATAATAGCTAACATTTATTAGAGAGGCTCTGAGCTTCATGGTTAATAACTTTATCCCATGAGCCAGACTGCCTGGTCACCTATGACCATCACCACTTAAGAGTTGTATAATCTAGGCTGGGCACGGTGGCTCACCCCTGTAATCCCAGCACTTTGGGAGGCCGAAGTAGGTGGATCACAAGGTCAGGAGTTCGAGACCAGCCTGGCCAACATGGTGAAACCCTGTCTCTACTAAAAATACAAAAATTAGCCGGGCATGGTGGCATGCACCTGTAGTCCCAGCTACTTGGGAGGCTGAGGCAGGAGAATCGCTTGAACCCGGAAGGCAGAGGTTGCAGTGAGCTGAGATTGTGCCACTGCACTCCATCCGGGGCGACAGAGCAAGACTCTGTCTCAGGGGGGGAAAAAAAAAAAAAAGCTGCAGAATCTTAGGCAAATTATTTTATTTAATTGTGCTTTGGTTTCCTAAGCTGAAAAATGGGACTAATGATGCCACTTAGTTTACAGGGTTATTGTGAGAATTCAATGTGCATATATAAATGAATATTCCTCAATCTATATGACCCTCATAATGACTTTTTGAGGTCTTTCCATGTATCCTTTCTCTGCATTGTGAATATTATTATATGAAGTAGTTCCCAGCTGTCATGTTATAGGGAAGGAAGAGAGTTCAAGTAACTTGCTCCAGGTCACACAACTGGAGAGCAATGCGATCAAGTCCATCTTGGAGAAAGCCTAAAGCTGAGGACATGACTTACGATCTTGGAAAGAAGCAATAGGACCCTGAGAATCCAGGAGAGAGAAGAATTCCCATTCTTCCAAGAAATAGGAGAAAAAATAAATACATGGAAACACACCAACAAAATTCATTGTGATCTACTTTGTAATTTGATAAGCACTTTCCTCATTAGTAATTGCCACCTCCCAGGAAGTCTTGGTAGACAGGCCACCTGTGCTAAAGCTGTAAATGCCGCCCACCTCCCTCTGCCCACACACATCTCCTAAAGGCCAGTAAACCGGTGGATGTTTCTCTACTTGGTCTTCTCTGTAAGAACAGAATTTGTCCCTGAAATGTTCAGTTCGCCTCCCTACAACATGGAAGACTTGCTACAACTTTTCTTCCTTTGGCTCTGGCCTGGAAAGCTGGACTCCGTAATTTTCAGTCACCTCAGATCAAGTGACAGAGATTCAGCAGTGCTTATTCAGCATGACTGGGGTTTTCATCTGTCAGCCATCTACACAGTTAAGAAAAAAAGAACATGCAAAGCTCTCCAATGTGAATGACGCAATCCTATAAAAGTCTGGAGGAACCAGAAGGAAGTTTTCCCAACTCACAATGTGCTCTGAACCCCCAAACACTGAACATGGTGCCTAAGGCACCTGCTGGCCTCAAACAGACACATAGTAGGTAACCCACTTAGAGATGGAACTATTTTCTAGGGCCAGAGGAGTCACTCATGGGATATAAGCCCCATGCTCAGTTTCTTCTGCCAGTAACAAATACTTGTCAGAGCCTATCACCTGGAACATTGAATAGGAAGAAGAATCTAAGAGAAGGAAAGGATTATCTCCACTGGCTCTTGCCCTGTCCTTTCCTTTCCTTCAGGAACTTAGGTTCCTGCCAAACTGTAATCTCTGCCCCAGTTTGGTATTGAACTTGATTTCTCCCCTCACATCTATAGAGGATTTATGACTGAACAACAACAAAGGCAAAAGCATGGGAAGTACAGTCTCAGGGCTCCTGAGTCCTCTCAAATTGACCTTTACAGATTCTTGTAATACACAGCTACACCTTTTGCTTAACACTTGGCATATAGTTAGGGCTTACCAGATAAAACACAGGATGCTCAGTTAAGTTGGAATTTCAGAAAAAAAAGTATAATACTTTTCCAGTGTAAGTATGTCCGATGCAATATTTTTGACATACTAAAACAAGTATTTGATATTTATCTGAAATTCCAATTTCCCCAGGCATCTCTTGTTTTTATTTGGGAAGCCTGGCAACCCTACATATCGTGTAAGTTATTTTTTCAACACGTTGCTTTGTTCAAATGGTGTTTTACACCGAGACCCAGTATATGAGTAGATAAAAAGGAAAAGACTGAGGTCCAGGATGGGAAAGCTCAAACAAGAGTGGCAGAGCCGGGAAACAAATATAGATTTCCAGAACCCAAGACACACATTTCTTTACCTTACTGTCAGGAAAAAAATGTGAAAAGCTTTTGAAATGGGAAAAAAAGATTCAAGGGTGTCCTGTCCATCTGGGTTATCTCCACCATATATTGTCTTTGAGCTATTCAGCAACTCTATAAAACTGATAGTAATGTAAATAATTCTTGTGTGTAGACATGCGTTATTTGTATGGAGTTGATCATTGCCCTGTGAACAGACCAGTCTCTGCATCTGTTTATAAACCTATTTCACCATTCTTTTAGCGCATATAAACTTGGGGTCCTTTGAATTCTCCTTTCAATTGCTTGTAACATCTTACCAGTTCCTTCATTAGTTACTGGGTTAAAAAATCTTTGACATGTGTTCATTTTAGAAGATTTGTTAATTTACCTTTTATAAACAATTATCCCTTGACAGTTTGTCATTCTTCTCTGCACAGTGACCCTGAAAGGAAGTCAAAGATGAAGATTGTGCCTAAGTAGTTGTGGGTGATAGGGAGTCATGAAAAAAAAATGAACTGGAGAGAGAGGAATAGAAGGCCTTTCTAAAACATAAATCTGATCTTCTCACTCCCTGTGGGACACTGTCCTCATACTTTGGATGCATGACCCTGAGGATGAAGTCAAAGTTCCCCATCTAGGGTTGGCAAACTTGCCTTGGGCAGTGCTGTTTTTCCACCCAGGTCTTTGCACATTTCAGGAATTTTCCCACCCCCTCTGCCTGGGGCTCCGTTCAATTCTGTTTGGTTTAGACAGAAGCCCATCCTGTAAGCTCTTAAGCCCCTGAGCTTCATGAACCACAGCACTTTTCTCATTGTATTGCAATTATTGTTTAATTGTCTGTAGCCTGCATTAGACTGCACTTTGTTAGGGCAGGGATCGAAGAAATTTGCTTTAGTTTATTTACTTATGCATTTCCACCTCCATCAGAGGGTGTGGTACACACTGAGACTCGAAAAAACTTGCTGAATGAATAAATGAAACTGAAAGTATAATAGGACCACTTACATCCAGAGGAGAAGGAAATTGAAGGGATAAGAAATACAGGAAAGAGGGAAAGCAGACTTAACTATCGATATTGTCTTAGGAAAACACTTTGGGGAACAAATCACTAAATCACCCATCTCCCCGAAGTACTGATTCACTATCATCCAATGATTTTCTTTCATTTAACCACACAGACCTAATGATTATTCAAGAGTGCAGCATAATAATGTTCATCACTCTTCCTATGAAATCAAATTATAAAATTGGACACATCTACCAAAAATGTCAGTGTTTTATAGTCTTTCCAAAAATAATAGACTATCTTTATTTAAAAGGAAGAAAGAATAAATATATGCTTCAACACCACCCACCCACACCTGGAGAAAAGCCAATGAGCTTGGAAAGGAGCTTTCAGGAAAGAGGCAAACTGGTGAATCATTTTTTAATGGACTGTCCCATCTCCACCTTTAGTTATCATTTGAAAGCGCCCATGGAATTCCAGGATCCTCTAACTCCTGAGGATTCCCCAAAGGAAAACCTGAGTTTTAGCTCTCTTTCCAAAGTGTGCTTACTCTGGAGGCTGTGGTTTCCATTTGTCAAAGTTATTCACTTGATAGCCTTGCACAGGTGAATTAGCCAAATGGTTTGCAGGGAAGATCTCCAAGTGTCAGTAAGCATTTAGCCTCACCCATCCCCGTGGCCAACCTGCCCCATCTCCATGGTGAGTGCAGGCCCATCCTCTTTGTGGTGAAAGTGAACTGAGACAAATGACTTTGCAGGCTCCATCCCTCCTAGATCTTTCTAACAAGACCCACCCCGCCTCAGGGGCAGCAGTCACTACTGAATGTCTATTGCTCCTTTGTTGTTGAACAGCTATTATTTCCTTTCCCTGTTCCTCATATGAATGAACAAAATCTGCCAGCAAATGTAATCCCAGAAAAAGAGGCCAAAAACGCAGGCTGGAGTGAGGGTGTGTATGTGCTCCTTCCTGGGGAAGAGCTCCTATGGATGGGGCTGGGGCCCATGTCCCATCAGAACATCTTGCCAGAGAGCTGCATCTCATTGCTGACTCTCATGTTCACCTTTCAGGAAACGAGTTAGGTCTGTTTGAAGAGACACAAAAGGGATTAAAAGAAACACTAGAAGAGAACCAGAGCTAAATGCTAAGTACTTTATGTGGATTCTCTTACTTACTCCTCCACAGGCCTATGTGGCTGATATGGTTTGACTGTGTCCCCACCCAAATCTCATCTTGAATCGTAGCTCCCATAATTCCCACGTGTTGTGGGAGGGCCCCAGCGGGAGATAATTGAATCATGGGGGCCAATGGAACTGAGGCAGACTTGGGACGCCAACTGTGGAGTTTATGTGAGAGGCTCTAAGGGCTCGTATTAGCTCCTGATGACCAGGATCATTAATTTCAGACCAAGGTTTTAAGAGAAAAATCCTCTAGGCTGGAAGAGTGTGAAATAGGACCCACCCTTGTATCCTTCCCTGAGATTCAAGTGGAACCTCAGGAGACTCAGGGGGGCGTCATTGGAGCCAGAGACCCCTTGACCACTGTCTCTTGAGAGCGTTTTGTAACTGATGGCTTAGAAGAAAGGCTACAGAGTTGGCATCCTAGGGAGATTGTTTGATGCAGTAATATTCTCCTGTAAGGACCCTCCCTGTTGGACTACATTAAGGATAGCATAGCTTATTTGTGCATTGGGCAAATATTACTCTATTTAGATTCAGAACTCACAGACCCTAGTTTGTTGGTTTCTTTTACCATTAACTTATCTCCTACCATTTTTTTTTTTTTCAGTTTAAAAGTCTTCAAGTCTATATCAAGTCATTGACTCAAATCACTGAAGTCATCAGTTTTTGGGGAATCAGATAGAAAACATTGATGCTGTTAAGAAATTAGAAGGATGCTGACTTCTTATGAGAGTTGCAACTTCATAAAAACTTTGTAGGAGTATTTGCTTGGGAATTGGAGAAAAACAAGTATAAATTTATATCATTTAAGAAAAATGGTCCAGAGTTCAATTTATAAAGGAAGACTTGACCACAGGGCAGAGTTTGTTCTTATTTTAAAATTAAATCAAAGCAGCACAAATTTTATTAAGCCTGTGCACTCACCAAATTGCTAACAATTGATGAGAAAAAAATGCATTTATTGCAGCTTCACATATGACCAACAATTTTTCAACCATATATCATGAGAAATATAACAAAAATGGAATACAAATTGGACTAGTGGGAAAAATCTGAATTACAATTCTGTGCTTTATTTTTATTGTTGCTTAATCTCAGTGTGTCTTGGTTTTCTCATCTGTACAATGGAAACAGTCATACTTATTTTAGGTTTGTTTATAAGATGAAGAGAACAACTTAGCACAATGTCAAGCACCGAGGAATTCCTTAAGTAATGCTTATTGTTGTTATTTTACTTTTTAAAAATATAGAGCTTATATGGGACTGAAATAGCTTTCAAATCAGCCAGCTTTTAAGAATAATGGGCCTACAGGCTTTTACCTTAAGATTTGTTGATGTTACTGAAAGAATCAGATTCCTGAAGCCCATAATTTTATTTCATCACTTGATTGAGTACTCTTAGAATATAATTATTGATTGCATCCTGAAGAAAGTTTAGAGAAAGTTTTTTTAATTGATCCATGTGAATGTGTAAATTGAAAAAATACTTTTTTTCTTTAAGAGAGAGTCTCACTCTATGTCCCAGGCTGGAGTGCAGTGGCACGCACAATCGTGACTCACTGCAACCTCAAACTCATGGGCTCAGCCTCCTAAGTAGCTGGGACTCCTGGCTAGATACATATTTTTATACAATTAGATTTTGTGTTTACATTACATATACACATATATATTAATACATAGAAAGAAAGGGGGTAAAACAGAGAAAAACACAGAAATAAACAAAATTTGGAAGGGCCTCTGCCTAGGGGCAAACGAGATGCAAAATGACAAGGGGAAATTAACTCTTCTAAATTGTCCCCTGTATCTTACTGTTGACATAATTTTGTTTGATTATAAATACATATATGCTACTTTATTGTGTTTGATTTGTGCAACACAGCAATGGTTGGTCTTCAATGAAGTTTTGTTCCCAAGAAAGAAAGGGTGACTCTAAAGCAGAATATAAAGCTCAAATGACTACACATGTCTTTCAGGCAATGCACAGACACAGCTAACCAAGAATAGCAGAGAGAGGCAACAGGAATTGGTGAGGACTGTGGCAAACTGGAGCTTTCAGTGGAAAAAGGGCAGCTTCTATTCAGCTTGAGGCAACTGTAGCCATTTGGGAGGAGAGCTAGGTATTTGCTAGGTTTAATTATTTATTATTTGCTGTTTTCTCATTTTTTTTCTTTTTGTTTTTGGTTAAAAGCTATAAAGTTGAATAAATGTTCCCTTTGGCCACCATAACAAATTGCAATAGACTGAGTAGTATTCTGCCTTATTTATTTCTCATAGTTCTGGATGCTGGAAATCCAAAATTAGGGTGCCAGCACGGTTAGGTTCCAGTGAGGGCTCTCTTCCTGGCTTGTAGACATCCACCTTTCTCTCTGTGTATTCATACGGCAGAGAGAGAGGAGGGAGAAGAGATCGAGAGAGAGAGAGGAAGAAAAAGGAGAGAGAGGGAGATGGAGAGAGAGAGAAGTGTAGAGAGAGCTCTGGCATCTCTTCTTCTAAAGAGACTAATTCTATCATGAAGGCCCCACTCCCGTGTTATCTAACCCTAATTACCTCCCAGAGGCCCTAACTTCAAGTACCATTCGCATTAGGGATTGGGACATCAACCTGTGAATTTGGAGGGGATGAAAGCATTCGGTCCATAATGTGGACTTCAAATTTATGTATTTATTTATTTATTTAGAGATGGAGTCTCGCTCTGTCGCCCAGGGTGGAGTGCAGTGGTGTGATCTCGGCTCACTGCAGGCTCCACCTTCTGGGTTCACGCCTTTCTACTGCCTCGGCCTCCCCAGTAGCTGGGACTGCAGGTGGCCACCACCATGCCTGGCTAATTTTTCTTTATTTTTAGTAGAGATGGGGTTTCACCATGTTAGCCAGGATGGTCTCAATCTCCCAACCTAATGGTCCACCTGCCTCAGCCTCCCAAAGTGCTGGGATTACAGGCATGAGCCACCGCGCCTAGCCCAACTTCAAATATTTTTAAATGCTGGGTAAGTCAACAAACTCATTTCTATATCAGCAAGTACTTATCTGGGCCAAAGTCGTTGGTTTATGAACAGATAAATTCTACCCAATAGGCTTCAACACGTTTATCACTTTAAAATCACAGCACACACCTCCACTTTAGAAATGTTGTCAAATGCTTATTAAGGGGGTCTAGTGTCTCCTAGGGAGGAAGGGGTGGATAATAATGCACAGGCTCATGGCCCACTTTCTTGATTGGAGTAGAGAGAAAATCCAGGGTATGGTGAGACATGAGAGATGAGGTGAGGCTGCTGGGTACGAGGGAAGGCTTGAAGCCTGTGATCAATTTGATTCCAGCTGATTCAAGAGGCAATTGGGAACCACTACCTTGTTCTCAGGAGGGAAAATGCCAGGATAGCAATTACAGCGACGAAAAATGATTCCTCTGACTGCATGTAGAATCAACTAGAGTAGGAAAAACCTGCAGAGAGAAAAGGCAGGTGGAGCCTATTGCCTGACAGTATTCTCAGGACTGTGCCATGGGGAGAAATTATCCTGTGGCTTTGCACATGCTGATTTCTGGCATGAGAATTTTCTTCTCTCTGCTCTCAGGCACCCTCTCTTCTCTGATTGACAACAATAGGCTGTCCTGAAGTGTCACAGCCTCCATGAAGCTGTCAGGGTGGTTATCACTGCTATCATTACCTTTACCAAACACTTACTATGTGATTGGTTTCATACGGAGATCTCTCATGTAATTCTCACCATATTTCCTCCCAGGGAAATGCAATTAGCATCTTCATGTGCTTGGATAGGAAACTGAGTAACAGTGAAGGAAAGTAAGTTTCCTAACATCTCCCAAGTACCAACTGATGGCCATGACTTGAACCCACATCTATCTGATTGCAGTTCCTGGGCAGCCAATTAATACTCCACCTTCTTTGACTCCGCACAGAGAGCATTGCATATACCTCTGTTCTAGCACTTACTGTGGATCTTGTAATTACCTGATTACACTGCTTTCTTTCCCCATGAAACTCTGATTTTCTTAAGAATGAAGAGTGTGGTGTATCTTTCTTTGTGTTCTCCAGAGATCCAGCTCAGTCACTGGCTCATGGTGGGCACTCAGCACACAACAGATGAATGTTACCAATAAATGCCCATGGGGTTGGTCTGAGTCCAGTACACTGAAAGGGACAAATGGACACTGGCAATCAGTGAAGCTGGAGGTAGAAGGAGCCCTGTCACTAAGTGAGCAGGCAGTTGCAGAGGAGCTGCTTTGTGGGCAATTTTTTTCCACATATCTGAAAAACTACTTTTGCAGGAGTTCATTCAGGACTCAGAAAGGAAGGCCAAAATGTTTCTAATCTGAATCCCAGATCTTCAAAGTCATGGGACACCTTCAAGAATCTTCCCCAAATATTGGGATGTATGGCTGTTTAGTGTTGAGAGGAAATGTTGCACGGAACTTAGGAGTAAGCTCTGTGGACAGACTGCGTGGGTTGTATTCCCAGCTCCTCATCTTCCCAGCTGTGTCACTGAGGGCAAGCTACTTCACCTCTTCTTATTCTCGTTTCCTCATCTACACAATAGTGCTAATAACACAGCCTATCTCAGCATTGTTTGGAAAATCGAGTGAGATAATACACAAAAAGTACTCAGAAAAATGCTATATACATGTTACTTATTATTAGTATTTTTGCGTTTCCAATCTCCTTAATAGAAAAAGCCACAGTTTTGGAACCAAGAAAACTGATTTTTGGACCTGATCAGTCCCATCCTGGGACTACACTGACAAGTCGCTCTTACACATGGTTGTGTCCCTGTTTCAAGTTATTGCCTCTGAAAGCCAGTCCTAAGTTATATGTATAATTTCATTGCCATCTCATCTGGAGAATGGGTTGTAAATTCCTGCCTTGTATGCTTCACAGGGTTAGAACTGAATGTGATCATGACTTGAAAGATGTTAACAGTAATGATCTTATTGTAACTATTATTATATTCATAAGTAGACTATTTCAAGAGCCATATGGCCTTAATTAATCATGGATAATAACCAAAGTCATTCTTCTAACCAGGAATAATGCTGGAGGCTTAAAATAGCCTATCAACAGGGATGGAATACAATGAAAAACCTGTGTGTGTGAGAAACAGAACTGTATTTTCTGTAAGGCTGTGAAGTATGTTTTCACTCATTCTTTCCTTGTTTTACATGTCCCCTTTCTTCTTGCTCTCTTACTATTCCAGCCTTGCCTGGCATAAATTTCCCTGAGGAATAGTAGCTGTTGGTGAATCACAAAAGATTACTGGCTGCTTATAGCTAATGAGCTATTTCATTTGCTATACTGCAGAAAACCCACCAGATCTTTCACTCTGATTCTCATAGCCAAGTCAGTTTTGGAGAAACACAAGCCCTCCCTGCCCTGGTGTACCCTTTAAACACTGGATATGGAGAAACTGTGATGGCTAAAAGATAAGACACAAAAGATCAACTTTCTCTACCCCTAAACCCAGTCTTGGTTTGCGTCTATCCTTCCAAATATTCATTCATTTTCCAGTCTTGGCACATGAGAAATTGTCAAAGATTTCTAAACAGGGCAAAAAACTAAAGAGTACTTAGGAAGTGTATCTCTTACCAATGGGGAATTTACCATCAGAATTTAAATATTTAAATAAGGAGAGGGTACAACAGGTGAAGGTAGGCTTTCCCCAAAGAATTTCTTTCTTTTCCCAATTTCGTATGTCAAAGGAGCTTCTATGCTAGGAAAAAAAATGTATGAGAGAATATACACCTTTACACACTCAATATAGTGTGTAGAATCATTAAAACAGAAAAAAAGAAAGAAAAAAAAAAAGGAAAGGAAAGCAGAAAACTCAATAATCTTATAGTGGACGTCTCTCTCAGATATGCCCCTCTGGAAAACTCTGGAATCTTTAATTACAGCAACATGCCAGGAGGAGCTTCTCATCTTTGGATCTCAAATGCAGCTCTAGACAGAGCTCCCCAAGAGAGTGATAGATACGATTTTATTAGTTTCAGCAAGACACAGACATGGCTGTTCAGCAGAGACTTTCTTATAAGTCGGAAAGAAGGAAGATAGCAAAAACGCCCTGAGACAAATGGAGCTTCAGGCAGATTTTATTAATGACCAGTGGAGACTGGGGAGCCTGAAAGTTTAGTGCAGTTGACTCCTTTGAGGTTTTTGTGTGTTTGGGGGAATGTTTTAAAGAGAAAACATGAGATGATTATGAACCCTTTATCTTTCAGTATCCCTTAAAACTGCTTAACTGCTGCTGCTAACAGAACATTTAAGGAGAGACTTCAGACAGTTTTGATTTAGCAGCTCACTTTTCTACCAAAAGCTGAGGTCCATGGATGCCCAGAGAAATAAAGGTTATCATTTTATAGTGTGCTTACCAGAAACACTGGTGACAGAAAGAAAACCTGCCCAAGTTCGGCTAGTTTGGGACAGATGGACTGTTTTCTCCATTTGCCAGAAAACTTGGTGAAGTATCAGAACAGTGTGTTTTGCATACCTGTATTACAAGCATTAGTACAGCAGCATATAGCAGGTCCTGGTGTATAATTATGGCTAGCTCTCCACCGAAAATCTGTGGTCCCCTTGCATGAATGGGATTGTCACTGAGAGGTAGCTGCCCCTCTAAAGGAACTACTCTGAAAGTCCCTTTAGAATTTTGTAGCCCTGTTTTAAGTTCTTACCAAAGGAATATAAGCCTAAGAGTTATATGTCATTTCTAGATCTGAATTTTTAAACATGGGCATGTATCTCTACTCTCTTTTTCTACTTCCTCAGGCTGAAAGTCTAGGATCCCCTAAATCTTAGGAGATGGCAGAGCTACAGTTGGAAAGAGCCTGGGCCCCTGAATCATTATATAGAGGAAAATCACTCACTGTCCAGAAACAGCTACATTGACCAGATGCTACATAACAGATATTGACATTGTGAGGTTCGTTTGTTACAGCAGCTATCACTATCCTAATACATTACTTTTTAATTTAAGTTTCAATTGTGGGTATTTTTGCTTAACATAAATGTTTAATTAAGCTCATATAGTAAAAAAAAAAAAAAATGTAAAGCAAATCAGTTCAACAAACAGGTATAGAATGCCAATGCTAAAGACTATCCAGGACTGAGGGTGAGAATCTGCTGGTATGGTCTCGACCTTCTCAAGATAGAGAAGAGTTAAAGACTGGGCAGATGGAGGCACAATTACTATACACTAAGACCTTTGACTCCACACTTCACTCTTGAAAGTGGCTACAGTTATCACTACGTATCAGTGAATGGGTTTCTTTCCCTCATAGGATTTACAAAGATTCTTTGAGCAAAGGACTTTAATCAATGTCAGTGCTTCTAGGCATACATTGGCTACAAGTTTTGTACCTAAACCATGTTGGTTCCCTTGCTTTGGGAAAATGATCTTAAACTTCTGCTGGCCTGTCCAGAAAAAAAAGGAACTACATGGGAATAGCTGATAAACTGGTATTGATTTTCACAGATCATCCTTGTCAAAAGGATTTATTGATGTGTCAATGTGTGTTGTCAAGAGGATCATAGCAGGATGGCTTTGAAGGATTTATAAGAAATCTACGGGCTTTAATACACTCGGTGGTAAATAACTAACAAGTACTGCACATATTGATTCTTTTCATGTGGTCAATGCAATCTTTAGCCCACTAATTGTCAGTATTGACAAACAGTTCATGATCTAAATGAGCAGCTGGACATCCGTTCTGAGTGGAATGCTTCCAAATGGCATTTTCCTTGCTGTTCTCAGCCTAATGTTCATGGAGCAGCCTTGCAGGTAATCAGCTCTAGGCAGAGAGAAATGTGCAGTAATTAATTCTTCCTTGCTGTCAAATGTTACTATAAAGGGAGAGGGGAGGGAGGAAGAGTTCAGTCATGGTACACAAGTCTGGTCTGTACATGACACATGTACAGCAATATCTTTCAACATGACCCATCTCAAATGCATCTTCCTAAAAGAAACCCTCCAAAATCATTCTACCCACGGGGGTCCCCACAATCTCAAACTCTACCTCATTCCAGACACCTAATCACATATTATCTCTGTTGAACTTTACTAATTTATCTGTTTATGTTTTTCTATTTTGTTATGGCTAAATCTTAGTTTTTCAATTGTATATGAGCTTCTTAAATTTGAGGGAAGATAAGGGTCATGGTGATGGATCTATTTGAAAAGACAATGAAAAAGCTATTAATACTGTCCTTAGAAAGATGAACAGCTATCGAATCAGTAAAAGGTTTTCAGAGAGGTTCACAGAAGATCCAGGGGTTCTATGAACACCCCAAACAGGGAATTGAACTGAAGTTCAAATTCAAGGTTATGCATCTTATTTGAAAAGTTGATGAAAGCTATCAATACCACCCTTAGAGAGACGAACAGCTATCAAATCAGAAAAAGGTTTTCAGGGGGGTTCACAGAAGATCCAGGGGGTCTATGAACACCCCAAACAGGAATTGAGCTGGGGTTCAAATCCCAATATCATTACCTTCCATTGACAGTGTAACCTCTCAGTCTTAAACTTTTCAGTCTACTCATTCTTAGTGTAAGAATAATCAGTTATAGCAACAGTCCCCAACCTTTTTGTCACCAGGGACTGGTTTCATGGAAGGCAATTTTTCCACAGACTGGTGGGCGGCGGTATGTGGTTTCAGGGTGAAACTGTTCCACCTCAGATCATCAGACATTAGGTTCCCACAAGGAGCACACAACCTAGATTTCTCGCATGTGCTGTCTACAATAGCATTTGCGCTCCTGTGACAATCTAATGCCGGTATCAGTCTATGGCCCGGGAGTTGAGGACCCCTGAGTTACAGCACAGGTTTGTTAAAAGGATTAAGTGAACTGATTCGTGGGATGTGCTTTGCACACTGTAGCTTCAGGATATCTGAGTTTATGTTTTCCTTCATTTTGCAAACACTTATTGAGCACTAATCAGGAATCACACGCGGGCTCACTGTTATGTCCCATGGTTAATCCACCCAAAATACCAAGGAGATATCTCACTTAGCATATTTAGTTGATGCTTTCTGCCAGATTGATTAGGACTCTTACACTGGATAGAACAGCCTTTGAATTATTCTACTATATTGGTTTTAATCAAGTATTCACATATTGCTATGACTAAACTTGGACTAAACTCCAATTCTCTATGGTATACTCATTCAACTTGAAATAAACCTTTTAGGGAAAGGGCATTTACTAGACCTGATTTTCTAAAATGATCATTTAATCTGTTATTTCTGTGGAATTGTATTACATTGTAAATGTAGTTTATCTAACCCCAAATATATATCTGCTCCCCCTTAAACATATTAATTGAATTTAGTAGAATAACTATTTTGTTCCTATTATAATACAGACACACATGTCAACTTATCTCTATCTCTGCTGTGAAACATTACGTTCTCCATTGGGGAAGACTACTATAAAAATGCAGTTAGCAAATGCTGGTAAAAAGAGTGAAGCCAGGATATGCACATGTATATTTGATACTTGAAAGTGCTTTTTTAGACTTGGAAGACTGTGTACAGACAGAAGGACTATTATGTTGTTCTGGTTAACAACATTATCAGAGCTCATTTATAGGATTGTGGACATTTTTCCAAATATTTTTATCCATTATTTGTCTTCTAAGCCTTCAATCCTGCCCCATCAAATCTTTATCTTTATGTTGCTAATAGGGAAATTTACATTTATCACAAATAAGATATCTTGCACTCTATTACCTGGATGAAGTCTTCTATCCCGTCTTTTATAATTTCTCACTGTATTTTCTGATAATTGAGGTTTAGCACATTGACATTAGCAAAGCATAGAGCTTCGGTGTCTGGAGACAATGACTGACACTCCATTGTCAGAGATGTAGCTTCTTAAGGAAGTGACATCCTGTCTGATCTTACAAATGTCTCCAATGTCCAATTATCACCAGCCATTTGGGTGAGTGACAAGATATCAAGGGGAAATTCTTTCTAGATCACTTTCTCTCTCCTTTCCTTTTTCTCTTAACACAGGAAGGGCTCATTATGATCTAAGAAACACAGACATTAATTCTGTAGTAGTAGTTAAAGTTTTAACATACGGTTGCTTGTTTTGTTCCCCCAAATTTGAATCTGATCAGGTCATCTGTCCACCAAGGGAGATATCACTCTTCTCTGACACAAGGTTTAATATCTTGCAGCCCTACAGCTCTGACCCTCAGGGAAAAACAAAAGCAAAACTGATAAATACTTGAGACTGGAATCAATGAAATTACATATATATATATATATATCTGTGTATTAAATATATGTGTGTGTGTGTGTGTGTGTCTCTGTGTGTGTATTTAAATTAGGAGAAAACAGAAAGGTTAACTACTCCAAAGGCTTTGGCTTTAGAAAATAAGTTGATTGTGAGCTAGGACTGGAAAGATTAATTAAAGGGAACAAGAATATAAAAATAGTGTGATATTTCATTACTGTGAAAATGCACAACAATAATTGTATTCACCAGAAGCTTTCTTCCAAGGAACGCTAAATATTATGCCAACATTTCCTCATTAATCTTCTAAGATGGTGAAAAAACAAAAATTAACATTTAAATATTACCAATGGGACACAGAGCTAGAGAAAGATGTTGATGACAGACACTTTCGAGGCAAGCGTGCCTCAGTTTACTGTTTTTTTTGAGACAGGGTCTTGCTCTGTCACCCAGGCTGGAGTGCAGTGGCACAATCTCAGCTCACTGCAACCTTTGCCTGCCAGGTTTAAGCAATTCTCATGCCTCAACCTCCCTAGTAGCTGTGACTACCATGCCTGGCTAATTTTTGAAATTTCAGTAGAGATGGGGTTTTGCCATGTTGGCCAGTCTGGTCTAGAACTCCTGGCATCAGGAGATCCACCTGTCTCAGCCTATCAAAGTGCTGGAATTACAGGTGTGAGCCGCTGTGCCCAGCCTCAGTTTACTCAATTTGCATGGTAAGACTATTCATAGCATTTAACTAACAATAGGGTTTTTGTGGGGATTAAGTGAGTAGTACATAGAAGTCTTCAACGAGAGCTCAGTGCATAGTGAATACTCAGTAAATGTAAGACAATATTATTATTATTATTATTATTATTATTATTATTATCTTTTGAATACTTCATGCAAATGAGAGAAAGTCACCTTTATATTTTTTCTGGAGCTTCAACGCTCAAGAGAGGAGTCCGCCTCTCAATTCCATTCATCAAACACCTCCTGCACAAAAACCTGTACGAGTATTCTGCATTTATATGACACTTTTCATTTACAAAACACTCTTAGATACGTTATCTGCTACAGTCCCCCCAACCATCTGGTGAGGTAGAAAACTCAAAGTTATTAAGTTTAATAAGCAAGACAGTGAGGGGACCAGAGAAGATGACACACCCAAGCTCACCAGCAAGTTAGAGGCCAAAAGAAACTCAAACTCCATTTCATTAATTATGGAGTTCTTTCCATCTGCAATAGACGTATCTGTTTGTTTTGTCTGTTTGGGTTTTGGAGGGTAAAGGGGCCACCCACGGGGGATACTGTTTTTCTAATAGCCCTGCAATTTTGATTCCAGAAAATTACCTTTGCTTAGTGTGCACAGGCCAGCCTGGAAAATAAACCAAGCTACCCATGAAAGCTGAGGGAGTCCTGTGGCTACTCGTCTGTTCCAGGGCAGCCATGTGTCAATAGCAGAACCTAGATTCAGATAGCTGGACTCTCTCTCCTACGACTTTGAATCTTGAAGAGCAGGACACAAGTTCAGAAGAAAAGAATGGTTTCCATGTAGAGATTGCAATTGGATAAAACCACGAAGTCATTTTTGCTGCTAAATCCTATCTGCTGATTCCCAACTCCCCCAAGCCTGATTCCTCAGCCTCCCTGCCCATTATCTGAGCAACCCCTGTAATCCTCCAATAATTTATGTTCTGGCTCAAGTTAACAGGAGTCACATTCTGGTTTCTGTAACTTAAGAGCCCTAGCTGGTGCAACAACATAGTCAATGTGTCCATCAACAGAGATAATGAGAGCTTTTCAAGTGCTAGCTGCTGTGCTAGAAATTATGGTTTGGCATATGATCAGGATGAAAAAATTATAAGGACCTAAGAGGGTTTTTAAGGGGCCATGATAAAGTGCTAAAATCAGGGGGTACAAAGTGATAGGCATCAGAAAACAGGCAGATCAGAGTTATTTGGAGAAACAACAAAAGCTTCCTACAGGAGAGACTTCATCTGGGTCCTGAAAATGGAGTGAAATTTGCAACCTGTCTTTTTCAAACTTGCAGAAATTGGAAGAAAAAAACATTAGTGCTCCATTCAAAAGCAAAAGTATCTTCCTTCTAAGAAACAATGCCCGATTTATGGAGAAGAGCATTTGGGGAAACATAATTCTATGTATTCAGATCATTCAAATGCATTAATTTATTATTTGTTCACATCAACTCTGAAAATAATCACAGAGCAGGAGAGCATGAACTTTAATAAACATTTTTAATTGCAAGTCCAAGGCAAAGTATTGTGTTTTTCATTGCATTAATCAGGTTTGCCATTGGGAAGACAGTGTAAAATCCCTCTGGGTTTAGAACCAGGTTTTCCAGCTGAAAGCTATAATAATACTATGTCGATCACAATTTTAACCAGGCCAAATACTTCAGATTAAAAGTCTACCTCTAAACTATCCCTGAAACTAGTGACATTGTCAGGGTATGGTGAGGTGTGTGTGGAGGACATAGAAGAGCCTGTTTTAGTTGCTTCTCCTAGATCCAAAGTTTATACAATCCAAAAGATTTCACTGGAGTCTAAATTACCCCCGAGGTTCTGTTGAAGCTAGAGTAAATCCAAAACACTTCCATCTAAGGTTATGTGGTGTTTATTGAAATCTAGTACCCTTTCCAGTGAATCCTCTATTTTTCACAAGCACTGATTTGTAAGATCCTCTGACTACAGGACTTTTGAATAGGCAGTCGTCTGTTTTACAGCCTTTTCCACCTCTCCTCTTCCTACCTACAGAACCCACTCTTCAAGTCTCAAGACAAAGTCACTGAATTAGGGAAGAATCCCTTTAAGAAGCGCTCAGTACCAGATTCCAGTTACCCCTCTCATAGCTTCCCTTGGTTTCTCCTCGTAAGGTGACAAAGTTGTGACTGTATGCTGACATGATTATTTTATTAATGATGGTTGCTCAGCTGAACTGTCAGCTCTGAAAGAACAGTGACATGTGGTCCTTCCATTGTATCATCTTCACTGAAAGGAAATAAATAAACAAATGAAGAGTTCTAATACATTTGGCTTAAAATCCTATTACATCAGGCCAGGCACAGTGGCTCACGCCTATAATCCCAGCATTTTGGGAGGCCGAGGCAGGTGGATCATCTGAGGTCAGGAGTTCGAGACCAGTCTGCCAATGTGGTGAAACCCTATCTCTATTAAAAATACAAAAATTAGCCACGTGTGGTGTTGGGCACTTGTAATACCCTAGCTACTCAAGAGGCTGAGGCAGGAGAATCACTTGAACCCTGGAAGCGGAGATTGCTGTGAGCTGAGATCACGTCATGGCACTCCAGCCTGGGTGACAGAGCAAGACTCTGTCTCCAAAAAATAAAAAATAATAAATAATAAAATCCTATTACTTCCAGAGGCTATGCAAATGCTGTATGTGTGGATATCCATGGTATTAATACATATTACTTATCAATATATAAACACATAGCAATGCATTTCCCAAGTTCAAAAATGCCTTTGTCATGAATCACTTTTCTTCAATTATATCTTTATTTTTAGTTTTTATTTTCTCTTTTTCTTTCTTTCTTTCTTTTTTTTTTTTTTTTTTTTTTTGAGATGGAGTTTTAATCTGTCACCTAGGTTAGAGTGCAATTACACGATCTTGGCTCACTGCAACCTCCACCTCCAGGGTTCAAGCGATTCTCCCACCTCAGCCTCCCAAGTAGCTGAGACTACAGTTGCCTGCCACCACACCTGACTAATTTTTTTGTATTTTTAGTAGAGACAGGGTTTCACCATGTTTGCCAGCATAGTCAAACTCCTGACCTCAAGCGATTTGCCTGCCTCGGTTTCCCTAAGTGCTGGGATTACAGGTGTGAGCCAGTACACCTGTCTTTAGTTCTTATTTTCTCTGACAACAGCTTCTAACTCATCCTGTTTTCTTTTTTGTCCTTCACAACAAGAAGGGCACAGCCAAATCTCATTCTCTTTCAGTCTTTTATTTCCTTTCTCTTTATATATATAGTCTCAATTTCCCATTTCTCTCTCTAGTTTTTCAAACTTTTTGTCTACCTATCCCTTGTGGTGCATACCATCCTAAGTAGAAGCATTCACTCCCTCATCTGTATGTCGTCTGCACCCCGTACTTATATCTGTTCTTGCACCCCCCACCCTGTATTATTTTTATTGGCTTCAGTATTGCATGGCCAACAAGACTATGATGTCTTCATGAGGAAACAGGCCCTGTGAAGGAGTTGCTAGAAGTTGACATTTTTGAGCACAATACCAGACATGTAACGCACTCTTAGTAAATATTTGTTCAACTAAAATGTTTCAAAATCTATTTTTGTCAAGGATCGATAAATCAGTGGCTCTAATTCTGTATCTTGAACTTCACTACACTTAATCTTATGGTTTCATTTTCCCAGCTCGACTTCCTACTCTCTCCTGATAGAGAGATATAATTCCTGTTGTCCCCTGTCTTCCACATGATTTGATGTCACAAATATGATTAATGTGCTACTCAACCTCTTGTCCACCTCACTAATAACAATGTTAAAGAACAGTGGCCCTGCTACTAAATGCCACTCTGACAAATGTCCTGTCTCTTTGCCCTTTGTTTACAATTCTTTATCTCCTTTAAGCCCCATGGGGATATTCATTCCTAAGGCCAATTTGAATTAATTTTGCAAGTCAGATTTCAAGAGACCTGGAATGTAGAGCAAAGCCCTGTTCACAATACTACAGCAGTAAAACCCAATCCTCTGAGCTGTAATCTAAGTCAATGTTCAAATATACATTTCTTTGTTCTAGAATAATAATAATTGCACAGTGTTTTCTATGTGCAAGGTCCTATTCTAAGTACTTTCTGTGTACCAGTATTGACTTTCTCTAATCCTAAAAGGTTACTTTAATCCTCAAAGTAAATGTATAAGGTGGGTGTAACCATTACCCCTATTTTAAAGAGGAGGAAACTGAGGTATAAATCAATTAAGTATCCAGCCCATGGAGTCAATCAAGGTGAGTCTTGCTCCAGAATGTGTATCATGCCATACTGCCTCTAGGAAACTGCTTACTTGAAGTATTTGCACCAACTTGAGTGTTTCTGGTTATCTATTGTTGCATTAAAAAAATAAAAAATAAAAAAACTACCCCAAATTTTTGGTAGCCTAAAAAAAAA